>NC_092113.1:35790620-36115620 GCF_045679555.1 Salvelinus alpinus
GCCGTCATACCGCTCAGGAAGGAAACGCGTTCTGTCTCCTAGAGATGAACGTACTTTGGTGCGAAAAGTGCAAATCAATCCCAGAACAGCAAAGGACCTTGTGAAGATGCTAGAGGAAACAGGTACAAAAGTATCTATAGCCACAGTAAAACCAGTCCTATATCGATATAACTTGAAAGGCCGCTCAGCAAGGAAGAAGCAACTGGTCCAAACCCGCCATAAAAAGCCAGATTATGGTTTGCAACTGCACATGTGGACAAAGATCGTACTTTTTGGAGAAATGTCCTCTGGTCTGATGAAACAAAAATAGAACTGTTTGGCCATAATGACCATCGTTATGTTTGAAGGAAAAAGGGGGAGGCTTGCAAACCGAAAAAAAAACCATCCCAACCGTGAAGCACGGGGGTGGCAGCATCATGTTGTGGGGGTGCTTTGCTGCAGGAGGGACTGGTGCACTTCACAAAATAGATGGCATCATGAGGGAGGAAAATTATGTGGATATATAGAAGCAACATCTCAAGACATCAGTCAGGAAGTTAAAGCTTGGTCGCAAATGGGTCTTCCAAATGGACAATGACCCCACGCATACTTCCAAAGTTGTGGCAAAATGGCTTAAGGACAACAAAGTCAAGGTATTGGAGTGGCCATCACAAAGCCCTGACCTCAATCCCATAGAAAATGTGTGGGCAGAACTGAAGAAGCGTGTGCGAGCAAGGAGGCCTACAAACCTGACTCAGTTACACCAGCTCTGTCAGGAGGAATGGGCCAAAATTCACCCAACTTATTGTGGGAAGCTTGTGGAAGGCTACCTGAAACGTTTGACCCAAGTTAAACAATTTAAAGGCAATGCTACCAAATACTAATTGAGTGTATGTAAACTTCTGACCCACTGGGAATGTGATGAAAGAAATAAAAGCTGAAATAAATCACTCTACTTTTTTTCTAACATTTCACATTCTTAAAATAAAGTGGTGATCCTAACTGACCTAAGACAGTGACTTTTTACAAGGATTAAATGTCAGGAATTGTGAAAAACTGAGTTTAAATGTATGTGGCTAAGTTGTATGTAAACTTCCGACTTCAACTGTAGGTGTTCCTTTTGTCCAGGTGGGAAAGGGCAGTGTGGAGTGCAATAGAGATTGCATCATGTGTGGATCTGTTGGGGCGGTATGCAAATTGGAGTGGGTCTAGGGTTTCTGGAATAATGGTGTTGATATGACCCATGACCAGCCTTTCAAAGCACTTCATGGCTACAGATATGAGTGCTGCGGGTTGGTAGTCATTTAGGCAGGTTACCTTACGTGTTCTTGGGCATAGAGACTATGGTGGTCTGCTTGAAACATGTTGGTATTACAGACTCAGACAGGGAGAGGTTGAAAATGTCAATGAAGACTTGCCAGATGGTCAGCGTATGCTTGGAGTACATGTCCTGGTAATCTGTCTGGCCCTGCGGCCTTGTGAATGTTGACCTGTTTAAAGGTCTTACTCACATCGGCTGCGGAGAGCGTGATCACAGAGTCGTCTGGAACAGCTAATGATCTCATGCATGTTTCAGTGTTACTTGCCTCGAAGCGAGCATAGAAGTAATTTTGCTCGTGTGGTAGGCTTGTGTCACTGGGCAGCTCTCGGCTGTGGTTCCCTTTGTAGTCTGTAATAGTTTGCAAGCCCTGTCACATCCGACAAGCGTCGGAGCCGGTGTAGTACAATTCGATCTTAGACCTGTATTGACACTTTGCCTGTTTGATGGTTCGTCGGAGGGCATAGTGGGATTTCTTATATGCTTCAGGGTTAGAGTCCCGCTCCTGGAAAGCGGCAGCTCTACCCTTTAGCTCAGTGCGGATGTTGCCTATAATCCATGGCTCTGGTTGGGATATGTACGTACAGTCACTGTGGGGACGACGTCATCGATGCACTTATTGATGAAGCCAGTGACTGATGCGGTGTTCTCCTTAATGCCACCGGAAGAATCCCAGAACATATTCCAGTCTGTGCTAGAAAAACAGTCCTGTAGCTTAGCATCTGCTTCATCTGACCACTTTTTAATTGACCGAGTCAATGCTGCTTCCTGCTTTAATTTTCGCTTGTAATCAGGAGTCAGGAGGATAGAATTATGGTTAGATTTGCCAAATGGAGGGCGAGGGAGAGTTTTGCATGCGTCTCTGTGTGTGGAATACTGGTGGTCTAGAGTTTTCCCTCTGGTTGCACATTTAACATGCTGGTAGAAATGAGGTAAAACATATTTAAGTTTCCCTGCATTAAAGTCCCCGGCCACTAGGAGCACCACCTCTGGATGAGCGTTTTCCTTTTTGCTTATGGTCGTATACAGCTCATTGAGTGCGGTCTTAGTGCCAGCATCGGTTTGTGGTGGTAAATAGACCACTACAAAGAATATAGATGAAAACTCTCTCGTTAGATAGTGTGGTCTACAGCTTATCATGAGAAACTCTACATCAGGCAAGCAAAACCTCGAGACTTAGATATCATGCACAAGCTGTTTACAAATATACATAAACTTGTCCCGAAGCCACTCCGCTCTTTTCCTAACGCCACTCCTGCGTTGTCTTGGCTGTGTGCTTACTGCCGTTGTCCTGTTGGAAGGTGAACTTTCGCACCAGTCTGAGGTCCTGAGTGTTCTGGAGCAGGTTTTCATCAAGGAACTCTCTGTACTTTGCTCTGTTTATCTTTCCCTCAATCCTGACTAGTCTCCCAGTCCCTGCCGCTGAAAAACATCCCCACAGCATGATGCTGCCACCACCATGCTTCACCGTAGGGATGGTGCCAGGTTTCCTCCAGACTTGACGCTTGGCATTCAGGCCAAAGAGTTCAATCTTGGTTTCATCAGACCAGAGAATCTTGTTTCTCATGGTCTGAGAGTCCTTTAGGTGCCTTTTGGAAAACTCCAAGCGGGCTGTCTGGTGCCTTTTACTGAGGAGTGGCTTCTGTCTGGCCACTCTACCATAAAGGCCTGATTGGTAGAGTGCTGCAGAGATGGTTGTCCTTCTGGAAGGTTCCTCCCATCTCCCCAAAGAAACTCTGGAGCTCTGTCAGTGACCATCGGGTTCTTGGTCACCTCCCTGACCAAGGACCCTTTCCCCCGATTGCTCAGTTTGGCCGGGCAGCCAGCTCTAGGAAGAGTCTTGGTGGTTCCAAACTTCTTCCATTTAAGAATGATGGAGTCCAATGTGTTCTTGGAGACCTTCAATGCTGCAGAACTTTTTTGGTACCCTTCCTCAGATCTGTGCATCGACACAATTCTGTCTCGGAGCTCTACGGATAATTCCTTCGACCTCATGGCTTGGTTTTTGCTCTGACATGCACTGTCAACTGTGGGACCTTACAGTATGTAGACAGGTGTGTGCCTTTCCAAATCATGTCCAATCAATAAATTTACCACAGGTGGACTCCAATCAAGTTGTAGAAACATCTCAAGGATGATCAAAGGAAACAGGATGCACCTGAGCTCAATTTCGAGTCGCGTAGCAAAGGGTCTGAATACTTATGTAAATAAGCGATTTTTGCAATTCGTTCCAGTCATTGGCAGCAGAAAACTGGAACGAAAGGCGGCCAAAGGAAGTGTTGGCTTTGGGGATGACCAGTGAGATATACCTGTGGGAGCACGTGCTACGGGTGGGTGTTGTTATCGTGACCAGTAAGCTGAGATAAGGCGGTGCTTTACCTAGCATAGACTTATAGATGACCTGGAGCCAGTGGGTCTGGAGACGAATATGTAGCGAGGGCCAACCGACTAGAGCATACAGGTCGCAGTGGTGGGTGGTATAAGGTGATTTGTTAACAAAACGGATGGCACTGTGATAGACTGCATCCAGTTTGCTGAGTAGAGTGTTGGAAGCTATTTTGTAGATGACATCGCCGAAGTCGAGGATCGGTAGGATAGTCAGTTTTACTAGGGTAAGTTTGGCGGCGTGAGTGAAGGAGGCTTAGTTGCGAAATAGGAAGCCGATTCTAGATTTGATTTTGGATTGGAGATGTTTAATATGAGTCTGGAAGGAGAGTTTACAGTCTAGCCAGACACCTAGGTATTTGTAGTTGTCCACATATTCTAAGTCAGAACCGTCCAGAGTAGTGATGCTAGTCGGGCGGGTGGGTCCGGGCAGCAAACGGTTGAAAAGTATGTATTTGGTTTTACTAGCGTTTAAGAGCAGTTGGAGGCCAGTGAAGGAGTGTTGTATGGCATTGAAGCTTGTTTGGAGGTTTGTTAACACAGTGTCCAAACAAGGGTCAGATGTATACAGAATGGTGTCGTCTGCGTAGAGGTGGATCAGGGAATCACCCGCAGCAAGAGCGACATCGTTGATATATACAGAGAAAAGACTCAGCCCGAGAATTGACCCGTGGTACCCCCATAGAGACTGCCAGAGGTCCGGACAACAGGCCCTCCGATTTGACACACTGAACTCAATCAGAGAAGTAGTTGGTGAAACAGGCGAGACAGCCATTTGAGAAACCAAGGCTATTGAGTCTGCTGATAAGAATACTGTGATTGACAGAGTCGAAAGCCTTGGCCAGGTCGATGAAGACGGCTGCACAGTACAATCGTTTATCGATGGCGGTTATGATATCGTTTAGTACCTTGAGCGTGGCTGAGGTGCACCCGTGACCAGCTCGGGAACCGGATTGCACAGCGGAGAAGGTACGGTGGGATTCGATATGGTCAGTGATCTGTTTATTAACTTGGCTTTCGAAGACTTTAGAAAGTTAGGGCAGGATGGATATAGGTCTATAACAGTTTGGGTCTAGAGTGTCTCCCCCTGGAAGAGGGGGATGACCGCAGCAGCTTTCCAATCTTTAGGGATCTCGGACGATACGAAAGAGAGGTTGAACAGATTGGTAATAGGGGTTGCAACAATGGCGGCGGATAATTTTTGAAAGAGAGGGTCCAGATTGTCTAGCCCAGCTGATTTGTACAGGTCCAGGTTTTGCAGCTCTTTCAGAACATCTGGATTTGGGTGAAGGAGAAGCTGGGGAGGCTTGGGCAAGTAGCTGCGGGGGGTGCGGAGCTGTTGGCCCGGGGTTGGGGTAGCCAGGAGGAAAGCATGGCCAGCCATAGAGAAAGCTTATTAAAATTCTTGATTATGGTGGATTTATCGGTGGTGACAGTGTTACCTGGCCTCAGTGCAGTGGGCAGCTGGGAGGAGGTGCTCTTGTTCTCCATGGACTTTAGTGTCCCAGGTTTTCCCCCCCAAGGTTTTGGAGTTAGAGCTACAGGATGCAAATTTCTGCTTGAGAAAGCTAGCCTTTCCTTTCCTGATTGACTGCGTGTATTGGTTCCTGACTTCCATGAAAAGTTGCATATCGCAGGGACTATTTGATGCTAGTGCAGTCCGCCACAGGATGTTTTTGTGCTGGTCAAGGGCAGTCAGGTCTGGAGTGAACCAAGGGCTATATCTGTTCTTAGAACTATATATTTTTTTAAATGGGCATGCTTATTTAAGATGGTGAGGAAATTACTTTGAAAGAATGACCAGGCATCCTCACCTGACGGGATGAGGTCAATATCCTTCCAGGATACCCGGGCCAGGTCGATTAGAAAGGTCTGCTCGCATGGGGTGGTCGTTTGACCGCAGACCCATAGCGAATGCAGGCAATGAGGCAGTGATCGCTGAGATCCTGATTGAAAACAGCAGAGGTGTATTTGGAGGGCAAGTTGGTCAGGATAATATCTATGAGGGTGCCCATGTTTACGGATTTAAATAACAAAGATGTCAAATCAGGTAGCCTAAATTTCAATCTGAAGGATTAATGGTTTGTATTGACTGAAATGCATCAAAAGGTTTTGGGATCTGGTAATAAGTGTGTAGAATAGAAAATCTACATTGCTTTCAAATGCGAATTTGTCACTCTCCCTTCTAACGTGTCCCGTGCGGTTTGCGAACGTCCTGAAAGCTCCACCATTCAAAAGTTAAAGACAAACAGGATAACAAACTGCTCCGTCACAACGGTTTATAGCAGAAAAGCCATCTGGAATATTGGGTGGGACATGTTCCCCTCACATGCCAAATACACCTACGCATGTTAACAATGACAAATTCACAAATTAAAACAATATGTATGATCTAGGACAGTTCTCAGACTGTCAATGTTTTCTTTTCAGCTTAGATGGTCAGAATTGATCGATGTAATTGTGTGAGTGCACAACATATGATTAACATTTAGCACTCTTATCCAGAGAGACTCAAAATGGAGCGCTCTTGTTGGGGTGTAGGTTTGACTGTAAACTGAAGGTAGGTAGGGGCTGTAACCTTTGCTGCACAGTAGGCAAGCATCAGGGTCTGAAACTGGATGCATGCTTCTATTGGGAGCCAGCGGTGAATGCAAAAGGAGCGGGGGGGGACTTGGGAAGGTTGACACCAGGCACGCTGTGGCGTTCTGGTTGAGTTTCAGGGGTATGATGGCACGGGAGCTTGGAGCCCAGCCAGCACAGAGTTGCCGTAATCCAGACGTGCGATAAATCTTGGTTATTCCAGACGTATAGTGCCTGGACTAGGAACACAACATACTTTGATAAATCAAAAAAATAATAATACAGAACTCAAAAGGCCAAATCAAAATAATTTATTTTTTTGGGTGACATTTCATACAGAGTTCTAGAATTTAGTGTGTCAAACACTTAAAACCGATCCGTTGCTATATTTGCTTGTTGCCACCCTAAACCCCAAATTTACAGAAGAATTCTACTGAAAACATCATGGAGGAAAAAAGAAAAAGAAAAAAAAACTATTCCTGTAGATTCTCAAGCTTGTCAACATTAATATCATTACCATATGCTTCTAAAATTCTTTCACATTACTTGAACAGTAAGATTCTTTTTAAAAACAAGTTAGTGCATCACCACACTACATCACTAGCTGCTCACAACTCATTCATGAATAAACAGCCTCAGTGAGTGATTAACTCAATTATAAACGGCATTACTAAACCCAAAGTCAATGCATCAAGTATTTCTCTCAGCTGAAATCTCAAACAATATACAATGTCATCATCTGCGTGCTTCTTTGCCAATTCGCTCTCACACACACACACACACACCTTGGGGAAACCAGCCAACCAACAGTAGGATTAAAATAAATACAATCTAAGAAGTAAATGTTGTACAGTCCAAACTGAAAATCCCCATGTCAAATTTCGGTCTGTTTTTATCCAATTTTAGAACTGCAAACTCACCCTAAAAAAACAATATGGTGGTAGATGCCCATCTTTGACCAAAGCCAGCCTCCCTCTGGATGTTCAGCATTAGAACCAATACATTCTTCCACACACGGCTCTAGCAAAGGGTTAATAATAATACCATACAGCATAGGATACTACACCTCTTCAGTACAACCGGGACAAAGAGTTTACCCCCTGAAGGACTACATTACTAAGCTGACCTTTCAACTCTGTGTTCGTCCCAAATGGCATCCTGGTCCCTATATAGTGCAATACTTTTGACGAGGGCCCTGGTCAAAAGTTAGGGCACTATATAGGGACGAGGTTGCCATTTGGGACACAGAGAGCTTACCCTACCACGTCAACTAGAACTATAGGCAGCTGGCACATAGCACATGAAAACGGTCTGATTGTTTAACCCTTTACTTGGCTGCCAAATCTACTATATAGGCTAGCTAAATCCATCTCGGTTAACAGCACTCTTTAGCCCAGGGTTCCCAAACGTGGTCCCAGGTGCACAGCTTGGTTTTTGCCCTAGCACTACACAGCCAATTGAAATGACACTCATCAAGCTTTGATTATTTGAAATCAGCTTTGTGGTGTTAGGTTAAAAACCAAAACGGGCAGCCATGGGGGGGGGGGGGGGGGGGGGGGGCAGGACTGAGTTTGGGAAACACTGCACTACCCCTACTTCAATCTGATACTTCTAAACCATATTTTTATTTTTTTACAATACACAAAAATGAGTTGCTAAACCTGAATATCCTGCAATGATGTGGGGAGACACCAAACAGATCTTGCCAAGACCATTTAGGCCAACTAAGCAGTCAGGTTTGACCGCGTCAACCTTTCAGTCTGGTCCCAGATCTATTTGTGCTCTTACCAACCTCATTGTTGTCAATGTCAAGCCAAACATGACAAATCCATAAGTAAAGGCAGAAACAGACTGGCACCCATCAACATATATTTCCTAAGTTTCCAAATACAAACATATCATGAAATGAAGATAAAGAGATGAAAGAACTTGAAAATGAACAGGTTTGGACCAGGAAACTGCGATCTAAACAGGCTGAGGAGTGCTCTTACCCCAAGTGGACCTGTTTGCAACAACAAAGCAGAGTCACATACAGTTAACTGACAAAATAAGGGAAACACTTGAGTAAATGAGATCAACACCGGTGTGATTCCTGAGTTATTTAAAAAATTAACATCCCATCACACTTAAGGTTGAGTAAATAAATGCTGGCCAGGCCATTATTTTGGCTATCATGGCTATGCCAATATAGGTAGGATGACAATGCCCCCATCCACAGAGCACTGACAAAGTAAACCATATGCCATGGCTGTCAGTCACCAGATCTCAACCAAATTAAAACACTTATGGTAGATTCTGGAGTGGCGCCTGAGACAGCGTTTTCCACCACAAACCAAACACCAAATTAGGAATTTCTTGTGTAATAATGATGTCACATTCTTCCAATACAGTTCCAGTCACTTGTGGAATATATGCCACGGTGCTCTGAAGCTGTTCTGGCAGATCATGGTGGCCCAATGTCCTATTAAGAGACACTTTATGTTGGGGTTTCCTTTATTCTGGCAGTTACCTGTATATGCCACAGACAGCTCAAGGGCGGGGGGGAAACGAGCATAAAACTAACTTGATTATTACCAATTATTTTGGTTGAATTCTTTACTGATAACATAGGTGAGCCAATCATTAACAACACTCATATCATCTTTAACATTTTTCATGAATAAACATTATTAAGAGGATAATGTCTAACTGGCCAATTTCAGGTAGTTGATTCTTGAATCCCAATGAGCTGTTAATTTGTTCCATGAAAACCAGTGAACTGAAGTGTAGCACTCTGTCCCAATCGGTTTGCTTAGCAACAATCGACGCATAAAACAGACATCTCAATCAATCACATCTTATTTCAGTCAATCATTCATCCTTGCCGAACGTACACACACAAAAAAGAAAAGAAAAAAAAGATATTTTCGTTGTTAGTGATATCTTTGTTATGTACACAACATATGCATGTATGTTCTATTCTTTAGTACATATGTTCCTTGTAGACCAACATCTATTGTTTAAAATGTAGAGGGCCTTAATACAGGGCCCAGTGTGCAACCTCTCCCCAGGCAGAGTAGCAAAGGAAACTAACTCCAAATAAATCATTGATTTTAAATTCTGCTAATAATAGATTTGTTTACGAGGCCTAAATGATATATTTTTCCTTTTTCAAATCACTCCGAAAGTGAGTTGATACTTGTTTAGATGTTGGTTCTTTCTCCTGGATGTCCCCAGTCTTCCATTTTAACTTCATCAACAAAGCTTTTCTTTCTCTGGGACAATGTTCCAGGAGGCAGGGGGGGGGGGTTACCACTAAGGTTGTTGCTTTTATATGCATTGATTTTCTTTATATATATCCGTATATATATATATATATATATATCACTTTTGTTTGTTTGTTTTCGTCAGTCATATCAGAAGTTTTACTTTGGCGACACCGGGGGGATGTTCTGCTCTTTGCCAGTGTGTCGGGGGCCTCCTTGGGGGGAGCTGCGTCGGGCCAGTTGGGGACCTCGTCTCTGTTCATGGAACTTGAGGCCCCCAGAGCTCCCCTGTCTGGGGGGTCCATTGTTGCGGTAGTACCGTCCATCCCGGGAGTCACGGTCTCGATGGTCACGATCACGTGGTCGGCTCTCCTTGCACTCCCAGCCCCCATCCCTCTCTCTCTCCTGGGCCTTGTCCTGCCGATCTCCCCTGGTGTGGTCGTCTGGGCTGGTGGTGGAGCTGGATCCTGGCTCCTCTGCTTTGTTGACGCGCTGCTCACGCAGCGGCTGGGCTGGTGTGGAGGAGGCCGGGGCTGGGGGGCCTGGAGGGGGGGCTCGCTGGCACACCTCGGCATAGCTGAGCTTGCGGGGCTCCTGAACGAGACAAAAAAAAAATATGAGTTAACAGATGTAGATGTTTGGGCTAAGGTCAGAGAAATCAATTATGTTTCATAAGACAAAGAAGCAATCCTTATGTAACACAGATCCATCATGTGTAAATGGCTAGAGTAGAGGTCCAGTATGATCATGGTGTCTTACCAGTGGTGCAGGGGTAGTAGTGGTGGTGGTGGAGGCCAGGGTGCTCGGTGTAGCTGGTGTAGAGGACACTGTGCTGGGTTGGGGCTTGGGGCCAGGCACAGCTGGCTGTGTGGAGGGGGGTCCGGTTGGGTTGGTCCCAGAGGTAGCAGGTCTATGTGGGGTGACTTTGGGGGCTGAGGGCTCTGCCACCCTATCCCACTTCTTCTCCTGATGTGGTACGCTACAGAAGAAAATTAAAAACACCATTAGGACTGAAGCAGACCTGTACCTCCCTATTTGACCTCTACATATCATGATTCTAGTCAATTCAACCTTTACATGAAAATGCTGAGGAGCAGAATGACCAGCTGATAGGCCTAAGAAGTAGAATACTTTCCACTTGTAGGTATTCATTTAGTCTCTAAACAAAGAGTACGTGAAATGACGGCACAACTGTTACCCTCAAAAAAAATGAGCAGACTTCAGCCTGTTTCCTTACCTGGGGGCTGGGACAGGGGCGGGGGGTGCGTGAGGGTGTACAGCAAGTTTGGCTGTAGGCTGAACAAGACTAGAGACAGACACTGCCTCCTCATGTCCTGGGGCTGAGGCTGGGCCGGCACTCACTTCCTTGTTGGCTAGTTCCGTTGTCTACAGAGAGGAGGGCACACTGAAGTGAGCATATGACTTGATCTGCATGTGTAACTCCCATTTTCCGTTGATGTGTCAACGTGTGATTTATAGAACAGTCTGAGTTAATTGTATCCATCTCAGTATTAAGGTATGAACAACCACAGGGATCCAGTGTTTACCTTGTCCCTGTTCAGTCCTCGCACCACGTCAGACATCCTGTTCTCCAGTAGGGGCTCTCCCTGGGTACTGGCCACACAGCCCGGCAGCGGGGGGAAACTAGTAGTAGCCAGGTCAAACTTAGGGGGCGCCACCTTTACCTCAGCCAGAGGGCTGGGTCTCTGGAAGGACCAAGAGAGAACATTATAAACATGTTAATGCCCTCAATGAGGAAATTAATTTTGCACCATAAAACTCAATGTACAGCCACACAATGTAACAGACATTAAACCATAAGCTTAAAAACAACAGACATGCACCAGGAAGTAGATAACCGGTTTCGTCCTAATTAAATACGTTATTCAAAAGCCAGCTCTACATAGTTACTGTAGTAAATTTTGTAACGTTACCGTGATCCGCTCATCCTCTCTCCTCCTTCGCGTGCCTCTGTATGTCGTCCTTCTGTAATGGAGGACAGAAGAGATGCTTCTCTTTTAGAGATGGTGCTGAAATTTGTACACTTGGTTCTCTGTAAACTGGTTGGTTTTACATTCTCCATCTCAGACCTTCAGATCTCATAATCTTAGCGCTCATCGGGACAGGTGTAGAAGATAATAGCTTCGGGGAGAGGAGGAGCAGAGGTAGAGAGGGGGAGCAGAGGGAGAGGAGAAAGAATCCCAAAACCATCCTCACACCACAGCCTGATTTCCCTCCTGTGCATCAAGTTGTCATCACTAGGTCTGAGATGACTCAGAGGAATTCACCACTTCAAAAACCCAACTACATTGTTCCAATAGGGGGGAAACAATACCTCACTGTGTGTTATGTCATGTCATAACATCTGGTCCAGATCATTTTTACCAGTTAAAACACCAAAGTTAATAATAGTGTCAGCCTCACCTTCCGCGTACAGACATGCTTCCGTCATCATTGGGGTCCGAGGAGGTGGAGGAGAGGTGGGGGAAGGTTGAGGTCGGGTCCGGAGGTGTCTGGGTCTGCAGGGGCCCAGGGCCAGGGTTGGTGGTGGGGGGCTGAGGGCTCCTCAGGCCAGTCAAGCTCTCCAGGGGGACAGGGGCCACAGATGTAGGGGTCACTTCACCTGGTCTCCCCACCTGGGGTTTGACATGGTTCCTGAAGGACGAAGGAGATGTGATAACAGATCCAACCAGGTTTAGATACATCTGGGTCGTATTCAATAGGCCCCAAACAGAAAACTGACAAACAGGGAGGGACTTCCAGTACTAAACCAAAAAGAAAAATGTAATTGTTGCAAAACATTTTGCTACAGTGTGCCCTAATGAATACGACCCAGAGTTAGAGGCTAATCTTGGCACAACTGGGACGGGAATATGTGGTGGGCAATAAAATAATAGCATGCAGTATGTTGGCCAACTCCTGATGACAAATACTGAGGCAAGCAAAGAAAACCACAAAAAGATGAACTTGGTAAGAGTATTATACTACTTCTTCTTTTAACCTTCCTTCCATTGGTTCGTTTTTTCCAATCCATACTTGAAGACCTTCAGATCTCAAACTTAGCACTCATCGGGACAGATATAGATATAAATAAATTCAATGAGAGGGAGAGGAGTGCACCAGACCTAATCTCAACAGCCTGCTCTTCCTCTATGAACATCACTTTCTCATCTTAAGGTCCAACCAGTGTTTGCAAAAGAGTACAATAGAACGTGACACTTTCATTGTGTGTTCCTGCTATGGTCGGATTCTTACAAATGTAAACTCAGCAAAAAAAGAAACGTCCCATTTTTCAGGACCCTGTCTATCAACGATGATTTGGATTTTTAAAAATTACTTCACAGATCTTCATTGTAAAGGGTTTAACTTCTTTGGGACTGGGGGGCAGTATTGAGTAGCTTGGACAAAAAGGTGCCCAGAGTAAACTGCCTGCTACTCAGGCCTAAAAGCTAGAATATGCATATCATTAGTAGATTTGGATAGAAAACACTGAAGTTTCTAAAACTGTTTGAATGATGTCTGAGTATAACAGAACTTATACGGCAGGCAAAAAAAATTATAATCCAACCAGGAAGTGGGAAATCTGAGGTTTGTAGTTTTTCCAAGTCATTGCCTATCGAATATAGTGTCTATGGGGTCATATTGCACTTCCGAAGGCTTCCACTAGATGTCAACAGTCTTTAGAACCTTGTTTGATGCTTCTACTGTGAAGGAGGGGGGAATGAGAGCTGTTTGAGTCAGGGGTCTGGCAGAGTGCCATGAGCTCAGTCTCGCGCGCTCCCGTAAGAGTTAGCTGCGGTCAATTGCATTTCTACAGACAAAGGAATTCTCCGGTTGAAACATTAATGAAGATTTATGATAAAAACATCCTAAAGGTTGATTCTATACTTCGTTTGACATGTTTCTATGAACTGTGTTTCTATGAACTAGGATAGGATAAAGTAATCCTCCTAACCCCCCCTCCCCCTTAAAAGAGTTAGATGCACTATTGTAAAGTGGTTGTTCCACTGGATATCATAAGGTGAATGCACCAATTTGTAAGTCGCTCTGGATAAGAGCGTCTGCTAAATGACTTAAATGTAAATGTAAAACTGTAATATGACTTTTCGTCTGAACTTTCACCTGGACCTGCCCGCGCCTCCTGAGTTTGTATTTGTGTACTAAACGCGCAAACAAAAAGGAGGTATTTGGACATAAATTATGGACTTTATTGAACAAAACAAACATTTATTATGGAACTGGGATTCCTAGGAGTGCATTCTGATGAAGATCATCAAAGGTAAGTGAATATTTATAATGCTATTTCTGACTTCTGTTGACTCCACAACATGGCGGGTATCTGTATGGCTTGTTTTTGTGTCTGAGCGCCGTACTCAGATTATTGCATGGTGTGCTTTTTCCATCAAGTTTTTTGGAACTCTGACACAGCGGTTGCATTAAGGAGTAGTGGATCTTTTAGCAATGTTTATTATGAATATTTCTGTAAATTGATGTGGCTCTCTGCAAAATCACCGGATGTTTTGGAACTACTGAACATAACGCGCCAATGCAAACAGATTTTTAGATATAAATATGAACTTTACCGAACAAAACATACATGTATTGTGTAACATAAAGTCCTATGAGTGTCATCTGATGAAGATCAAAGGTTAGTGATTAATTTTCTCTCCATTTCTGCTTTTTGTGACTCCTCTCTTTATCTGAAAAAATGGCTGTGTATTTCTGTGACTAGGTGCTGACCTAACATAATCGTTTGGTGGGCTTTCGTCGTAAAGCCTTTTTGAAATCGGACACTGTGGCTGGATTTACAACAAGTTTATCTTTAAATTGGTGTAAAATACTTGTATGTTTGAGGAATTTTAATTATGGGATTTCTGTTGTTTGAATTTGACGCCCTGCAATTTCACTGGCTGTTGGCGAGATGGGACGCCATCGTCCCGAATATCCCAGAGAGGTTAAACACTTTCCCATGCTTGTTCAATGAACCATAAACAATTAATGGACATGCACCTGTGGAACGGTCATTAAGACACTAACAGTTTACAGACGGTAGGCAATTAAGGTCACAGTTATGAAAACGTAGGACACGAAAGAGGCCTTTCTACTGACTCTGAAAAGCACAAAGATACCCAGGGTCCCTGCTCATCTGTGTGAACGTGTCTTATGCATGCTGCAAGGAGGCATGAGGACTGCAGACGTGGCAATAAATTACAATGTCCGTCCTGTGAGACGCCTAAGACAGGGCTACAGGGAGACAGGACGGACAGCTGATCGTCCTCGCAGTGGCAGACCACGTGTAACAACACCTGCACAGGATCGGTACATCCGAACATCACACCTGTGGGACAGGTACAGGATGGCAACAACAACTGCCTGAGTTAAACCAGGAACGCACAATCCCTCCATCAGTGCTCAGACTGTCCGCAATAGGCTGAGAGAGGCTTGACTGAGGGCTTGTAGGCCTGTTGTAAGGCAGGCCCTCACCAGACATCACCGGCAACAACGTCGCCTATGGGCCCAAACCCACTGTCGCTGGACCAGACAGGACTGGCAAAAAGTGCTCTTCACTGACGAGTTGCGGTTTTGTCTCACCAGGGGTGATGGTTAGATTCCCGTTCATCGTCAAAGGAATGAGCCTTTCACCGAGGCCTGTACTCTGGAGAGGGATCGATTTGGAGGTGGAGGGTCCGTCTGGGGCGGTGTGTAACAGCACCATCGGACTGAGCTTGTTGGCATTGCAGGCAATCTTAAACGAAGTGCGTTACAGGGAAGACATCCTCCTTCCTCATGTGGTACCCTTCCTGCAGGCTCATCCTGACATGACCCTCCAGCATGACAATGCCACCAGCCATACTGCTTGTTCTGTGCGTGATTTCCTGCAAGACAGGAATGTCAGTGTTCTGCCATGGCCAGCGAAGAGCCCGGATCTCAATCCCATTGAGCACGTCTGGGACCTGATGGATCGGCGGGTGAGAGCTAGGGCCATTCCCTCCAGAAATGTCCGGGAACTTGCAGGTGCCTTTGTGGAAGAGTGGGGTAACATCTCACAGCAAGAACTGGCAAATCTGGTGTAGTCCATGAGGAGGAGATGCACTGCAGTACTTAATGCAGCTGGTGGCCACACCAGATACTGACTGTTACTTTTGATTTTGACCCCCCTTTGTTCAGGGACACATTATTCCATTTCTGTTAGTCACATGTCTGTGGAACTTGCTCAGTTTATGTCTCAGTTGTTGAATCTTATGTTCATACAAATATTTACACATGTTAAGTTTGTTGAAAATAAACGCAGTTCACCGTTCACCGAGCGGACATTTTTTTTTTGCTGAGTTTATTTGTTAAAAAGCAGTGGATGCATTTCTCAATGTAAACCACCATACAATATTAACAAGTGGTTTCCCGTACCAGTTCTCCAGCTCAAATTAAATGGCTGATGCTCAAATTAAATGGTTGAAATGGCAGTTGACAAATGAAAATGTACCAGCCAAATATTTTGGACTGACCAGATCTTCATTCCCCTGGCTACAGCAGCTAGTGGTCTTAGTTATATAGTCATCATATGAATCAGATGTCATAGGATCTCACTCACTTCTTAGTAAAGGACATATGTATTTGGTAACATGACTACATTGCCAAAGTACAGCTGTAATAATGAAACATCTAAATTAAAATTGAGATAAATGATGATGATGAAACCAGATGGATGGATGGTCAGGATGATGAGAGAAACAGTTGACTAAATGGAGGGCTAGCTAGGTCACTTAGCCTAACTACGATCTGGCCCATTTCGTATAGCTCATATAAACAGAGTCTAAACATAAGTTAGGTCAAATGAGTTAACAAATCCTAGCTGTCCATTATGCAAGAACATACTGTATCTTGACATTGGTTATGGTAAAGTTAAAGAGCTGTACTGCTTTGGCCCAGTTCTAGATTTAGCCATTAGGTTGTAGACTGGTATGGTAAGAGATGGGTTAAAACTGAACTGTTATGAACTGACAAAGCGATGAAGCTGATTCTAGACAGTATAATGGCTGTACCTGAAGGTATTTATTACTTTCTTTCTTGAATAGAGGGGGACACTGTGGGGACAGACCGTAACAGAACAGGGAGTGGTTCAGTCAGTAATACCCATAAACTATTCATATGGAAATGCATCCTCTCTGGTTTTATGGAAGCCTAAATGGCATATACACTGCATTCAGAAAGTATTCAGACCCCTTGACTTAGTCCACATTGTTAAGTTACAGCCTTATTCTAAAATGGATTAAATCTTCTCCCTCCCTCATCAATATACACACACAATACCCCATAATGGCAAAGCAAAAACAGGTTTAGAAATAGTTATTTTAAATAAAATATATCACATTTACATAAGTATTCAGACCCTTTACTCAGTACTTTGTTTTAGCACCTTACAGCGATTACAGGCACGATTCTTCTTGGGTATGACACTACAAGCATGGCACACGTGCATTTGGGGAGTTCCTCCTATTCTTCTCTGCAGATCCTCTCAGGTTCTGTCATGTTGGATGGGGAGTGTTGCGGCACAGCCATTTTCAGGTCTCTCCAGAGATGTTCGATCGGGTTCAAGTCCGGGCTCTGGCTGGGCGACTCAAGGACATTTCAGAGACTTGTCTCGAAGCCACTGCTGCATTGTCTTGGCTGTGTGCTTTGGGTCGTTGTCCTGTTGGAAGGTGAACCTTCGCCCCAGTCTGAGTGTTCTGGACAGGTTTTCATCAAGGATAACTCTGTTCATCTTTCCTTTGAACCGGACTAGTCTCCCAGTACCTGCCGCTGAAAAACAACCCCACAGCACGATTCTGCCACCACCATGCTTCACTGCAGTGGTGGTGCCAGGTTTCCTCCGGATATGATGCTTGGCATTCAGGCCAAAGAGTTCAATATTGGTTTCATCAAACCAGAGAATCATGATTTGAGAGTCTTTAAGAACTCGGTCAGAGTGACCATGTTCTTGGTCACCTCCCTGAACAAGGCCTCTCTCCCCCGATTGCTCAGTTTGGCCGGGCAGCCAGCTCTAGGAAGAGTCTCGGTGGTTCCAAACTTCTTACATATAGGAATGACTGAGGCCACTGTATTCTGGGGAAACTTCAATACTGCATAAATATTTTGGTACCCTTCCCCAGATCTGTGCCTCGACACAATCCTGTCTCGAAACTCCACGGACCTTTCCTTTGACCTCGTGGCTTTGTTTTAACTTTGACAAGCACGGTTAACTGTGGGACCTTACAGTATATAGACAGGTGTGTGCCTTTCCAAATCATGTCCAATCAATTGAATTTAGCACAGGTGGACTCCAATCAAGTTGTAGAAACATATCAAGGATGATCAATGGAAACATGAAGCAACTGAGCTCAATTTTGAGTCTCATAGCAAAGAGTAAATACTTATGTAAATACGTTATCGGTATGACATTTTTTGCTCTTTATCTCCCCAATGGTATCCAATTGGTAGTTACAGTCTTGTCCGTACGGGAGTTCGAGCGATGGGACTCGGGAGAGGAAAAGGTCGAGAGCCGTGTGTCCTCTGAAACACTACCGAACCCGGAAGCCAGCCGCTTAACCCGGAAGCCAGCCGCACCAACATCAGAATAAAACACCATACAGCTGGTGACCGTGTCAGCGTGCATGCGCCCGGCCCGCCACAGGAGTCGCTAGAGCGCAATGGGACAATTGTGCACCGCCCCAAGAGTCTCCAGGTCGTGCCCGGCTGCGACACCGGAATCAAACCAGGATTTGTAGTGACACAGCTAGCACTGCGACGCGTTGCCTTAGACCGTTGCACCACTCAGGAGGCCCTGTTTTTTTTTATGTTTAATAATTTTGCAAAAGGTTCTACAAACCTGTTTTCGCTTTGTCATTATGGGGTATTGTGTGTAGATTGATGAAGAATTTTGTTCACTTAATAAAGTTTAGAATAAGGTTGTAACGTAACAAAATGTGGAGAAAGTCAAAGGGTCTTAACACTTTCCGAAGGCACTGTATATCTTACGGCCACAGACTCATGAACATGAATTAATTTAGATATGCATTCATCAGCTGTCAGTCAAAAGTTAAACCCAAGTCAACCCTTTTTGGATGAGCAGCATACGTTAAGGGCAGACATACTGTACGCTTTTGATAGATAATCTTGAATTTAAAAAAAAAACATCCTCAATCTACAACTTCTGTGTGGCTGAAGCCTTGCTCTACAGAGAATTAAAAACTAAATGTCATAAAAGTCCTTTTCAAGTCACCAATGTTACTATGGTTTAACCATTTACCCCACTCACAAACTGGAATACATGGGTTCGAAGCAGATTCACCCACAGAAAGAAACTCATTGCACTTCAGAGAGAATACTAAACCAACTTTCAACGTACCGGTTTCTGTTGAAGGGGCGAGTTATGTGGAGGGAGTTGTTGCCAGTCTTGTAGTGTCCAGGAGAACTGAACCCATTCACAAAGCCACTGTTGGGAAATGGTGCCTGAAGAGATGGGGGATAAAATCATATTTGTTTATTTCTTAGACAACAGAATTTCTCCTTTTTGTCTGATCAGCCTAACCTCCTGACACAGAGGGTTTGGAAGCACAGGGTCAGCCGCAGTGTACAGCAATCCCCTTTATACAGATCAATGTTGAACAAGCAATAACCTAATAAAATATTTTTTAATTGTAAATGTCATCTCATGTACAAGAGAAGTTACCAAGACTAACCTATATAAATGAAGTTTTAGTTAACACAATCTACTAGGATTAGTTTATAGCGTTCTGCATCTCACCAAATATTCTCAATATTATTTATAAAACCATTTAAAAGGATAAAGTCTACGATGCTCACCAGCGGAGTCTCGAAGTATGGTGTAGGAGAGGTTGTCCAGGTCTGTGGTACAATGCCGTAGAGAGGGTACTGCTGCTGAGGGCTGTAGACGTGCTGCATGTACAGGTTAGGGTTGTACTGGGTCTGGGTCGGGGCAGACTGCTGGGCTGTGTACAGGCTGCTGTCCATGCTACGGTAGCCATTCTTAGCAAAGAACGTGTTGATGGCTTTTATCCTCGCCTGGAAAGAAGTAGTAAAACGTTTTTTTTTTTTTACTTGTGAAATGTGTCTTTGGCTTCACAACATGATTGGGAAGGGAGGAGAGATCAATAAAGGGACATGCTAGTTGAGGGAAATTGCAGACTTAATTCGCAAGTGATTGATAGTGTTATAACGCAACTCACCATGATAGGTTTTCCCTGAAATGTTTTCACCTCTTCTCTTAGATATCTGTGTGCCTGAAAAGGACAGAAAGACTCAGACAGGCAGTAATTCCATAACTCTTTTCAACAAAATTGGGACTGATGACAACTTAATGCCCATTACACCAATCAGAAGCCTTAACACGGCTTTATAAACCAATCAGATCCAGCTTACCTGTTGAGCATCAGTGTCAGATTTGAATGTGATGTACCAGTTGTTGTTGTGCGCAAACTCTACACTAATGACTTTCGGACAGTCGTCACTTTTAAAGAGAGCCTCCACTTCCTTAGGGAACAAAGAAGAACATTTTTATTAAATACAGCAAATAAGATTAAATACAGCAAATGTGCCAGCGTTGTGACTGACGGAGGAGTACATACACCAATTAACCTTTTTCAATAAGACATTGTCTGTAACATGGTTGTATATTGACTATAACATGACTAACATGGTTGTCTTACCTCTACAGGTGTTGTCTCAGGAACCTCCCTCAGTATGATGATGCAGCGTTTGTGATCAGGACGCACCTTCTCTCCTTGCTCATCCACCTGAACCATTGGAGAGGCTGAGAACCACAAGCATGTCAGGGTCAGGGACACAAATGACATCATTATCAATCCACATACAGTAACTAGCACTGTAGTGGGGGGGGGGGTCCATCCCTCTTCTACACTGCCCTAAACATATTTCCGTAGGTGCGTTTAAAAATAATCCATACCATTCGATCACAAGCCCACGTGGTCACAGAACTGTTTGTGCAGTCTTGCCAACTCCTATGGTCACGGTATTACCATCGGAGTTGGCAAGAAAAGACGAAAACAGATTTGTGACCAAGTTACACGGTTCCAAAAAAATAGAAAAAAATACAAATAAAACAAAGGTTTGGTCCCCTTACATCGGAGCACGTCCAGGATGAGCTCCATGTCAGTAGTGAGGGCCTTGATGCTCTCCATGCTGGCGATGGTCCATATGGGGACAAACTGGTCACTGTCCATCTGGGACATCAGGTATAGGTCCTTGGACAGGTTCTCCCTACACAACAAACGAGGGACAAAGGTCAAATCATAAAAGATACATGCTATCAACCATGCACATGTATTCAAAGGAATACACTTATTACAATCACTTATCCAAAAACCACAAGACTCTGGGTCATTCAGTAGGGCATAATGTAGCAAAATGTTTTGCAACTAAAAAATACATGCAGTTTTTGATTGGACAACTTCAGGTAGTATCTCCCGTTTCAAACATAGGAACAACTACGCTCACCTAGAGGTAGAACACCTAACCTAAAACAACATGTGTCCTCACCGAGAGAAGTAGAACTCCAGCTCTTTCTTGAGGGACTCTGTCAGTTTCTCTGATGAGAGGGGCTGTTCCTCTGTCAGCTTGGTCTCCCCTTCAAACCAAAATGTGTTCAGTGAGTATGTAATATTGTCAGATAATTACACGAGGTCCGAAAAGACATCCGTAAGAGGTCTGCCTGGATAATGCATTTGTAACCGTGTTGTAGTTTGTCAGTGAGAAACATACAGCCTTGTGGCTATAATCGACTAATTATAACAGTTGTAATCTTATGGTGGATTATGGGTACTGTAGTTTAGTCCACCATGCTTTAAAACTAACCCAAGGTCCCAGTTGTAGTCTCAGCAGGGGTGAAGGCCAGGTCTGGAGGATCCATGCCGTTCACAGTGACCTCAGCTGTGGCTGCTGCGGAGGAGCTGCTGTCCTCCAGGGTGGTGAAGCCTACCCTGTACGGTTTACAACCGGTGGAGGGCACAGACTCTGAATAACCTGGATGGGAGAGAGTGGGAGCGACAGGGGCACCATTATTATTAGATTTATTAGTTAAAACCTCTCTGGGATAGGGTGCAGTATTTTCACATCCGGATGAAAAGTGTGCCCAAAGTAAACTGCCTGCTACGCAGGCCCAGAAGCTAGGATATGCATATTATTAGTAGATTTGGATAGAAAAAACTCTGAAGTTTCTAAAACTGTTTGAATAATGTCTGTGAGTATAACAGAACTGAAAGGGCAGGCGATACCCCGAGAAAACAATCCATCTAGGGAAATCTTTTGAGGTCAATCTGTTTTCCATTAGTTTTCTATGGCAAGCCCGTTTTAATAGAAATATGCTTGCAGCTCCTACGGCTTCCACTAGATGTCAACAGTCGTTAGAAATTGGTTGATGTTTTTCCATTGAGTAATGAATAAGTAGCCCTTTCCTTTCTGAGGCTCGAGCCAGGTGGACTGTTTTGTTTGGGGCGCGTGACACCTGAAGCTCGGTCCACTTTCATTTTATCAGCTATTGAACACAGTATAGTCCGTCTTAAATTTTATTGATTATTTACGTTTTAAAATACCTAAAGTTGGATTAGGAATGTTGTTTGAAATGTTTGGACCAAGATTACAGGTAATTTATTAGATATTTTGTAGTCATGTTGGGCGAGTTGGAACCGGTGTTTTTCTGAATCAAACGCGCCAAAAGAAAATTGACATTTTGGGGATATAACGATGGAATTAAATTGACCATTTGTGATGTTTATGGGACATATTGGAGTGCCAACAGAAGAAGATCTTCAAAGGTAAAGCATGAATTACATCGTTATTTCTGAGTTTTGTGTCACGCCTGGCGGGTTGAAATATGATTGTCATGTGTTGGTATGCGGGGTGCTGTCCTCAGATAATAGCATGGTTAGCTTTCGCCATAAAGCCTTTTTGAAATCTGACACGGTGGCTACACGGTGGCTGGATTAACAAGAAGTCAAGCTTTATTTTGGTGTATTGCACTTGTGATTGTATGAAAGTTAAGAGAATAACAGTGTAAAAATTGTACGAATATTTAGTCGCCCATTTGAGATCCTAACTGTCTATAGGCCTGCGCTGGGACGGAAAGGGGTCTTACAGGCCTGCGCTGGGACGGAAAGGGGTCTTACAGGCCTGCGCTGGGATGGAAAGCGGGTGCAACAGGGTTCCCCATGATTGACTTCCTATATGTCTCCTGCTGTACCCGTTTGGCCCTTTTCAATAAAGACAGATGATGTTCTCAATAGAAACAGGCCTATAGACTTCAGTACATGTGGCATTGATATCATGTATGGTACAGTATATGTATTGGTAGGTGCTTCCTGTTGTCAGCAATAATAGCTCATCATGGACTAATAAAGTTTATTGAATTGATTTGGTGGATAAGATGAAATTTCCGTACAATGTAAAGGCGCTTTGAACATTTGGAAAAGAATTATATAAATCAAATATGCTTATGATTCTTAGGTAGGGTGCCAGCAACGACAGGGTTATGGGTTCAATTCCTACTGGAGCAAAATACATAGTTTTTAATTTATACGTAATTTATACGCAACTATAAGTTGCTTTGGCTAAAAGAGTCTGCTAAATGGTATGTACAGTAATATTATATGTTATTAAACGGTATATAGTATTATAATGTTATTTCTCACCTTCAGTTATGTCAGCCGGGGGCCACTGTGCTCCGTCGGGTCCGTCAGCAGGGGCCTGCCACACCTTGGCATTGGGGTTCAGACCTGCGCCCTTGGAGGTGACCTTGGAACAGGGGCCCAGGAAATACAATGGAACGTATGGATTGAAAAATGCATATATAAAGCCGCTCCAATCCAAGACAACATTAAATAGATTTACATGATGTATGTTACTATACATTACACCATACACAGTGATACATGCACACACTGATAAAAGCAGGATGTTCTCTTTACAGGGTGTCCTCTGATTGGCCCCATCACAACAAGGGAAATACACATGACCCCCATTTGCATTTACACATACTGAAAACAAAACAAACCCAAATCCGGTTGAATTTATGTTTTAGATTGACTCAGTTAACCGAGTTAATTAGAAAATCATTGAAAATGTGCATGCTGCAAATTGGTTTAACAGTTGTACTATGCAATTGTTTAACATTGGCAGAGGAATGTAGCAGGCAGGTAGCCTAGTGGTTAGAGCGTTGGACTTGTAACCGAAATGTTGCAAGATTGAATCCCTGAGCAGACAAGGTGAAAATCTGTCGTTCTGCCCCTGAACAAGGCAGTTAACCCACTGTTCCCAGGACGTCATCGAAAATAAGAAATTGTTCTTAACTGACTTGCCAATTTAAATAAAAGGTTAAAAACAATATGTTTTAACTTATCACATTTATTCGGGATTACAGTCTCAACATTGACTGAAATACAGTACATCAATAATACAAAAGTCACCCGATTTTGATATATATCAAACGCGTTACATTTGTTTCCGTTATGTAATTATTGGCACAACACACAAACCCCGAACCGAAAGACGCAAAAATAACAACGTAAGCCATTGGAAACCAATTGAATTCGTGGTCGATTCCCATTACATGTTTTTCATTCCAACCACTGATTGCTAAATATGATCACAAAACCACTATCAGTCACTGGCGACTCGCGAGTATGTTGTCCGGCCTACATTTAACACAATAAAAAATGCTTACCTCAATAAATAAAATCATTTTATTTGACTTCCTTGATAACTAACATGTAAGACGCATATAATATAATGCGAGCAACAGAGAAAAGCAGAACTTGAGATGCTTTACTTTTGTAGTTTAAAGTTCAACATGTGGTTCTCGCTCTTCTCCACCTACATCCTTGGCAGTGGGACCCACATGTCTCTGCAGAGAGCGCGCTCTCTTCCGCAAGTTTACCGCCAACCCAAATCCAGAACGGCTGTTGGCAGACAGCTTTGTCAATCTCAAACCCGACAAAATAAAAGGAGTCTGTTGCTCCTGCTACCCCTGCTGGTGAGCACTTTAACATTTCTGATGATACTTGAGGCACGTGCCACTTTCTCCCTCCTCCCAGTGTTCTAGAATCGATAGAAAATTCGGAAATTAGTATTCTTCACGAGAGCATGGGCGGATCCCCAGGCGATACATGTTTAAAGGATTGGGTGGATTTGACAAAATCTCGGCACTAATCCCAATAAGGCGTATAATTCTCTTGTTGAGCTGTCAATTATGTTGAGTGGGTGTGAGACAATAGGTCGTAGCCAGGGGTGTCAAATTTAATTTGATATTGTTTCACTGTAGGTAGGTAGTGGCACGTGTAAAGAAATAAATAATAATAAGGCAACCTTCCACTGGGAGTCGTTCCTAGTGACCACCTGCTACAAAATTGATCTACCCTTCTCGTAGTCTACTCCTAGCAAGAGCAGCTGTCACATCTCAATATACACTGTTCATGATTGAGTGGTTTCAAAATCATGTGATATGGAACAAACATTACACACATGAATTCCGTGAAAGCAGTCTCTGTCTAGCGAAACAACTCGGATTAATCTGGACATACGTGCAGTGCTAACTAGATAGGTAGCTTACTGCTGGTTGTATCTCGTTAGCCCCAGTTTTTAAAGTCGGCTGATATTTGCTGTGCTGCATAGGCCGGGTATTTGCAATGCATGTTAGTTAGCTAGTTAGTCTGGCGAGATTAGGCTAGTTTATGCTTGTTTTAATTCGGTAAATGTGCTTACTGGTTATGTTGCATCGCTAGTTGGGCGATATCCGTGCCCGCCATCTCCAATCGATAGTATAATAAATATTGACACTTATGGCACTGCATAATGATTACTCAGCAAATTGCTGCATTTCATAGCTTGGCTGCTAAACTAGCAAATTCAATCGCTGCCAAAGTAGCTAACGTTAGCTGACTAAACTAAACTGTCAGAAAAACGTTACAGTTTGGCCATTTAATTTAGCTGGCAAATTAAGTTATTGGGGGACTACTCGTTACTCTAATTTCAAAGGACATAGTTAAGAACGCGTCAAACAATATATTAATGCTTTTAGCGAGCCAATTTAGCTAGTTAGTCGTTACATAGTGTATCCAACGACAGCAAATCAATCATTCACCAGAACATATGGTAACGTTAGCCATAAATCATCTCAGTCAATTTCTCGATGTGAATCAGATTGGTAGCTTGCAGAAAATATGGTAATAACATTAGGTAATATTCTTGGCCTCAGCCTATGACTGGAGTATGACCCTATTTAGAGAAGGGCAATGACGGCAGGCGACAAATCAAGTTGGTGGGACGCAATGGCAGGGGGATGGTGTGTAGACTAGCTAACGTTAGCTTAGCTAGCTAGTAGGCGTAGAGGCCGCAACTCACCATGCCGCCTGATCCTCCCCCGATCCCAAGTGGTGACTCTTCCTCCCCACAGGTCTTCGGCCCCGGATCAGCCTCCTCCTCCTGCAGCAGCCGCGGCTCTCCGCCCTGGTCCGAACTCATCGGCCGCTCTTGGCTCACGTCTCCCCCGTCGTTTTCCTCCCAACCCCCCGGCCCGTGTTCCACCCCCTAGTCTCTCAAAGTACAGGTTGCTGTCTACAATCAATCGGTTTATCTCCTGCTAGACTTGTTTAGCCAACACCAAAAGATACTTGCTAGCCCTGGCTGTTTAGCTAGCAAAGCTATCCTACTTAGCTAGCTAGTCAGCTAGATATTAATCAACGTTGGTGAATCAAGTTCGCACGACAATATATTTACAGACGAAAACTATGCCAGAGTATGCCTCTAATTTTACCAACCACCTTTATCACTAATGTTTCTTCCCCCCAAAATGTAACAAGCGTCAAAGCCGAAAGGCGCATTCCTAGCCGGGCGACCGAAGCAGACACGCACCTTTACTAAGAGCAGGCAGACATTGGTAAAGGGCGCCACCGTCCCGACTCACACTGCGGCTGGAAATGACCTTTGGAACGTTCGTATTTTCTGCTTCCGGTTGACAAACGGATAAACAAACAAGTAGCGTCTTTTCTTTCTTGAAATACTGTACTTTTATTGTAGGCTACAATACATTTGTACGTTTTATCAAAGAATGGCAACACATTTTTTGGGGAGTAGCTATAACGTTTCTAAACCATTTATTTCATATCAGAGGATCACTGGATAGAGTGTGATGTGATGTTCTACATTTTGGCAGGATTATGAAAGCTACTATTCATACTCAAAGTAGAACACCACTTTCATTGGGTTCTTTCACATGTACATTTAACAAACAAAAAAATCTTCAGCCACATAAAAATCCCACCAAGTATCATATCTCCTACAACAATTCAGCTGAGCCATAATAGACCACATCACATTTGTTTTATTTTCCCAAAGGTTGATGTAGCACAATCTGCATCTGGCTCCAACACATGCATGGGGTGGGTGAATGTTGTCACGGCCTCTTGGAACAGTGGATTTTGAGTCTGTAATAAATAAATATTTTTTTTTAGGAAAAAAACACTTTTCAACCTAGCAACCCATCAACATAGTTTTTGTCCTTCAAAGGGTCAGCAAATGTCTCCCAAAACTTTGAATCACACTCGTGCTGCCTTTTTCTACTTTTGACTGTGTTTTTGGATGGTGTATATTATAATTGTCCCTTTCTCTCTTTTCTTATACTCACGTCTTCCCACCAGATATTTTCCTTATCCTTCAGGAACCTTCTACGCTCCCGCTGGTAGAACACTTCTAACATCAGCCGGTAGATTATTATCACGATCACACCCAGTAAAACGATTCCTACCACTGCCTTCCCCATGTTTATAATCCATGGGTCAATCCCTCCTTTCAGGAATTGAGGAAGACACCACAAGACAAGAGACAAAATAGACACGATTTATTACCAAGGGGTGTTGCTTAGGATTGGCTTCAGATAATATACGGAAGTTCTCTATGGGGAAAATAAAGTTATTCTATAATTTACAGTTTGGCAATATAAAACTTACTTGGAGTATCTGTGTAGTAGACAAAGATGTCACCAGTATTTATGATGAGTTCCACATTAAAACGTACAGTATCATCCTGACAGGTGAATGATTGAGTCCCATTGATGCGGATAGGCTTGGCAGAGCCACAGGGATGGTGACACATGTTTTTGGCTGACTCATGTAACATGCAAGCAACACAGGCCCTAAAACATGCACAAAGGAAAATGTTTTATTTAGTCCGTCGTACTCAAATATACAGTATATAGCAACCAACTAATAGTAATAGTGTGGAAACAAAACTGTAGCTGAAGTAATACGTTGCTCCTGTTGAAATGATCATGGACTAATATTTGGAAGATAAAATGTCCTGTATGGCTCTATTGGTAAGAGTGCCAAGGTTGTGGGGTCAATTCCCTCTGGGATTACATACAAGTTGCTTTGGATAAAAGCATCTGCTATGTGGCATATATAGTACATCAGGTTTATCTCACCGGTATGTGTCACATGGTGCCAGGGGCTTGGTGCAGTGGCTGCCAAAGAAACCAGGGTGACAATGGCATTCATTACATTCACATTGTCCTCGGTGAGAGCAGATTCCATCGTTACTGGTCTGGCACTGATCTGTGAGGGTAGAGCATTCACATGCAGGGCCTGTGTAGTTATGGAAACACTCACAGTTACCACAGTCACACCTCCCATTACCTGCAGAACAGACATATACACGGACAGAACACATACAGGGGCGTTAATAATCTCAATACAGACTGTACTAAAACCCCTCTCCAGCTCGTTCGAGCCGGATAGGATAATAATTTTCAGCATATTAAACTGAAGTGGTTGAGAAGAAAAAGCAGTGAAACCAGGTGATAAACACATTCTAAAGGACATTTTAAACACCCCCATTCTAAACCTAACTTCCCCTTACCGCCACAGATCATGTTGTTGTGACGGTTGCAGCTAATGTCGTCACACTGGCAGTGTTGGCCCCTGTGTTGGCCCCAGCAGATACATTGGCCACACACACAGCTCCCACGGCCGCTGCACAGTGGTGTGCCTGTGCTGTTTGTCTGTGCAGGTGAACACAGGGCCTCTACGGCCAGACTGGTGTCTTTGTTCGGCTGTGTTTCACACTCACAACGCTGACCTGTGTATCCTGAATCACAGCTGTAAAACAACCAAGGTCAAGTAGAGAGGAGATTCAGCAACTCTTGGAGGACAATGGAATTAAATAAAAAAGCTTCTTTACTGTTAAAAATAGACGCATTTCAGCTTTTGGCCTTCACACAGTGATTCTATAAGTCAAATGTATTCTCAAAGCCCTTTTTACATCAGCAGTTGTCACAAAGACCTTTGCAGTAACCTGGCCTAGACCCAAAGATCAAGGTTATTGGTTTCAACAAAGCACTGATGTCTGCACCACATCAATTTCAACCAACATACAGCAGCAAGATGATGAAATGTCACTCTTCAATACACAACTTGATGCTGAAGATAGTGAAAATCAACATGGCTGTAAGTTGAGTGCCACTACCTACCTACAGATACCACAGTGGAATGTTCCATTGCCATGACACTGGGATGACTGTTCCTCGGAGTCCTGACAGTCACAGTCACACAGCGTCTCCACGGTAACCCTCAGCTCTTCATTGATACCCTGCACTTTGATGATGAAAGACTCTGTCTTGGACAGACAGCTCGAGCTGGTCACAGTAACTGTGAAATTGACCTATACAGTAGAATGATAAATAGAAAAGCAGTTTTTTTATTTGTCTGGTTAGCGGTCCCCTGGGTCACCACGTGCTGTACCACATTTTTGTTAACTGTAGTGGATGACTAAGTGCAAACCTAGAATTATATCTTGGCTTTTCTGAGTCAGTGTATTGGCGGTGCTTTTTGAGTATACAGTTCACCGGGCATTATTAGAGGACGTTGCTACTGCCACAGTATTTAACCTGCCAGTTGCTTTACCTGTTGATTGATTCTGACATCACTGCACTCCCCTCTGTCCTGCCCCTGAGCTAGCCTGTCATCACCACAGTGGGAGCTGTAGGAGACCCCCAGGCCTGGTGGGACGTCACGGTGCTCCAGGACGATGTAGGACGATAGGTTCTGAGAAGGACATCAGTGGAGGAGGTCATCATGAACCTTTCAGTACAACTGAAATGCCATAGTTGGGTTTGTGCAGTAGGTATAAATAGACTCACGTTGCAGGCCTCAGAGATGAGCTCAACAACGTTGCTGGAGTCATCCTCCAGGAGGCCCACCACCGACTGGGGGATCATCTCACTGAGTGCCTGGGATGGGGGTTCAGAAAAGGAGTTTGAGGGTCATGTTCATTAGGGCACACCGTAACCAAAAGTTTTAGACATTGGCTAAGGGAGCTAACTCAAGTCTTCAGTAACTGAATTCCTTACCTCATAGTTTTGAATGTGCTGGTCTGTCACTGCAAAGATCAGCCTGATGTTATTGGCTGATAGGACCTGAGATAGGTGTCCAACTGAGGGATAGTCCTAAAATACATTTGTGTGGAGGTTGGTTTGTGAGAAGAGATAGCTTCCTAGGGACGGACATAGGGTTCACTCACATAAACGGTGTCCTTATTATAGAGCCCATTGCTATTCAGGTGGCATTTCCCGTCGTTAGGATGGTAGATCCCAGCAAGCTTCCCATCACCTGCCAGGTGGAAGGTATCGTCTGAAGTGTAGACCAGGATACGAGTTACATTACCCCAGCCAATGTCATCCTACAGACGGGTTGGGTGGAGGGTTTTAAACTACATATACAGTACATACAATATTACAGTATATAGAAACAATGACTTAGATATTGTGCTGACTAGGATTGACGGGCCGCCCCCAGGAGGTAAGGGTAGGAAACACATCCGCCACGCTGATCCTCAACAAGGGGGCCCCTCAGGGGTGCGTGCTCAGTCCCCTCCTGTACTCCCTGTTCACTCATGACTGCACGGCCAGACACAACTCCAACACCATCATTAAGTTTGCTGATGACACAACAGTGGTAGGCCTGATCACCGACAATGATGAGACAGCTTATAGGGAGGACCGTGTGGTAGGGACCGTGTGGTGCAAGGACAACAACAACCTCTCCCTCAACGTGATCAAGACTAAGGAGATGATCGTGGACTACAGGAAAAGGAGGACGGGGGTGTAGTGGAGCAGGTTGCGAGCTTCAAGTTCCTTGGCGTCCACATCACCAACAAACTAAAATGGTCCAATCACACCAAGACAGTCGTGAAGAGGGCACGACAAAACCTATTCCCCCTCAGGAGACTGAAAAGATTTGGCATGGGTCCTCAGATCCTCAAAAGGTTTTTACAGCTGCACCATCGAGAGCATCCTGACGGGTTGCATCACTGCCTGGTACGGCAACTGCTCGGCCTCCGACCGCAAGGCACTACAGAGGGTAGAGCGTATGGCCCAGTACATCACCGGGGCCAAGCTTCCTGCCATCCAGGACCTCTATACCAGGTGGTGTCAGAGGAAGGCCCTAAAAATTGTGAAAGACTCCTGCCACCCTAGTCAGATTGTTCTCTTTGCTACCGCACGGCGAGCTGTACCGCTTCTACCCCCAAGCCATAAGACTCCTGAACAGCTAATCAAATGGCTACCCAGACTATTTGCACCCCCCCCCCCCCATACGTCGCTGCTACTGTCTGTTATTATCTATGCATAGCCACTTTAATAACCCTATGTACATTATGCATGTACATAATTACCACAATTACCTCGACTAACCGGTGCCCCCGCACATTGACTCTGTAACGGTACCCCCTGTATATAGCCCCGCTATTGTTATTTACTGCTGCTCTTTAATTACTTGTTTTTCTTATCTCTTACTTTTTTTAAAGTTTTTCTTAAAACTGCATTGTTGGTTAAGGTCTTGTAAGTAAGAATTTCACTGTAAGGTCTACTACACCTGTTGTATTCGGCGCATGTGACAAATAAAATTCGATTTTATTTTATTTGACTTTATGTACAGTATGCTGTTCTATGTGATGAGATATACTTAGGCCAGGCCAGTGCATAAAGGCTCAATGAAGCTTCTTATTTGCTGTTCTTTTCCACGGTTTTCTCTCTCACTCTATTTTCAAAATACAGTTCTGGGTTCTATTGAAACACCAGTCAACCATTTGTTCTTACCTGACAGACAGCCACCTGCATGATGGCGTCAAAGCCTGACTCTGGGCCGTCTAGGTTACTGGAGATGCTCTGCTTGCTCACCTAAATGCGTGACACAGAACAGGAAATTAATAAAGGACTGACATGGCAATACCTTGAACCAATGGCGCAGGACAGAAGAAGAAGAAGGAAAACAAGACAACAAGAAGAAGAATAAGACTGGAGTTAGAAGTGATGTTCTACAAGGAATTCAAAGTCGTAAATAACTCTGCTGGCTCACCTTCCTCTCAAACTCTTCAACGTCCTCAGTGAGCTTCAGTACATGTTTGAAGCTGAAGGCAGGCTGGCAGGGGCCCTTGTACCCCTCTTTGCATGGGTTGGCCAGTTTGGCCTCCACTGTACTGACGTAGGGGTCCACCACCTTATCCACAAAGGAACCAAAGCCTGAGGGGGATAGAGAAACACTATGAGGGCTAGAGTTTTGACCCCAAGTGTGAACCTCATCCCCAGGATAGACTGCTGCAGCCGGATGATGGATGAGATTAGCCTGAACCTGACAGGGATTGTCAACAGGTTCCGATCGGATCAGGCATGAACTTTCAGTTCAAATCATCACGGTAAAGTGGGCAAACTTTTCTCTGCATGAACTGGTTGAGTTGGGCTGATGGGCGAATTGTATGCTCTGTTCAAGGGTCATATAATCTTACAGGTTGATGTAAAGTGATGGAGCTGAGATGCACAGACACAATACGTTTGAGAGCAACACCTTCCATAGCCCCATAATGGCTGGACAGTGACACTCACCTATCCTGACAGCACTGGTGATGTTCTTCATGGCAGTGACCACCTCCAGTCCCAGGTTCCTAACATTCTCCAGGTCATCTTTCATGGAGAAAGACAGGTCCATCAGGTAGTACAGGTCTATGGGATAACCCTCTGCACGCCTGAACCTCACCTCAAATGACTGGGGCATGCCTGGGATTTAAACAGAAGAGGGTAATAAGAGGAAAAGTTATGAGAATAATTGATTTATTCAACCATCAAATGTGCATGTGATTGATCGATGAAGCCTCTCCTCTCTCCGCTCCACATGGGGAGGGGGGGAGAAGGCCCACAGCTCAACGGTCTGTGACCTATAAAATCTCTTAATAACCTTCGGAATAAATGCAGGGTTAGGACGTAACACCGCTCTGCTCAGATCGCCGTTAATGGCAAGGCAGTCGGGTCTCGTCGAAAGAGCACCCAAATCACTGACGCGCTTGGCCGTAGTCAAAGCAAGCAACAGTGCCGTCTTCAGAGAACATCTTGAGGGGGATTTGATTCAGTGGCTCGAACGGCGTCTCGCAGAACGCCTCGAGTACCAAAGTTAAATCCCACTGGGGCAGCGTGGCTCTAGGCATTGGCCTAAGCCGCTGCGTTCCCAATAGAAACCATTTCAATAGAGGGTGACAGAAGACGGTGTCTATGCCAAACCCCTCATGATAAGCTGAAATCGCTGCCGCGAACACCTTAATAGTGGTCGGTGAGCGCTGCTTGTCAAACATGAACTGTAGGAAAGAGAGCACGCCCTTGACATGACAGCACACGGTGTACACATTCTCTGTGGCATTTTTTTTTTTTTTTTCAACCTTGGTCAGTAGAGTGGAGTTTTCCAGATTAAAAATCCAGACACTTCCCAACATCCTCGTCTTCTCTAGAAGCGCCGTCATCATATGACGCCTCAGAACCTGAGGCTAACACAGACATGGCGTCCTCTGGAGGGAGATCTACCCTGAAATGCCCACCGCTGCTTCCTCTCCTTTAAGAAAGGAGGGCGCAGCTAGGGCATTTCGGTGGATCTGTGAGGCCGCCCCTAGCGCGCTGTGAACCTAAGCACACGAAACATACAGTGGGGCAAAAAAGTATTTAGTCAGCCACCAATTGTGCAAGTTCTCCCACCCATTATGAGCTTGACGCCCTGATAAGTTCCTTTCCTGAGGATGGCTCACCTCTCACAGTTCTGGGTGACTTTAACCTCCCCACGTCTACCTTTGACTCATTCCTCTCTGCCTCCTTCTTTCCACTCCTCTCCTCTTTTGACCTCACCCTCTCACCTTCCCCCCCTACTCACAAGGCAGGCAATACGCTTGACCTCATCTTTACTAGATGCTGTTCTTCCACTAATCTCATTGCAACTCCCCTCCAAGTCTCCGACCACTACCTTGTATCCTTTTCCCTCTCGCTCTCATCCAACACTTCCCACACTGCCCCTACTCGGATGGTATCGCGCCGTCCCAACCTTCGCTCTCTCTCCCCCGCTACTCTCTCCTCTTCCATCCTATCATCTCTTCCCTCTGCTCAAACCTTCTCCAACCTATCTCCTGATTCTGCCTCCTCAACCCTCCTCTCCTCCCTTTCTGCATCCTTTGACTCTCTATGTCCCCTATCCTCCAGGCCGGCTCGGTCCTCCCCTCCTGCTCCGTGGCTCGACGACTCATTGCGAGCTCACAGAACAGGGCTCCGGGCAGCCGAGCGGAAATGGAGGAAAACTCGCCTCCCTGCGGACCTGGCATCCTTTCACTCCCTCCTCTCTACATTCTCCTCTTCTGTCTCTGCTGCTAAAGCCAATTTCTACCACTCTAAATTCCAAGCATCTGCCTCTAACCCTAGGAAGCTCTTTGCCACCTTCTCCTCCCTCCTGAATCCTCCTCCCCCTCCTCCCCCCTCCTCCCTCTCTGCTGATGACTTCGTCAACCATTTTGAAAAGAAGGTCGACGACATCCGATCCTCGTTTGCTAAGTCAAACGACACAGCTGGTTCTGCTCACACTGCCCTACCCTGTGCTTTGACCTCTTTCTCCCCTCTCTCTCCAGATGAAATCTCGCGTCTTGTGACGGCCGGCCGCCCAACAACCTGCCCGCTTGACCCTATCCCCTCCTCTCTTCTCCAGACCATTTCCGGAGACCTTCTCCCTTACCTCACCTCGCTCATCAACTCATCCTTGACCGCTGGCTACGTCCCTTCCGTCTTCAAGAGAGCGAGAGTTGCACCCCTTCTGAAAAAACCTACACTCGATCCCTCCGATGTCAACAACTACAGACCAGTATCCCTTCTTTCTTTTCTCTCCAAAACTCTTGAACGTGCCGTCCTTGGCCAGCTCTCCTGCTATCTCTCTCAGAATGACCTTCTTGATCCAAATCAGTCAGGTTTCAAGACTAGTCATTCAACTGAGACTGCTCTTCTCTGTGTCACGGAGGCGCTCCGCACTGCTAAAGCTAACTCTCTCTCCTCTGCTCTCATCCTTCTAGACCTATCGGCTGCCTTTGATACTGTGAACCATCAGATCCTCCTCTCCACCCTCTCCGAGCTGGGCATCTCCGGCGCGGCCCACGCTTGGATTGCGTCCTACCTGACAGGTCGCTCCTACCAGGTGGCGTGGCGAGAATCTGTCTCCGCACCACGTGCTCTCACCACTGGTGTCCCCCAGGGCTCTGTTCTAGGCCCTCTCCTATTCTCGCTATACACCAAGTCACTTGGCTCTGTCATATCCTCACATGGTCTCTCCTATCATTGCTATGCAGACGACACACAATTAATCTTCTCCTTTCCCCCCTCTGATAACCAGGTGGTGAATCGCATCTCTGCATGTCTGGCAGACATATCAGTGTGGATGACGGATCACCACCTCAAGCTGAACCTCGGCAAGACGGAGCTGCTCTTCCTCCCGGGGAAGGACTGCCCGTTCCATGATCTCGCCATCACGGTTGACAACTCCATTGTGTCCTCCTCCCAGAGTGCTAAGAACCTTGGCGTGATCCTGGACAACACCCTGTCGTTCTCAACTAACATCAAGGCGGTGACCCGTTCCTGTAGGTTCATGCTCTACAACATTCGCAGAGTACGACCCTGCCTCACGCAGGAAGCGGCGCAGGTCCTAATCCAGGCACTTGTCATCTCCCGTCTGGATTACTGCAACTCGCTGTTGGCTGGGCTCCCTGCCTGTGCCATTAAACCCCTACAACTCATCCAGAACGCCGCAGCCCGTCTGGTGTTCAACTTTCCCAAGTTCTCTCACGTCACCCCGCTCCTCCGCTCTCTCCACTGGCTTCCAGTTGAAGCTCGCATCCGCTACAAGACCATGGTGCTTGCCTACGGAGCTGTGAGGGGAACGGCACCTCCGTACCTTCAGGCTCTGATCAGGCCCTACACCCAAACAAGGGCACTGCGTTCATCCACCTCTGGCCTGCTCGCCTCCCTACCTCTGAGGAAGTACAGTTCCCGCTCAGCCCAGTCAAAACTGTTCGCTGCTCTGGCACCCCAATGGTGGAACAAACTCCCTCACGACGCCAGGTCAGCGGAGTCAATCACCACCTTCCGGAGACACCTGAAACCCCACCTCTTTAAGGAATACCTAGGATAGGATAAAGTAATCCTTCTAACCCCCCCCCCTTAAAAGAGTTAGATGCACTATTGTAAAGTGGTTGTTCCACTGGATATCATAAGGTGAATGCACCAATTTGTAAGTCGCTCTGGATAAGAGCGTCTGCTAAATGACTTAAATGTAAATGTAATCAAAGGAGCATTGATCAAACATAACATATGTTGTACTTACTTAGGCCTTGGGCTATCAACAATCACTATCATATTGCATGAGATAGTAATATTAGTCTAAGATAAGATATACTTGCAAAGTAAAATGTCCTCTGATTTCCCTATAATAATCAGTGAACCAATCAGTGGGGACAATGTGTAGAAGTTTAAATCCTCACCAGAACTGGTTGTTCTCTTGTTGTAATGACCTCATTTCAACCTGTTTTGTCCGCTGTCTACAGTCTTTACCGACTCAGGTGTGTGTGTGTGTGTGTGTGTGTGTGTGTGTGTGTGTGTGTGTGTGTGTGTGTGTGTGTGTGTGTGTGTGTGTGTGTGTGTGTGTGTGTGTGTGTGTGTGTGTGTGTGTGTGTGTGTGTGTGTGTGTGTGTGTGTGTGTCTGCGTGTGTGCCTGCGTGTGTGCCTGCGTGTGTGTGAGTCCTCAGTCCCAACACTCTTAGGAAAAGAAATTTGCTATCTAGAACCAAAAAGAGTTCTTCAGCTGTCCCCATAGCAGAACCCTTTGAAGAACCCCTTTTGGTTCCAGGTAGAACCTATTTGGGTTCCTTGTATAAACCTTTCCATGGAGGGTTCTACATGGTACCTAAAATAGTTCTACCTGTAACCAAAAAGGGTTCTCCTATGGGAACAGCCGCAGAACCATTTTGGAATCCTTTTTTCTAAGAGTGTACCGACTCTAAGAGTGTGCCTTCCCGGCTTCCGTGCGTCCATCCGTGTAAATCCTAAGGCCTCACCGACTCTTAGCTTAAGGTGGAGGTTCTGTGGCTCTAGCTGGACCACGGTCCCCATTGGCTCCTCTGCCCTGCTACGTATTGCAGGCTGGGGGTTCAGGACCTGTCCGTCAGAGCAGTGTCTCTTTCTCAGAGCCTCCTCCCTGTCACAGCGACGCTCGTTTGGCTCCCCTTGCGCCAGGAAACCCTGCAGGTCAGAGGTCAACAGAACACAACTTTGACAGACGGCTTGAAAGTTTCTGCTTGATAAGAGAGGGGTGTAAAGGATCTGTGGACTAATATGAATATTGTTGATACATACTGTATATAAGTATGTTATTGCTATGGAGGTTTGTTTTGAGTGTAACCCACACCAAAGTAATTCAAAGCCTGGTAGAATGTTCTCAACAAATGTAAAAAACAATAACAGATTGAGATACCTTCTGTTTACACCAGGCACAGCCAAGGCTTCTCAGACACTCAGTGCAGGTGGGCTTAGACAGGCATCTTCCATCCAGGCCTAGAGAGCATACACACATGGACACAGAGGCATGCAGTCTGTCTGTGAAAAACAGACCCTTTCAGAGGATGGGATCTTCATTAGCTCTGTGCATCACCACTTACCCATAGATCCTCTCTGCTCAGTGAAGTATATCAGAAGAACCACCACAGTCAGCCACACCTTTCTCATTGTCTGCCCACAGAGAGAGAGAGAGAGAGAGAGAGAGAGAGAGAGAGAGAGAGAGAGAGACATTTTATTGTTTATTATCTATTTCACTTGCTTTGGCAATGTAAAAATATGTTTCCCTTGCCAACAAAGCCCATTAAATTGAAATTGAAATTAAAAAGAAACAGAGAGACAGAGACAGAGCGAGAGAGCGAGAGAAAATGGTAACACACTAAACAACAACGCGAAGAGTTATCTAAAATCTTTTTGGCTCAATAACAAAGAACAAAAACATATACATATACATGATCAAATACAAATATTAGAATCAACTATTAAAGACAACCAGAACCCACTGGATTCTCCAATTACATTGAATGAACTACAGGACAAAATACAAACCCTCCAACCCCAAACGGGTTGTGGTGTTGATGGTATCCTTAATGAAATAATGAAATAAACATACCACAAATTCCAATTGGCTATACTTAAACTTTTTAACATCATCCTCAACTCTGGCATCTTCCCCAATATTTGGAACCAAGGACTGATCACCCCAATCCACAAAACTGGAGACATTTTTGCAAATGTATAAAAAAATAATATATATACCATATTTACACAAGTATTCAGACCAATTGTTATGAGACTCGAAATTGAGGTCAGGTGCATCCTGTTTCCAATGATCATCCTTGAGATGTTTCTACAACTTGATAAGAGGCCACCTGTGGTAAATTCAATCGATTGGACATGATTTGGAAAGGCACACACCTGCCTATATAAAGTCCCACAGTTGACAGTGCATGTCAGGGCAAAAACCAATCAATGAGGTCGAAGGAATTGTCCATAGAGCTCTGAGACAGGATTGTGTCGAGGCACAGATCTGGTGAAGGGTACCAAAACATTTCTGTAGCATTGAAGGTCCCCAAGAACACAGTGGCCTCCATCATTCTTAAATGGAAGAAGTTTGGAATCACCAAGACTCTTCCTGAGCAATCGGGGAGAAGGGCATTGGTCAGGGAACCTGATGGTCACTCTGACAGAGCTCCAGAGTTCCTCTGTGGAGATGGGAGAACCTTCCAGAAGGACAACCATCTCTGCAGCACTCCACCAATCAGGCCTTTATGGTAGAGTGGCCAGATGGAAGCCACTCTTCAGTAAGAAAAAAACATGACAGCCCGCTTGGAGTTTGACAAACGGCACCTAAAGGACTCTCAGACCATTTTTTTTGTTTATCTATTTATGTATGGAAATGTTTAAAATGTTTTCCGAATGTACTGTACTTCCCTCAGATTACACAGAGTCACAAAGAATTCGAAAACAAATCCAAATTTGATAAACTCCCATATCTACTAGGTGAAACTCCACAGTGTGCCATCACAGCAGCAAGATTTGTGACCTGTTTCCACAAGAAAAGGGCAACCAGTGAAGAACAAACACTATTGTAAATACAACCCATATTTATGTTTATTTATTTTACCCTTTGTACGTTAACTATTTGCACACCGTTACAACACTGTAAATAATCCATAATATGACATTTGAAATGTCTTTATTCTTTTGGATCTTGTGTGTGTAATGTTTACTGTTCATTTTGTATGTATTATATATTTCACTTGCTTTGGCAATGTAAACATATGTTTCCCATGTCAATAAAGCCCCTTGAATTGAATTGAGAGAGAGAGACCGACAGAGAGAGACAGAGAGAGCGAGACAGAGAGAGAGGTAGAGATAGAGCGAGAGAGAGAGACAGAGAGAGAGGTAGAGATAGAGCGAGAGAGAGAGGTAGAGATAGAGCGAGAGAGAGAGGTAGAGATAGAGAGACAGAGAGAGAGAGAGAGAGGTAGAGATAGAGCGAGACAGAGAGAGAGGTAGAGATAGAGCGAGAGAGAGGTAGAGATAGAGCGAGACAGAGAGAGAGGTAGAGATAGAGCGAGAGAGAGAGACAGAGAGAGAGGTAGAGATAGAGCGAGAGAGAGAGACAGAGAGAGAGGTAGAGATAGAGCGAGAGAGAGAGACAGAGAGAGAGGTAGAGATAGAGCGAGAGAGAGAGACAGAGAGAGGTAGAGAGAGAGACAGAGAGAGAGGTAGAGATAGAGCGAGAGAGAGAGACAGAGAGAGAGGTAGAGATAGAGAGAGAGACAGAGAGAGAGGTAGAGATAGAGCGAGAGAGAGAGACAGAGAGAGAGAGAGGGGTAGAGATAGAGCGAGAGAGAGAGGTAGAGATAGAGCGAGAGAGAGAGGTAGAGATAGAGAGACAGAGAGAGAGAGAGAGGTAGAGATAGAGCGAGACAGAGAGAGAGGTAGAGAAAGAGCGAGAGAGAGAGACAGAGAGAGAGGTAGAGATAGAGCGAGAGAGAGAGACAGAGAGAGAGGTAAAGATAGAGCGAGAGAGAGAGACAGAGAGAGAGGTAGAGAGAGAGACAGAGAGAGAGGTAGAGATAGAGCGAGAGAGAGAGACAGAGAGAGAGGTAGAGATAGAGCGAGAGAGAGAGACAGAGAGAGAGAGAGGGGTAGAGATAGAGCGAGAGAGAGAGGTAGAGATAGAGTGAGAGAGAGAGGTAGAGATAGAGCGAGAGAGAGAGGTAGAGATAGAGCGAGACAGAGAGAGAGGTAGAGATAGAGCGAGAGAGAGACAGAGAGAGAGAGAGAGACAGAGGTAGAGATAGAGCGAGAGAGAGAGACAGAGAGAGAGGTAGAGATAGAGCGAGAGAGAGAGATAGAGAGAGAGGTAGAGAGAGAGACAGAGAGAGAGACAGAGAGAGAGGTAGAGATAGAGCGAGAGAGAGAGACAGAGAGAGAGAGAGAGAGAGGTAGAGATAGAGCGAGAGAGAGACAGAGAGAGAGAGAGAGACAGAGGTAGAGATAGAGCGAGAGAGAGAGGTAGAGATAGAGATAGAGCGAGAGAGAGAGAGGTAGAGAGAGAGAGCGAGGTGTTGCCTTCAACAGTTTCACACTCTTGTTATTGTAGTTTCAGTTCCTCTTCACAGAGACAGGGTCACCACACTGTTTCAGATGAGTGATCAATGCTACTCAGCATGAGATGCATTAATGTTGATTGTTTAATGTACTTTTTCAAAAGATATACACTTTTCAAAAATATATGAAAACAGTCCCAAAGACACTCTTAAGTGTTAGCAATATACAGTATATACAAAGCAGCCAGTTATATTGTTTCCTACTTCTAACCAACACGATTTGACCAGTGAGCACACGTTTTCTTCAGCTAAGAACAATTGAAAAGTTTGACAGACATGTTACAATCACATACCTGAGAGCTTCTGAGCAGGCCCATTAGTATGACAGGTCTGTCACCTGCTCTTGAGGTTTCATGAGTTCGATGATAAAGAGTTGGGTTACAGTAGTGTCCTTGTGACTTTTAGTCGGCTGGATTCGGACTTGAGTTGCACTTTAAGTCGTAAAAATGGTTGACAAACCTGGATGGCACCAACACATCCACTTCTCTGTCTCTCAGTTCTGGAATGTCCTTCTGCAAGACAGGCTGGGGACATCAGGGACGTCCCAAGTGAAGTGAACATTGAGGCCGGGTCCGTACAACAGAGTACATCCTAAAGGTAATGAATGTAAAGATACAGTAACAAGGTAACAGTAGAAGTAGGAGGGAGAAGGAATCCTGAGGTTAGGTTGTCTGTCTGATGGAGAGGTCCCTCTTTGACAAGTTTGGGTGAGATGTGAGAACACATGCAACTTTGGGTGGGTCCTTCCTTTGCATATCATCACGTTTAGCTTCTGAATGCTGAGTGAGTTCTCTATTTTGCAAGGCGGCCACCAGCCAATACTCCACATAAAACATTGAACCTCTTTTTTAAGATTATGCTCTGATTCTAATGTCATTATATTGCACTATTGTTTTATTGGAGAGGAAAAGCATTAAAATACTGTAAACCATGGATAAATAAATCACAAGAGTCAAAATAGTAACATGTGTTTAATTCTTGACGAAAGGCAAAACTGTCTCCCAGTGCAGGGCAGCCCACCGAGTTAACTGATTGAGACGTGAAGACAGAGTGTTGAGAAGAACAAGGAAACAACGGACACAACATAATGTAACTCTGGTTCAGATGATTAATTACTCCAGAAACATACATGTAAAACACACATATTTGAAACAAAAATTAATTACTCTTCTTCCTCTTCCTCTCCCTCCTCCTCCTCTTCCCCCTATTCTTCTTCCTCCTCTACCTCTTCTTTGTGCTTCTTCATCAGTGGTGCAGGCATCGACACCCTCTTCTTGATCACATGTTCCATGTGGGCATGCTCAGATGTGTCCAGACTGATGTTGTATTTAGCCAAGATCTTCATGATTGGCCTCAGCTTCAGCCACCACGATGTCTTGGGGATGCGGTGCCTGGACATGACAGCAGTAGAGGGATGTTAAAGGGAATCTTCACCACCTTTTTACCTTTTATTCATTACATACCATTATGTCTACATACATAATGTGAAAACAGCGATGTAGTCAGAAAGCGAAGAGGGAATGTTCCTTTTCAAAACAGATATTAGCTGAGGGATATGCACTCACAATATCCACTTGAACTGTGGATCAGTATGAACAGTGTGTTAAAGTATGACTAAATTAATGTTGAGGAGAGTGAGCAACAGTCAGCAAATGGCACTCTCGTGTTTTAGCGTCATAGTGCCTTGAGTTTGTAAGAAGAAATCTCTGCGGATGAAAGGATCTTACTCGAAGTCTGTCTGTTCATTAAGCTCAGCCAACGGCTGGAAGGTCAGTGCTCTCTTCCTCATGCCCAGCACACAGGCAGAGTCTGGGGTGTTAGCGAAGATACGACCTGGAGGAGAGAGAAGGCAGGGTGACAGATGGAGTCATATAGCGTTATACTCAATGAGACAAACTAACAACTGGTATCAGCAGGTAAAAACTAGACTCTTAGAAGAAAAGGTTTTATCTAGAACCTAAAACAGTTATTCGGCAGTCCCCATTGTAGAACCCTTTGAATAACCCTTTTAGGTTCCAGGTAGAACCCTTTTGGGTTCCATGTAAAACCCTTTTCACAGAGGGTTCTACATGTAACCCTAAATAGTTCAACCTGGAACCAAAAAGGGTTCTCCTATGAGGACAGCCGAAGAACCAAAACGATGTGTATTTGGGTGCAGCAATATGCCTCTCATTCCTTTATCTCAGTATCTTTTCATGGTGACACCCCACAGCCTGTCTTACCATGTCTGTACACCTCCTTGAGTTTCTCTGTGAGCCACAGAACAGCCTTGGAGCCCATCTTTGTACCAAAGTTCCTGTCGAAAGGTGTCGGGGTTCCACCCTGGGGAGAGGGAATAGGACAAAGGTGGGGGGGAAAAGAGAGGGGAGGAAAGAAGGGAGAGTTAGAGGGGGAGAGGAGAGGACAGGGGAGGGGAGAGTTAAAAGGGGAGAGGGGAGAGTGGAGGACAAGGGGGGAGAGTTAGATGGGGAGAGAGGGAGGGGGGAGAGTGGAGTGCAGGGGAGTGGAGAGTTATAGGGGGAGAGGGGAGAGTTAGAGGGGGAGAGGGGAGAGTAGAGGGGGAGAGGGGAGAGTGGAGGACAAGGGGAGAGTTAGATGGGGAGAGAGGGGAGAGTGGAGTACAGGGGAGTGGAGAGTTAGAGGGGGAGAGGGGAGAGTTAGATGGGGAGAGAGGGAGAGGGGAGAGTGGAGTACAGGGGAGTGGAGAGTTAAAGGGGGAGAGGGGAGAGTTAGAGGGGGAGAGGGGAGAGTAGACAGGGGAAGGGAGAGTTAGAGGGGGAGAGGGGAGAGGGGAGAGTAGAGGACAGGGGAGGGGAGAGTTAGAGGGGGAAAGGGGAGAGTAGAGGACAGGGGAGAGGGGAGAGTAGAGGACAGGGGAGGGGAGAGTTAGAGGGGGAGAGGGGAGAGTAGAGGACAGGGGAGGGAAGAGTTAGAGGGGGAGAGGAGAGAGTAGAGGACAGGGGAGGGGAGGGGAGAGTTAGAGGGGGAGAGGGGAGAGTAGAGGACAGGGGAGGGGAGAGTTGAGGACAGGGGAGGGGAGAGTTAGAGGGGGAGAGGGGAGAGTAGAGGACAGGGGAGGGGAGAGTTAGAGGGGGAGAGGGGAGAGTAGAGGACAGGGGAGGGAAGAGTTAGAGGGGGAGAGGGGAGAGTAGAGGACAGGGGAGGGGAGAGTTAGAGGGGGAGAGGGGAGAGTAGAGGACAGGGGAGGGGAGAGTTGAGGACAGGGGAGGGGAGAGTTAGAGGGGAGAGGGGAGAGTAGAGGACAGGGGAGGGGAGAGTAGAGGACAGGGGAGGGGAGAGTTAGAGGGGGAGAGGGGAGAGTAGAGGACAGGGGAGGGGAGAGTTGAGGACAGGGGAGGGGAGAGTTAGAGGGGGAGAGGGGAGAGTAGAGGACAGGGGAGGGGAGAGTTAGAGGGGGAGACATAGAGCACTTCTTTGAACACAGCCCTGGTCAAAAGTAGTGCACTATAAAGGGAATAGGGTGCCATTTGTGAGCAGACTGTTAACTGACCTGTTGCATGTGTCCCAGGATGTTCTTGCGGCAGTCGAAGACACCCTTGCCCTCCTCAGAGTAGAGGGCGAAGATGAAGTCTGTAGTGTAGTTGGCATTGCATTTCTCATTCCTGAGACAGAGGAAAACATGAATATTCCGTCTATTTACAGTTGAATTGGCATGGCATTGCAGTTCTCATTCCTGAGACAGAGGAAAACATGAATATACTGTATATTTACAGTTGAATTGGCATGGCATTGCATTTCTCATTCCTGAGACAGAGGAAAACATGAATATTCCGTCTATTTACAGTTGAATTGGCATGGCATTGCATTTCTCATTCCTGAGACAGAGGAAAACATGAATATACTGTATATTTACAGTTGAATTGGCATGGCATTGCAGTTCTCATTCCTGAGACAGAGGAAAACATGAATATACTGTATATTTACAGTTGAATTGGCATGGCATTGCATTTCTCATTCCTGACCACAAAGAGGAAACAGCACGAGCACTGACTCTGCTGATAGATGCTTTATTGAGGAATTATTTGCTTCCTATAACCAGGTTTCCATCTAAGCATTAAAGGGGGTTAAGACTATTCTACTAAGGACTCTGGTAGGAAACACATGACTGTCCTGGATGAAAGATGGCTATGGAGGCGGGGCTGACACTCTAGGGTTTTCTCGTTTGGGCAAAGAGATGGTGGGATCTTTTTGTGTCTGTAAAATCTATTATGTGTGAAATAGAGGTGGAAACGCCTTTATGCGCAAATATTCATATAATAACCATTATACTGTAGTAAACTTGGGGTCACTGATATACAGTTGAAGTCGGAAGTTTACATACACTTAGGTTGGAGTCATTAAAACTCATTTTTTAACCACTCCACAAATGTCTTGTTTAACCTTTTGTCAATAGGGGGAGCTGTTAGCATTATTTTTTTTTTTACATTTCCAAATTAAACTGCCTCGTACTCAATTCTTGATCGTACAATATGCATATTATTGTTATTATTGGATAGAAAACAGTCTATAGTTTCTATAGGAGTTGAAATTTTGTCTCTGAGTGGTACAGAACAATTTCTACAGCACTTTTCATGACAGGGTTCAGATTTCAGAAATTTTTACCTCTGATCTGGGGTCTGTTTATAAGGCCACAGTGAATGCTATGAAGAAACCGACACTACCTACGTCTTCCTCTGGGTGTCTGTACGTCATCACGTTTTCAATGAAGTCTATGGGACGTTCACAGCCATTATAAATGACAAAAATGTACAGAGACCCCTCTTTCTCAACGTGCGCCTCAAGCGTGAAGGCCATCGGACCTGCCTCGTTCCAAATCGTTTTCTAACCAGCAGTATTTCTCCGGTCATGTTTTCAGTCGTTATAGTTGTTAAAAACATCATAATGTAGTGAATTTTAACCGTTTTATATCAATTTATATCCGTTTAGTGCGATTTTGAGGAATTTCTTTGTCGTGCACTCTGAAAGTTTGGACACGCTTTAGGGTGTCGGTCGTTGGTGATGGACATTTCGAAGGACAGAGGACATCTATCGACCAAAAGACGTTTATAACATAGAAAGGATACATTGCCCAAGAATATGATGGAAGATCAGCTCAAAGTAAGCAATATTTAATATGATAAACCGTGTTTCTGTCGAAATATTTTAAACGCATACATCGCCATTTTGTTTGGTATAGCTTCACTTGGCCAACCCTGTATTGAAAAGTAAGGATAATTTAAAAAATGTAAATCAGCGGTTGCATTAAGAACTAATTTGTCTTTCGATTCCTGTCAACCCTGTATTTTTTAGTCAAGTATATGATTAGCTTTTAATTAAACTAGATCACTCTGATAGATGACGTCAGACATATTGAGGCTTGATTTCCTAGTATTTTCATTGTGTAACCACGGTTTTGTATGGCTAAATATGCACCTTTTCGAACAAACTGTATATGTATGTTGTAAAATGATGTTACAGGAGTGTCATCGGAAGAATTTTGAGAAGGTTAGTGAAAAAATTAATATCTTTTGGCGGTGGTTACGTTATAGCGCTCTTTGGCTGGAATCGATGCTCTGGTAACGTTGGAACATGTAGTATGCTAACTTATCGATTTATTGTGTTTTCGCTGAAAAACGCTTAGAAAATCTGAAATATGGTCTGAAATCACAAGAACTGGGTCTTTCCATTGCTATGCTTTGTCTATTTTTATGAAATGTTTTATGATGAGTAAATTGGTCATACACGTTGCTCTATCTAGTAATTCTAGTGGATTTGTGATGGTCGGTGCAATTGTAAACTGTGATTTCTACCTGAAATATGCACTTTTTTCTAACAAAAACTATCCTATACCATGAATATGTTATCAGACTGTCATCTGATGGTTTTTTTTATAGGTTATTGGCTATCAATATCTTAGTTGAGCCGAATTGGTGATAGCACCTGAAGGAGTAAGAAACTGATGGAGTTAGAATAGTGGTGTATTTTGCTAACGTGTTTAGCTAATAGATTTACATATTTTGTCTTCCCTGTAAAACATTTTAAAAATCTGAAATGGTGGCTTTATTCACAAGATCTGTATCTTTCATCTGGTGTCTTGGACTTGTGATTTAATGATATTTAGATGCTACTATCTACTTCTGAAGCTATGCTATCTATGCTAATCAGTGTGTGGGGGGTGGGGGGTGCTCCCGGATCCGGGTTTCTGAGGCAGTAAAAGTTAACAAACTATAGTTTTGGCAAGTCGGTTAGGACATCTACTTTGTGCATGACACAAGTCAGTTATCCAACAATTGTTTACAGAAAGAGTAGTTCACTTATAATTCACTGTATCACAATTCCAGCGGGTCAGAAGTTGACATACACTAAGTTGACTGTGCCTTTAAACAGCTTGGAAAATTCCAGAAAATGATGTCATGGCTTTAGAAGCCTCTGATAGGCTAATTGACATCATTTGAGTCAATTGGAGGTGTACCTGTGGATGTATTTCAAGGCCTACCTTCAAACTCAGTGCCTCTGCTTGACATCATGGGAAAATTCTAAAGAAATCAGCCAAGACCTCAGAAAAAAATTGTAGAACTCCACAAGTCTGGTTCATCCTTGGGAGCAATTTCCAAATGCCTGAAGGTACCACGTTCATCTGTACAAACAATAGTATGCAAGTATAAACACCATGGGACCACGCAGCCGTCATACCGCTCAGGAAGGAGACGCATTCTGTCTCCTAGAGATGAACGTACTCTGGTGCAAAAATTGCAAATCAGTCCCAGAACAACAGCAAAGGACCTTGTGAAGATGCTAGAGGAAACAGATACAAAAGTATCTATATCCACAGTAAAATGAGTCCTATATCGACATAACCTGAAAGGCCGCCTGACAAGGAAGAAGCCACTGCTCCCAAAACCACCATAAAAAAGCCAGACTACAGTTTGCAACTGCACATGGGGACAAAGATCGTACTTTTGGAGAAATGTCCTCTGGTCTGATGAAACAAAAATAGAACTGTTTGGCCATAATGACTATCGTTATGTTTGGAGGAAAAAGGGGGAGGCTTGCAAGCCGAAAAACACCATCCCAACCGTGAAGCACGGGCGTGGCAGCATCATGTTGTGGGGGTGCTTTGCTGCAGGAGGGACTGGTGCACTTCACAAAATAGATGGCATCACGAGGCAGGAAAATTATGTGGATATATTGAAGCAACATCTCAAGACATCAGTCAGGAAGTTAAAGCTTGGTCGCAAATGGGTCTTCCAAATGGACAATGACCCAAGCATACTTCCAAAGTTGTGGCAAAATGGCTTAAGGACAACAAAGTCAAGGTATTGGAGTGGCCATCACAAAGCCCTGACCTCAATCCCATGGAAAATGTGTGGGCAGAACTGAAAAAGTGTGTGCGAGCAAGGAGGCCTACAAACCTGACTCAGTTACACCAGCTCTGTCAGGAGGAATGGGCCAAAATTCACCCAACTTATTGTGGGAAGCTTATGGAAGACTACCCAAAACGTTTGACCCAAGTTAAACAATTTAAAGGCAATGCTACCAAATACTAATTGAGTGTATGTAAACTTCTGACCCACTGGGAATGTGATGAAAGAAATAAAAGCTGAAATAAATCATTCTCTCTACTATTATTCTGACATTTCACATTTAAAAAAAGTGGTGATCCTAACTGACCTAAGACAGGGAATTTTTACTAGGATTAAATGTCAGGAATTGTGAAAAACTGAGTTTAAATGTATTTGGCTAAGGTGTATGTAAACCGACTTCAACTGTATTGTGTGGTCCTCCCACTACGATTGGGGAAAGCATACAGTTTATTAGGCTACAGATTAAATACATTGTGATGAACTTCACAGGGTGGTGAAAGTGCACGTGATGAGCTTAAAGGTCCTTTCCAATAAATATATAATATTCTGGTGACATGATGATCGATGCTTGGCTGCAGTTTGACAAATAAAATGAATCTAGCTCTTATCCCTAATGATCTCATCATGTACAGTAGGCTAGCCTGTATTTGCGGGCTGTTGGCTAGAGCGCATTTGCAACCAGAGTGGGCACATTTGCTATATAACACAACAGTTTTTGTGACAACCATTTGTAGAGTTGAAAATGCAATGGAATTTAACTTTTTATGGTCCCACTAAGGAAATCACTCTGGATATGAGCATCTGTTAAATGCCAAAAATTTAACATGTAAATGAGAGGGACAGAAACAGGGAGAGGGTAAGAGGGAGAGAGTTTTGGAAAAGTACAAGTATAGCAGATTGAGATCTAGATTAATGAATAAATAAATGAATGAATAAATGGATGACTGAATAAATAAATAAATGAATGCTTCAATGAAACCCACCTGAGAATCAAACCTCTCTTCACGTCTGTCTTCATCTTCTGCACGAGATGCTCTACGTTCATCTGTAAACCGAAGCCAGTCAGTCAGGACACATTTATGTAAGGTATACTTTTATATAGAGGAAACCTCTAAACATTCATATCATGTATACTTTTATATAGAGGAATCCTATAAACATTTATATAATGTATACTTAGGCCCCTCCTGTACTCCCTGTTTGCTCATGACTGTGTGGCCAAGCACGACTCCAACACCATCAATAAGTTTGCTGACGACACTACGGTGGTACTTTAGGCCTGATCACCGACAACGATAAGACAGCCTATTGGGAGGAGGCCAGGACCTGGCCGTGTGGTGGAAGGACAACAACCTCTCCCTCAACGTGAGCAAGACAAAGGAGATGATCGTGGACTACAGGAAAAGGAGGGTCGAACGCCACCATTCACATTGACAGGGCTGTAGCAGAGCGGGTCGAGAGTTTCAAGTTCCTTGGTGTCCACATCACCAACAAACTATCATGGTCCAAGAAAGTCGTGAAGAGCGAATGACAATGCCTTTTGCCCCTCAGGAGACTGAAAAGATTTGGCATGGGTCCTCAAATGCTCAAAAAGTTATACACCTGCACCATTGAGAGCATCCTGACCGGTTGCATCACTGCCTGGTGTGGCAACTGCTCTGCATCTGACCATAAGGCGCTACAGAGGGTAGTGCGTACGACCAAGTACATCACTGGGGCCAAGCTTCCTGCCATCCAGGACCTATATACTAGACGGTGTCAGAGGAAGGCCCAAAACAATTGCCAAAGACTCCAGTCACCCAAGTCATAGACTGTTCTCTCTGCTACAGGCACGGCAAGCAGTACTGGAGTGCTGAGTCCAGGTTTCAAAGGCTCCTTAACAGCTTCTACCCCCAAGCCACTAGACTGCTGAACAATTCATCAAATGGCCACCCGGACTATTTGTATTGATAACCACGCCCCCTTTGTTTTCACACTGCTGCTACTCTCTGTTTATTATTTATGCATAGTCACTTTACCCCAACCTACATGTACAAATAACCTTGACTAACCTGTACCCCCGTACATTGACTCGGTACCGGTACCCACTGTATATAGCCTCATTATAGTTATTTTATTGTGTGACTTTTAATTGAATGTCATTTTTTTACTTAAGTTTATTTAATAAATATTTTCTTAACTCTATTTTCTTAAAACTGCATTGTTGGTTAAGGGCTTGTAAGTAAGCATTTCATGGTAAGGTCTACTACACCTGTTGTATTCGGCGCATGTGACAAATACAATTTTATTTTATTTTATTTTGATTTAGAGGAAACCTACAAATATTTATATAATGTTTACTTTTATATAGAGGAAAGCTTTAAACATTCATGTCATGTTTACTTTCATATCGAGGCCAGTTTCTATCGTCAATAATTATATATAGGAAAACCATAACATGTTGGTTTCCCAGACACAGATTAAGCCATAGAAATCATGTTCAATGAACATTTATTGACAGTTCTCACATGAAAAAATACTACATTTTACACAGAATACTACAGTACTTACTATAGAATGATATAGTAAACCGTAGTATACTGTAGAATACTATACTACATGCCAGTGGAGGCTGCTGAGGGGAGGACAGTTCATAACAATGTCAGGAACGGCACAAATGGAATGACATCAAACACATGGAAACCATATGCTTGAAATATTTGATACCATTCCACTGATTCCGCTCCAGCCATTACCACGAGCCCGTCCTCCCCAATTAAGGCGCTGCCAACATAACATAGGTACAGCAGATCCCCTTATTGTATGGGACACCTTTAAATGTTGCTTTAGAGGCCATGCAATTCAGTACTCATCTCTAAAGCAAAAGCAATTTAGGTCATAAGAGTCCATATTAACAAAGGAAATGGAAGGACTAACAGTACAGATAGATAGCAATAAGAACTGTACCATAGAGGCTCAGAATAAGTTAATAGGAAAAACAAAAAGAAATGGAGGAACTTATTCAAGAAAGATCCAGCGTAATATATTATAAAAATAAAGTGAACTGGATTGAATATGGGGAAAAATGCACCAAATAATTTTTTAATCTTCAAAATAGAAATGCTACCAAAAATAATTTACTGAAACTTGTTACAGTCACCGATGATTCGCCAAACAATGTTTTGAAAGAGGAAGTAAAGTACTTTAAGCATGTTTTTGTTTCAGTATCCTCCATCTCCACTAACCGAAGATAATTGTATGGATTTTTTTTGTATTAATAATGTAAAGTTAAAAGCTGTACAGAAAGACTCATGTGAAGGAAAAATTACAGAAGAGGAACTTCTAGATGCAATTAGGGAAAGGGAAAGGGGGTACCTAGTACAACTGAATGCCTTCAACTGAAATGTGTCTTCTGCATTTAAAGACCAAAATTGGTTAAAGAAAATTGTGATAAATAAAAAAATATACCAGTTTCATTTAAGGACCGAAAAATTGGCAGCTGTGCCATATAGATTGCAAAATAGTTGGGAAGAGATTTTTGATGTACTGATTCCATGGCACATGGTTTATGAACTGATATGCAAAATCAATTTAAATTATTATACAAAATTCTTGCAACCAATAGAATGTTATATATACAGGGGATACAACCTTCCCAGCTCTGCAGATTTTGCTGCAAAGAGACATAGTCATTAGATCATTTATTTTGGTACTGTTCATATGTAGCTTGTTTTTGGTCACAGGTCCAGGAATGGCTGAATAATTGCAACATTTGCCTGGAGCTAACTCTGCAGACAGCAATACTGGGTGATTTGAAAAGTCATAGTCAATCGATCAATAATATAATAATAATACTTTTAGCAAAATATTGTATCTTTAATTTACAATCTGTGGAAACTATGAGAATAGAAAGGTTCAGAACTTTTGTGAAGTATCACAGCACAGTTGGAAGATATATGGCAAAAACAGGTGTGCAAAGCTGTCATCAAGGCAAAGGGTGGCTACTTTGAAGAATCTAAAATATATTTTGATTTGTTTAACACTTTTTTTGGTTACTACATGATTCCATATGTGTTATTTCATAGTTTTGATCTCTTCACTATTATTCTACAATGTAGAAAATAGTACAAATAAAGAAAAACCCTGGAATGAGTAGGTGTGTCTAAACTTTTTCCCTCGATCATTTGTAGTACTTACTATATAATGTTGTAGTATACTGTAGAATATTATAGAAATACTAAAGTATTATATGCAAAAAAAACACTGTAGTAAATACTACAGTAATGTCCGCAAAAACCCGACACTTTTTTAAACTATAGTAAATACTACAGTATTTAATTTGTATATACCCTGCAAATTCCCCTCCCCCATATAGCAATCTGTGTCACGCATAAGTGAGAAACCTACATGGCAAGTATAGAACATATATTGTGTTCCTACAAGTTATAGAAAAGAGCAGAAGCTCTGAACCATTTGTTCAGACCCCAGTCCTGGGGTCCAAAGATTTTCACAAGCTGGCATACTGTAGTGTTGTTTATGTACACTGTGTCTAAAGCTCTCAAGAGCGAGAGGGAGGGAGAGGGAGGGAGGGAGGGAGATGGAGCGAGAGAGAGATGGAGCGAGAGAGAGATGGAGCGAGAGAGAGAGAGAGAGAGAGAGAGAGAGAGAGAGAGAGAGAGAGATGGAGCAAGAGAGAGAGAGAGTGTATCCATCATCTCACCTCGAGGTCCCTGATTCCAAACTTGTCCTCATAGATGTATGCAGCATCAGCCCCAGCAGCCAGACCAGCCATGGTAGCCAGGTAACCACAGTACCCTCCCATGGTCTCAACGATGAACACACGACGCTTGGTGCCTGCTGCTGACTGCTTGATCCTGTCACAGGTCTGTTAAAGGGGAATCAGGAATCAAGAGAGGGAAGAAGCGAAAGTGAGGGTAGCGAGGATAGGGGCATAGTGATGATTCATTTGTTGACAGTTAAAGCACATATTAAATTGCTTCAGTTGAAGAAAGACATTACATACATTTTAAGCAGGTCTCACAGGTGTTACAGAATGTGATAGTTATGGTTTGGACTGTGGCATTGAGTTGGGTGATGTGATGTGTGACTCACATCGTAGGAAAATGTTTTGCAATGGAGAATTGAACATTTATTTTCTTACGGGACAAGTTCAGGTACAGCAGCACCTCACAGTTTCAAAACATTTTCTCCCTACTGAACACAAACCAGATGTTGGTGGTGTTATGAGGATGGTGTTGCTGTATAACAGTACTGACCAAGATATGATGGTGCTGATGTATTACAGTACTGACCTAGGTGATGGTGTTGATGTATTACAGTACTGACCTAGGTGATGGTGTTGATGTATTACAGAACTGACCTAGGTGATGGTGTTGATGTATTACAGTACTGACCTAGGTGATGGTGTTGATGTATTACAGTACTGACCTAGGTGATGGTGTTGATGTATTACAGTACTGACCTAGGTGATGGTGTTGGTGTATTACAGTACTGACCTAGGTGATGGTGTTGATGTATTCCAGTACTGACCTAGGTGATGGTGTTGATGTATTACAGTACTGACCTAGGTGATGGTGTTGATGTATTACGGTACTGACCTAGGTGATGGTGTTGATGTATTACAGTACTGACCTAGGTGATGTGTTGATGTATTATGGTACTGACCTAGGTGATGGTGTTGATGTATTACAGTACTGACCTAGGTGATGGTGTTGATGTATTACAGTACTGACCTAGGTGATGGTGTTGATGTATTACAGTACTGACCTAGGTGATGGTGTTGATGTATTACGGTACTGACCTAGGTGATGGTGTTGATGTATTCCGGTACTGACCTAGGTGATGGTGTTGATGTATTACAGTACTGACCTAGGTGATGGTGTTGATGTATTATGGTACTGACCTAGGTGATGGTGTTGATGTATTATGGTACTGACCTAGGTGATGAAGAAGTTAATAGTGTTGATGTATTACGGTACTGACCGAGGTGATGGTGTTGATGTATTACAGTACTGACCTAGGTGATGGTGTTGATGTATTACGGTACTGACCTAGGTGATGGTGTTGATGTATTCCGGTACTGACCTAGGTGATGTGTTGATGTATTACAGTACTGACCTAGGTGATGGTGTTGATGTATTATGGTACTGACCTAGGTGATGGTGTTGATGTATTATGGTACTGACCTAGGTGATGAAGAAGTTAATAGTGTTGATGTATTACGGTACTGACCGAGGTGATGGTGTTGAGGGCGGTGTCAGCTCCAATGCTGAAGTCGGAGCCGGGTACGTTGTTGGAGACAGTGGCGGGGATGACCACCATGGGAATGCACAGCTCCTCATACTTCTCCCTGGCTGTCACCAGCTCCAGACCACCCATAAACGCCTGGCGAGGGGACAGGAGGAGAGGGGAGAGTCTAGACCTGATGTTTACGAAGCATGTTACAAATAAAATTTGCTTTGATTTTGAGAGAAAGGTGAGAGGAGGGGAAGCGCAGCAGTGGGGACACTACTGAGGTACCGGGGTTATTTGTCTTTTGTGGTTTTGTGGTTAGACATTTACACCTTAGTCATTTATCAAATTCAATTTAATGTTCTGAAGTAGGTAAGACAACCACATATCAAAGAAGACATGCATGTGATGGGGAAGTCTTCAGAATCTTACCTCAAACCCTCCAATTATTACCAGAGAGTGGATATTGAACTTAGCAATAGTCAAGCTGATTTCCTCAATGTACTTAGAAGGCAGGACTCTTCAAATAAAGAAACAGACATCAGTTATTGTGTGAAACATCAGTGATATACAGTACTCACAAGCAGGGGAAGGGTTTATATATTTTTAATCTCTGCTCAAAAAATATTTGTACGTTTTTACATAAATCCTGGATTGCTGATGCTATGTATTGGCCAATGAGAGGCTTTGAAGCCACCGGTCAGCCATATTGTCCCTCCCCGGTAGGAGCAGTCCTCCATAGGAATGAATGGGATTCTACAGTATATAGAGAAATAGTAATGGTGTCTTTTTGTAGGCACTAACTCCAACACAGTTCATTGGACAAAGCCTATGAGAAAATTGAATGACGTTTTTGGATAAACGGCGGAAAATAAGGTCTGTGGTAAACACAGGCTTAGGAGATCTTATATGTTTTGTTCAATGAGATAATCTTTATCAGCTAACGTCACTTTTTGGGAATTATGGGGAATTTACACTACCAGTAAAAAGTGTTAAACAAATCAAAATATATTTTATATTTGAGATTCATCAAATAGCCACCCTTTGCCTTGGTGACAGCGTTGCACAGATTTCTCTCAACCAGCTTCATGAGGTAGTCACCTGGAATGCATTTCAATTAACAGATGTGCCTTCTTAAAAGTTAATTTGTGGAATTTTATTCCGTCTTAATGTGTTTGAGTCAATCAGTTGTGTTGTGACAAGGTAGGGTTGGTATATAGAAGAGAGCCCTATTTGGTAAAAGACCAAGTCCATATTATGGCAAGAAGAGCTCAAATAAGCAAAGAGAAACGACAGTCCATCATTACTTTAAGACATGAAGGTCAGTCAATCTGGAAAATTTCAAGAACTTTGAAAGTTTCTTCAAGTGCAGTAGCAAAAAACATCAAGCGCTATGATGAAACTGGCTCTCATGAGGACCGCCACAGGAATGGAAGACCAGGAGTTACCTCTGCTGCAGAGGAAGTTCATTGGAGTTACCATCCTTAGAAATTGAAGCCCAAATAAATGCTTCAGAGTTCAAGTAACAGACACATCTCAACATCAACATCAACTTAATCCAAGATGGCGTAGCAGTCGGATGTGTCTTTGTCCTGTCTGTCCCGTGTAAATAGTATTCGTATTTTTCGTATACATTTCGTATATATTTTAATTTCACTTTCCATCTAGGAACTGAATATACATTCCTACATTCCGCCTCACCCAATGTGGTACGGACCTGCTATTTTTTTTATACTTTAGAACCGTAACCCCAATCAGAAGCTAGCCAGATAACTAGCTACTAGCTAGTAGTCAGTTAGCCACTGCTGCGGTCTTCGCCCTTAACTCGGACACAGCCAGCTTCAATACCGGGCCAATACCTGCCAGTCTGCAAGCGCGATATCAACCCAGAGCATATAGGACTGCTTTTTCTCCACCACATCACCGGATTCCTGACGCAAGCTCTGGACAATTACACCGTATTATCACAGCTAGCTAGCTGCAACCGAGTGGCTACTACTGGCTAACACCTCTGTCCCGAAGCAAGCACCAGTTAGCCTTGAGCTAGCCTCGAGCTAGGCCCATCTGCCGGCTAGCCGAAGAGGTCTACCAGCGAATTCTTGGGCTACAATACCTCTTTTGCCAATTGGACTGGACCTTTTTTTGCCGACACAGAGCCCTGCCAATCCATCACAACTGGTCTAAATCAGCTACAAGCTAATTTAGCCATTTTTTTGCCGCTGCTAGTAGCTTTTACCTTCTGCACAGACACCAGCCCTCTTATTAGCCTGGATATTACTCACCAATTTACCAGCATCGGACTGTCTCTCGACAACAACGCCGGATTCCTGCCGTAATCCCTGAGCCACTACTTCTGATCCTCACAGCTAGCTTGCAGCTAGCGCAGTTAGCGCCACTGCCACGAAGCTAGCACCAGTTAGCAAACACAATTCTACAATTCACAACCTCTCTTTCGCCATTCGGCTTGGATTCTCTGGATTCTCTGTCGACACGACCACGTCTGAGCAGACCCCCTCCGTCTGAGCAGACCACCCCCCGGGCTACTAACTTTAAACGCCGCGTGCTAGCTTAGTGGAGGCCTCCCTGCTCCATCTACGGCTGCCCCCTGGACACTATGATCACTTGGCTACATAGCTGATGCATGCTTGACTGTCCATTAATTCACGGTACTCCATTCTGTTTATTTGTGTTTTATCTGTCGGCTCTGTGCTTTAACTCAGGATCTGTGTGTAGTTAATCCGACCCTCTCTGCCTAGTCGTCGCCATTTTTACCTGTTGTTGCTGTGTTAGACTAGCACCCTGTTATTGCTGCTGTTATCTTACCTGTTGTTTTAGCTAGCTCTCCCAATCAAGACCTGCAATCACTTTATGCCTTATTGTATGTCTCTCTCAAATATCAATATGCCTTGCATACTGTTGTTCAGGCTAGTTTTCATTATCATTGTTTTGGTTTGCAATGGACCCTGTAGTTCCACTCTCCGTACCTCTGATACCCCTTTGTCCCACCCCCCACACATGCGGTGACCTCACCCATTGAGACCAGCATGTCCAGAGATACAACCTCTCTTATCATCACCCAGTGCCTGGGCTTGCCTCCGCTGTACCCGCGCCCCTCCATACCCCTGTCTGCACATTATGCCCAGAATCTATTCTACCACGCCCATAAATCTGCTCCTTTTATTCTTTGTCCCCAACGCTCTAGGCGACCAGTTTTGATAGCCTTTAGCCGCACCCTCATCCTACTACTCCTCTGTTCCTCGGGTGATGTGGAGGTAAACCCAGGCCCTGCATGTCCCCAGTCACCCTCATTTGTTGACTTCTGTGATCGAAAAAGCCTTGGCCTCATGCATGTCAACATCAGAAGCCTCCTCCCTAAGTTTGCCTTACTCACCGCTTTAGCACACTCTGCCAATCCTGATGTCCTTGCCGTGTCCGAATCCTGGCTTAGGAAGGCCACCAAAAATTCTGAGATTTCCATACCCAACTATAACACTTTCCGTCAAGATAGAACTGCCAAAGGGGGAGGAGTTGCAATCTACTGCAGAGATAGCCTGCAAAGTTCTGTCATACTTTCCAGGTCTATGCCCAAACAGTTCGAACTTCTAATTTTAAAAATTAATCTCTCCAGAAATAAGTCTCTCACTGTTGCCGCCTGCTACCGACCCCCCTCAGCTCCCAGCTGTGCCCTGGACACCATCTGTGAATTGATCGCTCCCCATCTAGCTTCAGAGTTTGTTCTGCTAGGTGACCTAAACTGGGATATGCTTAACACCCCGGCAGTCCTACAATCCAAGCTTGATGCCCTCAATCTCACACAAATCATCAAGGAACCCACCAGGTACAACCCTAAATCCGTAAACATGGGCACCCTAATAGACATTATCCTGACCAACCTGCCCTCCAAATACACCTCTGCTGTCTTCAATCAAGATCTCAGCGATCACTGCCTCATTGCCTGTATCCGCCACGGGTCCGCGGTCAAACGACCACCCCTCATCACTGTCAAACGCTCCCTAAAACACTTCTGCGAGCAGGCCTTTCTAATCGACCTGGCCCGGGTACCCTGGAAGGATATTGACCTCATCCCGTCAGTTGAGGATGCCTGGTCATTCTTTAAATGTTACTTCCTCACCATATTAGACAAGCATGCTCCGTTCAAAAAATGCAGAACCAAGAACAGATATAGCCCTTGGTTCACTCCAGACCTGACTGCCCTCGACCAGCACAAAAACATCCTGTGGCGAACTGCAATAGCATCGAAGAGCCCCCGCGATATGCAACTGTTCAGGGAAGTCAGGAACCAATACACGCAGTCAGTCAGGAAAGCAAAGGCCAGCTTTTTCAAGCAGAAATTCGCATCCTGTAGCTCTAACTCCAAAAAGTTCTGGGATACTGTAAAGTCCATGGAGAACAAGAGCACCTCCTCCCAGCTGCCCACTGCACTGAGGCTAGGTAACACGGTCACCACCGATAAATCCGTGATAATCGAAGACTTCAACAAGCATTTCTCAATGGCTGGCCATGCCTTCCTCCTGGCGACTCCAACCTTGGCCAACAGCCCCGCCCCCCCCCCGCTGCTACTCGCCCAAGCCTCCCCAGCTTCTCCTTTACCCAAATCCAGATAGCAGATGTTCTGAAAGAGCTGGAAAACCTGGACCCATACAAATCAGCTGGGCTTGACAATCTGGACCCCCTATTTCTGAAACTGTCCGCCGCCATTGTCGCACCCCCTATTACCAGCCTGTTCAACCTCTCCTTCGTATCATCTGAGATCCCCAAGGATTGGAAAGCTGCCGCGGTCATCCCCCTCTTCAAAGGGGGAGACACCCTGGACCCAAACTGTTACAGACCTATATCCATCCTGCCCTGCCTATCTAAGGTCTTCGAAAGCCAAGTCAACAAACAGATCACTGACCATCTCGAATCCCACCGTACCTTCTCCGCTGTGCAATCCGGTTTCCGAGCCGGTCACGGGTGCACCTCAGCCACGCTCAAGGTACTAAACGATATCATAACCGCCATCGATAAAAGACATTACTGTGCAGCCGTCTTCATCGACCTGGCCAAGGCTTTCGACTCTGTCAATCACCATATTCTTATCGGCAGACTCAGTAGCCTCGGTTTTTCTAATGACTGCCTTGCCTGGTTCACCAACTACTTTGCAGACAGAGTTCAGTGTGTCAAATCGGAGGGCATGTTGTCCGGTCCTCTGGCAGTCTCTATGGGGGTACCACAGGGTTCAATTCTCGGGCCGACTCTTTTCTCTGTAAACATCAATGATGTTGCTCTTGCTGCGGGCGATTCCCTGATCCACCTCTACGCAGACGACACCATTCTATATACTTCCGGCCCTTCCTTGGACACTGTGCTATCTAACCTCCAAACGAGCTTCAATGCCATACAACACTCCTTCCGTGGCCTCCAACTGCTCTTAAACGCTAGTAAAACCAAATGCATGCTTTTCAACCGTTCGCTGCCTGCACCCGCACGCCCGACTAGCATCACCACCCTGGACGGTTCCGACCTAGAATATGTGGACATCTATAAGTACCTAGGTGTCTGGCTAGACTGCAAACTCTCCTTCCAGACTCATATCAAACATCTCCAATCCAAAATCAAATCAAGAATCGGCTTTCTATTCCGCAACAAAGCCTCCTTCACTCACGCCGCCAAACTTACCCTAGTAAAACTGACTATCCTACCGATCCTCGACTTCGGCGATGTCATCTACAAAATAGCTTCCAACACTCTACTCAGCAAACTGGATGCAGTTTATCACAGTGCCATTCGTTTTGTTACTAAAGCACCTTATACGACCCACCACTGCGACCTGTATGCCCTAGTCGGCTGGCCCTCGCTACATGTTCGTCGTCAGACCCACTGGCTCCAGGTCATCTACAAGGCTATGCTAGGTAAAGTGCCGCCTTATCTCAGTTCACTGGTCACGATGGCTACACCCACCCGCAGCACGCGCTCCAGCAGGTGTATCTCACTGATCATCCCTAAAGCTAAAACCTCATTTGGACGCCTTTCCTTCCAGTTCTCTGCTGCCTGCGACTGGAACGAATTGCAAAAATCTCTGAAGTTGGAGACTTTTATCTCCCTCAACAACTTTAAAAATCTGCTATCCGAGCAGCTAACCGATCGCTGCAGCTGTACATAGTCCATCTGTAAACTACCCACCCAATTTACCTACCTCACCCCCCATACTGCTTTTATTTATTTACTTTTCTGCTCTTTTGCACACCAGTATCTCTTCTTGCACATGATCATCTGATGATTTATCACTCCAGTGTTAATCTGCTAAATTGTAATTATTCGATTTATTGCCTACCTCATGCCTTTTGCACACATTGTATATAGATTCTCTTTTTTTCTACCATGTTATTGACTTGTTTATTGTTTACTCCATGTGTAACTCTGTGTTGTCTGTTCACACTGCTATGCTTTATCTTGGCCAGGTCGCAGTTGCAAATGAGAACTTGTTCTCAACTAGCCTACCTGGTTAAATAAAGGTGAAATAAAATAAATAAAAAATCAACTGTTCAGAGGAGACGTGAATCAGGCCTTCATGGTCGAATTGCAGCAAAGAAACCACCACTAAAAGACACCAATAAGAAGAAGAGACTTGCTGGGCCAAGAAACACGGACATTAGACCGGTGGAAACTTGTTCTTTGGTCTGGGGTCCAAATTGGAGATTTTTGGTTCCAACCGTGTCTTTGTGAGACGCAGTGTGGATGAACGAATGATCTCCACATGTGTATTTCCCACCGTAAAGCATGGAGGAGGAGGTGTTATGGTGGGTGGGTGCTTTGCTGGTGACACTCTATGATTTATTTATAATTCAAGGCACACTTAACCAGCATAGCTACCACAGCATTCTGCAGCGATACGCCATCCCATCTGGTTTGGGCTTAGTGGGACTATCATTTGTTTTTCAACAGGACAATGACCCATCACACCTCTAGGCTGTGTAAGGGCTATTTTACCAAGAAGGAGAGTGATAGAGTGCTGCATCAGATGACCTGGCCTCCACAATCCCCCAACCTCAACCAAATCGAGATGGTTTGGGATGAATTGGACCGCAGAGTCAAGGAAAAGCAGACAACAAGTGCTCAGCATATGTGGGAACTCCTTCAAGACTGTTGGAAAAGCATTTCAGGTGAAGCTGGTTGAGAGAATGCCAAGAGTGTGCAAAGCTGTCATCAAGGCAAAAAGTGGCTACTTTGAAGAATCTCAAATATAAAATATATTTTGATTTTTGAAACACTTTTTTGGTTCCTACATGATTCCATGTGTATTATTTCATAGTTTTGATGTCTTCAATATTATTCTACAATGTAGAAAATAGTAAAATAAAGAAAACCCTTGATTGAGTAGATGTTCTAAAACTTTTGACTGGTAGTGTACATAGTAATAAAAAACACATACATCACATAAAGGCATCATAAAGGTCATGTTAACTGATTGCTATTATCGAATAGAACAAAACATAGAAGATCTCCTAAGCCTGTGTTAACCTCAGACCTTATTTTCAAAACCACAATTTTTTCCACATTCAATTTTGCCATTAGGATGTCTGAACAAAACAGAGGTAACTTATAAATGTGTTTTAGGACTACAAGCTGGCTAGCTCTATTTCAATGAAACGTTTCAAGGACAAAATCTTTTTTTTTTGTTGCAGTGGGGACAGTAACATTAGTACTTTCAAAATATTATACTATAAGGAAAATGTTTTAATATATTTTTTCATTTGTATTTTTATGTTTAGCTCGCATAAAATAATTTAAAGGTATGCATTAAGGTGTCTGTAATAGAATAAACATGGTAAAAACAAGTACAGATATAATTTTTTACTATGGTAGGCAATGCCAAGATGGAGGCGCAGTGGCTTAAAAACAAGACACCTGTCAGTCATCTAGTGTATATATAAATCATTGGTTCCACCCCAGTTGACAATACAAACTGAGTAGTAAAAGAGATATGATGTAATACCTCTTGGTGCCCAACTCAGAGCCTCCCTTCCCAGTCCAGCCTGACACTCCTGTCCAGGTGATGGGCTCAATCTGGTCAAGGGGTAAAGATCAGGGGTCAGAGGTTTCAAGCTTCACTGGACAAGAGTTACTGTACCAGGCCTTGTTCTATCTTTAGATTATAGATGACCTGGTTCTGTAATCACAAAGCATCCCAGCCTTATATACCATAATGTATAGGATTAAATGGACAAAAGGGACCTGATCCTAGATCAGCACTCCTACTCTGAGACACTTTATGAGTACAGGCCCTGATCAAAAGAGGAGTTTAGGCTGAGACGAATGGGCTCTGCGTAGTGTGCAGTGCATAGTTAGTAATGTGTACGTACATTTCCGTGAGCGAGACCCTCAAACCCGTCATGAACGGCCAGCATATTGTGTCCCTGAATGATTCCAATCCTCACTGCAGAACGCACGGCAGCATTCATACCAGCACAGGGGGCACCGACGTTAACTATGGCCACATTAATGTTGCTCTGGAGGGGAGAGGTGGAGAAAGGGGGAGAGGTGGAGAGAAGAGGAGAGGTGGAGAGAAGAGGAGTGGAGAGAAGAGGAGAGAAATGGTGGAGAGGGGAGAGGAGAGGATAGGTGGAGAGAAGAGGAGAGAAGTGGTGGAGAGAAGGGGAGAGGAGAGGATAGGTGGAGAGAAGAGGAGAGAAGTGGTGGAGAGAAGGGGAGAGGAGAGGATAGGTGGAGAGAAGAGGAGAGAAGTGGTGGAGAGAAGGGGAGAGGAGAGGTGGAGATAGAGGAGAGAAGTGATGGAGAGAAGGGGAGAGGAGAGGATAGGTGGAGAGAAGAGGAGAGAAGTGGATAGGTGGAGATAGAGGAGAGAAGTGGTGGAGAGAAGGGGAGAGGAGAGGATAGGTGGAGAGAAGAGGAGAGAAGTGGTGGAGAGAAGGGGAGAGGAGAGGATAGGTGGAGGTGGAGAGAAGGTGAGAGGAGAAGTGGAGGAGGAGAGAAGGGGAAAGAAGAGGTAGAGAAGAGGAGGAGAGAAGGGGAGAGGAGAGGAGAGGTGGAGAGAAGAGGAAAGAAGTTGTGGAGAAGAGGAGGAGAGAAGGGGAGAGGAGGGGAGGAGAGGAGAGGTGGAGTGAAGAGGAGAGGATAGGTGGAGACAGGGGGAGAGGTGAGAAGAGGCGAGAAGAGGTGGAGAGAATGGGAGAGGAGAGAAGGTGAGAGGAGAGGTGGAGGTGGAGAGAAGGGGAGAGAAGAAGAGAGGAGGAGAGGAGAGGAGAGAATGGTGACATATTGATCTGTTAGTGCTCTCGTTTTGTAACTAATTTAATGCAACTCAGGTGTTAATTGTGTAGGTGTTGTCCCTCACCTTGGTATCTGGAGGGTTGATGTGGGCTAGCATCTTGTATGTGTTCCAGTTGTTTTCAAAGCTCCTGGACAGGGCCAACAAAAACAGTGATGTAACATCCGACTGAGTAGTTTCAGTAACAGTGAAGACATTGTTAGATTGGTAAAAGTAGGCTAGAGTTCTTACTTTCCTCTGAGCTTGATAGCATCCTCCCATCTATTCTCAGCCATGGCAGTAGTCACATCCTTAGTCTGAGGAGACAGAGAGGGGGGGGGGGAGGGGGGGGGGAGTGCTCAGATATAGGTGAACCCATTAGAATGGCACACATACAACAGTTGATGGGGCTTAGTTACTGATACTGACCACTTGGACACATTCCATGAGGGGCAGCCTGACAGCCTGGTTACCGGACAGACTGACCACACAGGCCGGGGTCTCTGGAGTGGCCTCCAACAGGGCCATCACAGCCTCCACACCCATCCTGCTGCCCTGGGGGAGAACACACACCAGGGTTAGAGAGACACCACAGTCAGACACAATCACAACACACCAGGGTTAGAGAGACACCACAGTCAGACACAATCACAACACACCAGGGTTAGAGAGACACCACAGTCAGACACAATCACAACACACCAGGGTTAGAGAGACACCACAGTCAGACACAATCACAACACACCAGGGTTAGAGACACCACAGTCAGACACAATCACAACACACCAGGGTTAGAGAGACACCACAGTCAGACACAATCACAACACACCAGGGTTAGAGAGACACCACAGTCAGACACAATCACAACACACCAGGGTTAGAGACACCACAGTCAGACACAATCACAACACACCAGGGTTAGAGACACCACAGTCAGACACAATCACAACACACCAGGGTTAGAGACACCACAGTCAGACACAATCACAACACACCAGGGTTAGAGAGACACCACAGTCAGACACAATCACAACACACCAGGGTTAGAGAGACACCACAGTCAGACACAATCACAACACACCATGGTTAGAGAGACACACACACACCAACAGAGCCTCCACACAAATCCTGCTGCAATGGGGACTGGGAAGAACACACACACACACACACCATTACACGCACATGCACATCACATTACACAGTCAGACATGCTTTTGCTCATACGCATAAAGAGAGAGAGAGAGAGAGAGAGAGAGAGAGAGAGGGTGAAATAGAGAAAGAGAGAGAGAGACCTACCAGGATTCTGTCAAAGGCGGAGGGGGTACCGCCTCTCTGCACGTGTCCCAGGACAGTGGTACGGGTGTCAAAGCCCAAATTCTTCTCCACCAACTACAAACGTGAACACACAGAGAGCTGCTAGCAACTGACAGTTTAACCTTATTCAAACCCTGGTAGATAACGCAGTAGAATATTAGTGCTTTAACTCTGAGGTAATATTTGGGAAATGGGCTAAAAGTAACCTTGTCCACATAGAGTGAGACGGTTGGTGGACGAGACTACTCTAAAAGAGGTCTTAACAAGCAAGCAAACAAAACCATTTGAACTGCTAGGTACAGTAATATGAGGGAGAGCTTGCTGACCTTCTTGATGTCTTCAGAGCCGATGGGTTTTCCATCTCTGCCCATAGCTCCCTCTGCCACAATGATCACATTCAGACGACATCCTCTGGCCCTTTGCTGTCAGAGACACAAGACGTCAGCTTGGTGATTAGGTACCAAGGGTGGAAACAGATAACTGGAATGAAAGATTGTGGTGTAATGTGTTGTATTTAAAAAGTACTTCAATATGGAGAAGAAAATAGAAAATAAGAGAAGAAGAGGAGAAGAAGAAGAGGAGAAGAAGAGGAGAAGAAGAAGCGAAGAAGAGTAGAGAAGAGAAGAAGAAGAGGATAAGAAGAGGAGAGAAGAGGAGAGAAGAGGAGAGAAGAGGAGAAGATGAGAAGAGTAGAAGAAGAGAAGAAGAAGAAGCGAAGAAGAGTAGAGAAGAGAAGAAGAAGATGAGAAGAGTAGAAGAAGAGGAGAGAAGAGGTGAGAAGAGGAGAAGTGAAGAATAGTAGAGAATAGGAGAATAGGAGAAGAGAAGAAGAGTAGAGAATAGGAGAAGAGGAGAAGAGTAGAAGAAGAGGAGAGAAGCGGAGAAGATGAGAAGAGTAGAAGAAGAGGAGAGAAGAGGAGAAGAGAAGAATAGTAGAGAATAGGAGAAGAGGAGAAGAGGAGAAGAGAAGAATAGCAGAGAATAGGAGAAGTGGAGAAGAGTAGAGAAGAGGAGAAGAAGAGGAGAAGAAGAAGAGAGAAGAGGAGAAGAGAAGAATAGTAGAGAATAGGAGAAGAGAAGAATAGTAGAGAAGAGGAGAAGAGGAGAGAATAGGAGAAGAGGAGAAGAGAAGAATAGTAGAGAATAGGAGAAGACGAGAAGAGTAGAGAATAGGAGAAGAGGGGAAGAGAAGAAGGGTAGAGAATAGGAGAAGAGGAGAAGAGAAGAAGAGTAGAGAATAGGAGAAGAGAAGAAGAAGAGTAGAGAAGAAGTGTAGAGAATAGGAGAAGAGAAGAGAAGAAGAAGAGTAGAGAAGAGGAGAAGAGAAGAAGAGTAGAGAAGAGAAGAAGAGGAGAAGAGAAGAAGAGAAGAGAATAGGAGAAGAGGAGAAGAGAAGAAGAGTAGAGAAGAGAAGAGGAGTAGAGAAGAGGAGAGGAGAATCCCATCCAGAAGGCTAGTGTCAGTCTGTCTGTGATTGTAAACATACATCAGACAGTCTTCGGCACAGATGCCCCTCCCATCCCTCATCTGGGGGCATCTCTGGGATGAACACCCAGTCAGCACCGCAAGCCAGAGCAGTCACCAGGGCCAGGTAGCCACAGTGTCTACCCATCACCTCCAGGATAAAGGTCCTCTGGTGACTGAAGAGGACAACAGAGGAAACCTCTTTGTTATAAACCAGGTGCCAAAGAGACAACAGAAACAGTGTGTGCGGGCGTCTGTATGCATGAGCGCACGGCTGCAAACGTGTGACAGCGATGACCTCTCCTCTCCTCACCTCTGTGCGGTCGTGGTGATGGCATCCACCACCTCTATGATGCGGTGGAGGGCGGAGTCTGTCCCGATGGTCATGTCTGTGCCACAGAAGTCATTGTCGATAGAACCCACCATGCCTACTATGTTGAGGTGGGACGACGTCTTGGCCTCGTCATCACTGATCTTACCTGGAGACAGAGAAGTCCCACACTTCTGTCAGTTATATTCAACAGCAATTCCACCAATGTAGCCAGGCTATCTGGTGTATCTGGGATCGCTCAAATTGTTTTATGGTAAAAAGAAATGACAAAGAATGCTGAAACTGCATCAGTGGTTAACTAAATAAACCCTGTATTGGGTCTTAATAATAAAGAAGCATTTTGTAATTTCAATGAACTATCCAATTTCAATGAACTATCCAATTTCAATGAACTATCCAATTTCAATGAACTATCCAATTTCAATGAACTATCCAATTTCAATGAACTATCCAATTTCAATGAAGTGTTTCCATGTGGAGGTAGATTTTATTGTGACCCTTCCCAGTTCTTAGGTGTTTTCCATGGTCCCCGTGGGGTTTGTCAGCCTTACCGGCTTTGACCAGGTCGACCAGCAGAGTGGACCACTCCGTCCTGAACTGGTTAGCTCCGGTTAGACTACCGTCACCACCGATCACACACAGGTTGGTGATGCCCAGCTTGACCAAGTTCAGGGCAGCCTTCATGCGGCCCTCCCTGGCTCTGAAGTCCATGCAGCGGGCACTGCCGATGACCGTGCCACCCTGGTAGAGAGACACTCATTGAATCAGAAGAAAGACAAAGTCCCTCAGACCGGTGCAATACTGTGGAATACTATAGTAAATACTAAAGTATTATATGTAAAAACACTACACTTTTTAAACTATAGTAAATACTAAAGTATTTAATTTGTATAAACCCTGCAAATTCCCCTCCCCATATAGCAATCTGTGTCACGCATAAGTGAGAAACCTACATGGCAAGTATAGACCATATATTGTGTTCCTATAGATTATAGAAAAGAGCAGAAGCCCTGAACTATCTGTTCAGACCCCAGTCCTGCCTGCCCGCCTGCCCGCCTGCCCGCCTGCCTGCCCGCCCGCCTGCCCGCCCGCCCGCTGTATATACTATAGTTTTATTTTCCTACAGTATTTATACTATAGTTAACTGTAAACACTACAGTATACTACAGTAAAGTCTGCAAAAACACTACAGCAAATACAATGGTATAGTACAGTCTGCAAAACACTACATAAAATAATGCAGTATAGTACAGTCTGCAAAACTCTACATTAATTAATATAGTATTACAAGTTTTCTTTTACTACAGTAATTATACTACAGTTATTTGTACATACTACAGTGAAGGCCCAATGTTCGAAACATCAAGGATTTTTCTGAATATGTCATTATACGCTATTCAGTGATGCGTGTGAATCTTGCATCTCGTCCTGCCCTCAACATTAGGTCGGTGGTTTGAACACTGTCTTCTGTTACTGAGAATATGTCAGGCTATCAGGAAAGAGAAGCAGCTCTGTAATCACACCCTGCTTTGATCTTCCCATGGCGCCTGGCCAGGTCCCGACTCAATCCAAATACTCTGTGTGCGCAGAGGTCAGTTTGTGTTACTGGAGCCGACCCCGTTCTCTCTTAGTTACAGTAGGCATCATCGTCATCATCATCACCATCTATGAACACTCTTGGTTGTGAGTCTGTATCTGTGTCTAATATTCAAACAAAGCAGAACTCTTGGTTTCTTGTCATTCATTTACTGTAATACCCTCTCTAGACAGTGGCAGTTTATGACAGTTGTGTCCTGACTCCTGTATTGGCATCGGTGGTTGTGAGAGTGTGATAACAGGACTCACCAGTTGCAGCATCATGGACACACTCTCCCATGTGGCCAGTTTGATGTTGTCTCCTCCGTCCACCAGACCCTGGTAACCCTGGAGACACACATCATCAACACAAATACAAACTATTATCTTCAACGTGGTTTCACCCACACACGAGGAACACTGCCTTCTGAAATGGGAGACAACAGCATGCTACTGCAGCGACACAACTTTTCTCTCTATGTGATATGTAATAGAATCTATTTTTGGGCTGTGAATTTCTTAAACCTTCAGTCAGATCAGGAATGAATTAATAGTAGAAGACACTATACTTTGGGTGATCAGCAATGATAGACAACACATTATCAAGTGTATAAACTTGAATCACAGAACTGTGATTGTGATTGTATTCTATTCTACTGCATGTCTTTACCTCATGAACAAAGTAGACTTTGGCTCCAGTGTAGAGACCAACTCTGACTGTGGCCCTCACAGCCGCGTTCATACCTGAGAGACACGGACAGACAAACATGGGGTTTTCAGGACTGACTGAAGGCTCGTATATGCATATAACAAGTTATAAAGCCGTACACCTTCCAGTAAAGCGTTGCCCTGAGGGTCAATGCACTGCACAAAAAAGAATAGCTTGTCAAAGTTCACAGTGACATATATATACACACACACACACACACACACACACACACACACACACACACACACACACACACACACACACACACACACACACACACACACACACACACACACACACACACACACACACACACACACACACACACACACACACACACACACACAGCTCACATTGGCAGAACAGTAGTTATGGCGTAAAACAACCCGTTTCACCAATGCTAACATTAATACTTAATCAAGTTTACAATCAAGTTTACGTTTGGATTCAGGGTTGTCATCTGTTGTGACGTGACTATCATTAATCTGATAACTGTTATTTATTTTATAAATTAACTACGTTTAATTGTTACTTGATTAAATTAATCACGTAACAATTAATTCATTAGGGATTTGGGGAACCACAGGAAAAGTTGTTTAACGAGTTACTATTTCCCGTTTTTCGTCCGGTTTAAGGAGGGTTTGGCCAGTAGGGATATCCTTGTCTCGTCGCGCACTAGCGACTCCTGTGGCGGGCTGGGCGCAGTGCACGCTGACCAGGTCGCCAGGTGTACGGTGTTTCCTACAACACATTGGTGCGGCTGGCTTCCGGGTTGGATGTGCATTGTGTCAAGAAGCAGTGCAGCTTGGTTGGGTTGTTTTTCGGAGGACGCATGGCTCTCGACCTTCGCCTCTCCCGAGTCCGTACGGGAGTTGCAGTGATGAGACAAGACTGTAACTACTACCAATTGGATACCACGAAATTGGGGAGAAAAAAGGGGGTAAAAAAAATTAAAAATAAAATAAAAGACAAGGTATGACGCTTGTTACACATATGGAGAGGGAGGGGTAAGTAAAGGGAGGGAGAGAGAGACAACACTTGGATTAGCACCCTAACCATTCGTATTAGAAATGCTATATATATATTTACTCGTAGCTGTCCTTGATCGTTGTTACATCTCTGTTGAACTCGACGACTCCTATGGTGAAGTTGTCAATGTCTGTAAGGCTCTGGTTTGTCCACCAGAGGTCACAATGTCCTTTGTAGAGCTTCCCTGGTAGAGGAGTGTTTGGTAGAACAGCTACTTCAGGTTGTTTGTGGGGATTCTCCTTCCCACCTTGTGTCTTTAGTCAAAGCTATAGGACCACTTTTACATGCACAGCTGCAGACTGTGAATGTTTCTGGTCTCCTAGGTGAGGTTATCTTCTCTTCTAGTGTTGAGGTTGAGAGCTTCAGAGCTTCTCACCATTTCAACATGTTGACTAACGTCTCATGTCTTTTGGTATCAATGGTTGATTATTCAGGGTTCAGCTGCCAATCACTTTACACGCCAGTAGTAACCCGACAATGCACAGGTCTCACCATTTCAGCCACTGTGTAGCCCCTGCTCCACGCTGTCTGGTATTGTAGTTTTAACCATTTGAAACGTTCAGCTCGCGCTGTACGTCGGCTGGTCGGTAGAGTTTAAACCATTTTTTAAAGTTCAGCTCGCGCTGTCTGTCAGACTGGTCTGTAGCGTTTAAACCATTTCATAACGTTCAGCTCACGCTGTCTGTCAGACTGGTCTGTAGCGTTTAAACCATTTCATAACGTTCAGCTCACGCTGTCCATCAGGCTGGTCTGTAGCGTTTAAACCATTTCGTAATGTGCAGCTCACACTGTCCGTCAGGCTGGTCTGACATGTTAATTCTGTCATTTTAAGCACTCTGGTCGGAAAGGCGGTTCCATCACACTGACACGCTCTTCTGACTTCATTAGGGTAGCGGTTACTGACTGGGCACAAGTTTATATGAAAAACAATTATCTAATTTAGAAGGCTAAAACCACATTGCTATCTTCACAAAAGTATTCTCATATGTAATCATATATTTTATACAACCTTTAGATGTAAACTTGACAGACAGAATGTGTTTCCTTCCTAACTTACAGTTACTGTGTTACACCATCCTTAATGACATCACAAAATAATAAACAATGTGACAGGATTATTCTTATGACCACCCAGGACCATTCTTAACATTCCTATCTTATGAATATTGTTCATTCTCTTGGAAAAAAAGGTTTTGGCGGCAAAAGTCTCTCTGTATCAAAGAGCGTTTCAGTCTTCCAATACTGCAGGGCAAGGAAGAGAAAGTTCTCTCTAAATTTACAACGCAGTGTTAAGGTGTCAAGACTGGCACAGCCCCCCCCCCCTGGCTATCTTCAAACATTTGCCTAGCTGATGGGTCCTTTGATCCACTGTCAGGAGAGTCATGACACATGATTAAACACATTAAAATGACTTTTATAGCTCCAGAGTGACTTGATACCCATATGTCAATGCTTTATAGACATAGATGTCATGTGTATCAAGCATGGACATATGGGTATCAAGACCCTTGACATTTGTGTTTTGGGTTCAGAGTGTTTTGGCTATAACATTCAAAATGGCTCCTGCACATATTTTCAGAGTGAGAATAGAGAGGGTGTCATGTGTGTAAACAGATCCGTCTGACTCTACTCTATATTCCCTCCATATTCAGAACACTGTAAAGGCCACGGTGTGTGTGCACCCTTGCGTCTATGTGTGTTGTAGTTGCTCCATACACAAACATGGACAGGACGGTCTCTAGTTCCAACAGAGCAGCTGTTGAAGAAAGCCTCCATACCATGACATTCCACAAAAAGGTCAGAGGGTCTAAAATTAGACCCACATTTTTTGGGGGACAGAGGGTCACAAGGGGGAGACGGAGGGGAAGACAGAGGAGGAACAGGCGGGAGATAAGAGTCACTCAAAGGAAAAGGTTAGGGGGCACATTTGGAATCCCTGTAATTGGGATCATCTAGTAATGATACAAGTCAGCAATATTAACATCAGTCATCATACTAGATACACATTTTTATAGACATACTATAGACATACTGTAATGTATACCACTTCCTGGCTGTTCAGGGACCAAGTGAAAGAAGAGAGTGACGTAGGATATTACCAGGATATCTGTTCACTGTTGTGTAAAGAATAAATAGACATATTATTCTGCAACTCTGCTAGGGGAAGATGCAGTCTACTGTATAATAATCTCTTGTGGACATAGAGCATCTGAACAAATCACAGTTAACCGAGATTAAGTGTATAAAAAATCTTTGTTTACATGCTAGCTGATGACTGAGCGTGAAATCATGGCCAAGAAGTGCGGTTATTTGTATGGGATGTCAACCTACACATCCCAAAGTCCCATGGCTCTAAGGGTACAGGATAGCTATCATACTGTACTTATCACGTCCTCCTCCCTGCCCTCCACAGTGAAGGTAAAAGCCAAAAGCCAAAGACATCCATCTGCAACTGACAACTGGCTCCTGGGACTAAGTGACCAAGAAGACAAGCCACTCCAGCATCTGACTGGCATAGCTGATCTCAGTTGTCCTCAAAGTTTTTTGTCTGCCTTAAGCGTGCTTTGGAAGCCCTTCAGACAGAATAACTCCAACCCTAACTCTTAATTCAACTCAGGGTGTTAAATTTGATATAAACTCCTTTAACACTGTGTCAGTTCAACTGAGAGAGCTGGAGGTGTTCACAGTCAACATCAGAGAATAATGCTAGTGTAGGCTCGGACCTAAATGATGTGCTCTCTGTCACCTCCAGCCGCATGGCAAATGGCCCAAGACAATGCCCCGAGGACCAGTCAGCCCTTACCCCGTCAAGAGGCCCAAATGTCGGCCTATCTCTCTCTCTCTACAGTATCCAGAGGATGACCATTGGAATATGTATTAGTAACCACATTTCCATCCACAGTTTTTATGCGTGTTTTTTATTATTATTTTTATTTATTTCACATTTATTTAACCAGGTAGGCTAGTTGAGAACAAGTTCTCATTTGCATTTGCGACCTGGCCAAGATAAAGAAAAGCAGTGTGACACAGACAACAACACAGCACATGGAGTAAACAATAAACAAGCCAATAACACAATAAACAAGTCAATGACACAGTAAAAAAAAGAAAGTCTATATACAGTGTGTGCAAAAGGCATGAGGAGGTAGGCAATAAATAGGCCATAGGAGCGAATAATTACAATTTAGCAGATTAACACTGGAGTGATAAATGAGCAGATGATGATGTGCAAGTAGAGATACTGGTGTGCAAAAGAGCAGAAAAGTAAATAAATAAAAACAGTAAGGGGATGTGGTAGGTAGATTGGGTGGGCTGTTTACAGATGGACTATGTACAGCTGCAGCGATCGGTTAGCTGCTCAGATAGTTGATGTTTAAAGTTGGTGAGGGAAATAAAAGTCTCCAACTTCAGCGATTTTTGCAATTTGTTCCAGTCAGTGGCAGCAGAGAACTGGAAGGAAAGGCGGCCAAATGAGGTGTTGGCTTTGGGGATGATCAGTAAGATATACCTGCTGGAACGTGTGCTACGGGTGGGTGTTGTTATCGTGACCAGTGAACTGAGATAAGGCGGAGCTTTACCTAGCATAGACTTATAGATGACCTGGAGCCAGTGGATCTGGCGACGAATATGTAGCGAGGGCCAGCCGACTAGAGCATACAGGTCGCAGTGGTGGGTGGTATAAGGTGATTTGGTAACAAAATGGATGGCACTGTGATAGACTGCATCCAGTTTGCTGAGTAGAGTATTGGAAGCTATTTTGTAGATGACATCGCCGAAGTCGAGGATCGGTAGGATAGTCAGTTTTACAAGGGTAAGTTTGGCGACGTGAGTGGAGGCTTTGTTGCGAAATAGAAAGCCGATTCTAGATTTGATTTTGGATTGGAGATGTTTAATATGAGTCTGGAAGGAGAGTTTACAGTCTAGCCAGACATCTAGGTATTTGTAGTTGTCCACATATTCTAGGTCGGAACCGTCTAGGGTGGTGATGCTAGTCGGGTGGGCGGGTGCGGGCAGCGAACGGTTGAAAACATGCATTTGGTTTTACTAGCGTTTAAGAGCAGTTGGAGGCCACGGAAGGAGTGTTGTATGGCATTGAAGCTCGTTTGGAGGTTAGTTAGCACAGTGTCCAAGGAAGGGCCAGAAGTATGCAGAAAGGTGCCGTCTGCGTAGAGGTGGATCAGGGAATCGCCAGCAGCAAGAGCGACATCATTGATATATACAGAGAAAAGAGTCGGCCCGAGAATTGAACCCTGTGGTACCCCCATAGAGACTGCCAGAGGTCCGGACAACATGCCTTCTGATTTGACACACTGAACTCTTTCTGCAAGGCTATTGAGTCTGCCGATAAGAATACGGTGATTGACAGAGTCGAAAGCCTTGGCCAGGTCGATGAAGACGGCTGCACAGTACTGTCTTTTATTGATGGCGGTTATGATATCGTTCAGTACCTTGAGCGTGGCTGAGGTGCAACCGTGACCGGCTCGGAAGCCGGATTGCACAGCGGAGAAGGTACGTTGGGATTCGAAATGGTCAGTGATCTGTTTATTAACTTGGCTTTCAAAGACTTTAGATAGGCAGGGCAGGATGGATATATGTCTGTTACAGTTTGGGTCTAGGGTGTCACCCCCTTTGAAGAGGGGGATGACCGCGGCAGCTTTCCAATCTATAGGGATCACGGACGATACGAAAGAGAGGTTGAACAGGCTGGTAATAGGGGTTGCAACAATGGCGGCGGATAGTTTTAGAAAGAGAGGGTCCAGATTGTCTAGCCCAGCTGATTTGTACGGGTCCAGGTTTTGCAGCTCTTTCAGAACATCTGCTGTCTGGATTTGGGTGAAGGAGAAGCTGGGGAGGCTTGGGCGAGTAGCTGCGGGGAAGGCGGAGCTGTTGGCCGGGGTTGGAGTAGCCAGGAGGAAGGCATGGCCAGCCGTAGAGAAATGCTTATTGAAATTTTTGATTATCATGGATTTAACAGTGGTGACCGTGTTACCTAGCCTCAGTGCAGTGTGCAGCTGGGAGGAGGTGCTCTTGTTCTCCATGGACCTTACAGTGTCCTAAAACTTTTTGGAGTTAGAGCTACAGGATGCGAATTTCTGCTTGAAAAAGCTAGCCTTTACTTTCCTGACTGACTGTGTGTATTGGTTCCTGACTTCCCTGAACAGTTGCATATCGTGGGGACTATTCTATGCTAGTGCAGTCCGCCACTGGATGTTTTTGTGCTGGTCAAGGACAGTCAGGTCTGGAGTGAACCAAGGGCTATATCTGCTCTTAGTTCTGCATTTTTTGAACGGAGCATGCTTATCTAAGATGGTGAGGAAATTACTTTTAAAGAATGACCAGGCATCCTCGACTGACGGGATGTGTAAAGTCATAACATAACTACCCCCAATTTGTAAGTCGCTCTGGATAAGAGCGTCTGCTAAATGACTTAAATGTAAATGTAAATAACATGTACAACAGCAAAAAAACAAAAAACATCCGTGATGGAAACAGGACATTTCGGTAGAATTTTATAAATGCCGACAGATCATTTGTGTGTTGGACATGATGGGATCATTTTGTGTCTGTAAAATTAATTATTCGAGAAATGGAGGGAGAAAAAGCTTTTAACACTCAAATATTGATATAATTACCATCATATTGAAGTAAACTTAGAGTCACGCAATGATATTTTGTGTGGTCCTCCCACTACGACTCGGGGAACGCATGCAGTTTATTCGTCTACAGATTAAATCAATTGTGATGAACTGCACATGGTGGTGAAAGTGCACGTGATGAACTTCACAGGGTGGTGAAAGTGCACGTGATGAACTTGATGGTCCTTTCCAATAAATATATAATATTCTGGTGACATGATGATCGATGCTTGGCTGCCGTTTGACAAATACAAATAATATCCCTTATCCCTAATAATGTCATAATGTAGGTAACCTCCCCCCACTGTCTCTGCCAGCTGTTGGCTAGAGCGCATGTACCAAGACCAGAGTGATCACATTTGCTAGATAACGCAATAGTTTTTGTGACAAAACCATCAGCACAGTTGAAAATGCAAAAGAAAACTAATTTAACTTGTATTTTTTATTCGGTACATGGGAATTTAACCGCAAAAGTTATTTAACTGCAAAATGTTTTGTACACTGTGTGTATAAAACATTATGAACACCTGCTCTTTCCATGACATAGAATGACCAGGTGAATCCAGGTGAAATTTATGATCCCTTATTGATGGCATTAGTTAAATCCACTTCAATCATTGTAAATGAAGGTTTGATGATTTTTAAGCCTCGAGACAATTGAGACATTTAAAAAAATATATAAATATTAAACTTTTATTTAACTAGGCAAGTCAGATAAGAAGAAATTCTTATTTACAATGACGGGCTACACCGGCCAAACCCGGACGACGCTACGCCAATTGTGCATTGCCCTATGGGACTGCCAGACACAGCCTGGATTCGGACCAGGGTGTTTGTAGTGATGCCTATAGCACTGAGATGCAGTGCCTTAGACTGCTGCGCCACTCAGGAGACATGGATTGTGTATGTGTGCCAAGACAAAATATTTAAGTGCCTTTGAACGGGGTATGGTATTAGGTGCCAGGTGCACTGGTTTGTGTCAAGAACTGCAACGCTGCTGGGTTTTTCATGCTCAACAGTATCCCGTGTGTATCAAGAATGGTCCATGCCCCAACAAATTGAGGCTGTTCAGAGGGAAAAAGGGGGTGCAACTCAATATTAGGAAGGTGTCCTTAATGTTTGTACACTCAGGTGCTGGGTTAGTAAAGTTGACATAATAACAGGTGCTGGGTTAGTAGAGTTGACCTAATAACAGGTGCTGGGTTAGTAAAGTTGACCTAATAACAGGTGCTGGGTTAGTAAAGTTGACCTAATAACAGGTGCTGGGTTAGTAAAGTTGACCTAATAACAGGTGCTGGGTTAGTAGAGTTGACCTAATAACAGGTGCTGGGTTAGTAAAGTTGACATAATAACAGGTGCTGGGTTAGTAAAGTTGACCTAATAACAGGTGCTGGGTTAGTAAAGTTGACATAATAACAGGTGCTGGGTTAGTAAAGTTGACCTAATAACAGGTGCTGGGTTAGTAAAGTTGACATAATAACAGGTGCTGGGTTAGTAAAGTTGACATAATAACAGGTGCTGGGTTAGTAAAGTTGACCTAATAACAGGTGCTGGGTTAGTAAAGTTGACATAATAACAGGTGCTGGGTTAGTAAAGTTGACATAATAACAGGTGCTGGGTTAGTAAAGTTGACATAATAACAGGTGCTGGGTTAGTAAAGTTGACATAATAACAGGTGCTGGGTTAGTAAAGTTGACATAATAACAGGTGCTGGGTTAGTAAAGTTGACATAATAACAGGTGCTGGGTTAGTAAAGTTGACATAATAACAGGTGCTGGGTTAGTAAAGTTGACATAATAACAGGTGCTGGGTTAGTAAAGTTGACATAATAACAGGTGCTGGGTTAGTAAAGTTGACATAATAACAGGTGCTGGGTTAGTAAAGTTGACATAATAACAGGTGCTGGGTTAGTAAAGTTGACATAATAACAGGTGCTGGGTTAGTAAAGTTGACATAATAACAGGTGCTGGGTTAGTAAAGTTGACATAATAACAGGTGCTGGGTTAGTAGAGTTGACATAATAAAGAACAGACTGTATATGCTCTCAATCACCATCAATATTTCTAATACTGAAGCACACGTACACACACACACACACAAATATGTGTACAGACGCACGCAGTCACACACCAACACTGTCTCTCTGATGACACACACATAGACTTCTTACCTTGGGCATCACCTCCTGAGGTCAGCACGGCGACAGACCGACCGACACCCATCTTGGTTGGATCCATGCTTGTATGTGACATGGTGTCTACAGGGCTCAACTCCAACCAGGTGGTGGCACTAAGGAAGGAAAGGAGACAGCTATGGCTGATACTCTTCTATGGCTGATACCCTGCTAAGGCTGATACCTTGCTTCTCAGAGAGAGAATGGTAACGGCACCAGCTTTATAAGACACTACCCCCTGGCCCTCCCCCCGCATAACGCATAACACATGCGCACACACACACACACACACACACACACACACACACACACACACACACACACACACACACACACACACACACACACACACACACACACACACACACACACACACACACACACACACACACACACACACACACACACACACACACACTCACACACACACACACGGCTCGGGGCTAAATATACAGTACCAGTCAAAAGTTTGGACACACCTACTCATTCCAGGGTTTTTCTTTATTTTTTACTATGTTCTACTTTGTAGAATAATAGTGACGACATCAAAACTATGAAATAACACACATGGAATCATGTAGTAACCAAAAAAGTGTTAAACAAATCAAAATATATTTTAAATTTGAGATTCTTCAAAGTAGCCACCCTTTGACTTGATGACAGCTTTGCACACTCTTGGCATTCTCTCAACCAGATTCATGAGGTAGTCACCTGGAATGCATTTCAATTAACAGGTGTGCCTTGTTAAAAGTTGATTTGAGGAATTTCTTTCCTTCTTAATGCATTTGAGCATTTGAAACCACTACTAACGGACACCAATAAGAAGACTTGCTTGAGCCAAGAAAGAGGAGCATTTAATATTTGACCAGTGGAAATCTGTCCTTTGGTCTGATGAGTCCAAATTTGAGATTTTTGTTTCCAACCGCTGTGTCTTTGTGAGACGCAGATTAGGTGAACGGATGATCTCCGCATGTGTGGTTCCCACCGTGAAGCATGGACGAGGAGGTGTGATGGTGTGGTGGTGCTTTGCTGGTGACACTGTCAGTGATTTTTTAGAATTCAAGGCACACTTAACCAGCATGGCTACCACAGCATTCTGCAACAATACGCCAACCCATCTGGTTTGCACTTTGTGGGACTATCATTTGTTTTTCAACAGGACAATGACCCAACACACCTCCAGGACGTGTAAGGGCTATTTTACCAAGTAGGAGAGTGACGGAGTGCTGCATCAGATGACCTGGCCTCCACAATCACTCGACCTCAACCTAATTGAGATGGTTAGGGATGAGTTGGACCGCAGAGTGAAGGAAAATCAGCCAACAAGTGCTCAGCATATGTGGGAACTCCTTCAAGACTGTTGGAAAAGCATTCCTCATGAAGCTGGTTGAGAGAATGACAAGAGCTGTCATCAAGGCAAAAAGTGGCTACTTTGAAGAATCTCAAATCTATATTTGGATTTGTTTAACATTTGATTTGTTCATAGTTTTGATGTATTCACTATTATACTACAATGTAGAAAAAAGTAAAAAATAAAGAAAAACCCTTGAATGAGTAGGTGTTCTAAAACTTTTGACTGGTAGTGTACATCACAGTGACTGTCCCCTCATTAAGTTTACACAGTAACAGATCATATGACACAAACAATGTCTAGTTGGACGTGGGAGGATGGCTGGAACGAAGTCAATGGAATGGCATCAAACACATGGAAACCATATGCTTGATGTATTTGATACCATTCCACTGATTCCGCTCCAGACATTACCACGAGCCCGTCCTCCCCAATTAAGGTGCCACTGACCACCTGGGGACACAAACAATGTATACAGTAGCTGGATGTGGGAGGGATTAGCACATCAATTACAAGATTAGAGCACACATGTTAAAGGCATGCAAGTCTGCCCATCTTAATGACTAGTCTAGACCAATAATAAAGGATGGTTTTATCAGCACACATTTTGATTATTCATGATTATTTATTAATACGCTCTAAAAAATTAGGGGTCAACATGGGTTCTTCTAAGATCCTCAAAGTTCTTTGAAGAACCGTAGGGTTCTTGGCACTGAAAATTCCCCCCAAAAGGTTCTTCCAAGAACCCCATAGGAGGTTGGGTTCATTGAGGAACCTCCTTAGTTGGTGGGGGTTCTTGCAGGAACCTAACTGCCCAACTGAAAGGTTTGGATTTGAAAGGACAGCAGGTGCAGGCACTTAACTGATTTTTTTTTAAAGATCTCCTCAATTTAAGTTAAATTGTATGACCCCTTTGTATGACCTAAATGTATATATTGTTTTATGAAGATACCATCTATCTTTTCATATTTGTGCAAATCTTTCTAAAAACAGAAAATGGACACAATTCAATGTAAATCAATCAACAAAGAGGTAAGAATATGTATGCTATAAGAATATGTTGAAAGCTACCTGTATTGGGTGCAGATGACTGAACTTCTCACTTTTGTGTCTGTAGGTACACCGACAAGGAGGCATACAAAGGTATGTCAATTTGTATTGGCATGTTATGCAGATCACATTTAACATCCTCCTCCTCTTCAATGAATATCCCATAGGCCTCTACATTATGGACAAGGTATGTGTATGTAAACCACACACGGGAAACTGTTGAGCGTGAAAAAAACAGCAGCGTTGCAGATCTTGGCACAAATTGTTGCACCTGGCACATTCTACCATACCATCTTCTAAGGCACTTAAATATTTTTCTTGTCCATTCACCCTCTGAACTGCACCCATACACAATCATTGTCTCAAATGTCTCCAGGCTTTAAAATTCTTCTCTAACCTGTCTCCTCCGCTTCATCTACACTGATTGAAGTGGATTTAACAAGTTAAATCCAGAAGGGACCATAGCTTCACCTGGACTCACCTGGTCAGTCTGTCATGCAAAGAGCAGGTGTTCTTAGTGTTTTGTATACTCAGTGTACATCACTGCATTCTACCCACAACATCAGGATATACACTACATGGCCAAAAGTATGTGGACACCTGCTTGTCGAACATCTCATTCCAAAATCATGGGCATTACTATGCAGTTGACCCCCCCCTTTGCTGCTATAACAGCCTCCATTTTTCTGGGAAGGCTTTCCACTAAATGTTGGAACATTGCTGCGGGGACATGCTTCCATTCAGCCACAAGAGCATTAGTGAGGTTGGGCGATTAGGCATGGCTTGCAGTCGGTGTTCCAATTCATCTCAAAGGTGTTTGATGGAATTGAGGTCAGGGCTCTGTGCAGGCCAGTCAAGTTCTTCCTCACCGATGTTGACAAATCATTTCTGTATGGACCCCGCTTTGTGCACAGGGGCATTGTCATGCTGAAACAGAAAAGGGCCTCCCCAAACTGTTGCCGCAAAGTTGGAAGCACAGAATCATCCAGAATGTCATTGTATGCTGTTGCGTTGAGATTTCCCTTCACTGGAACTAAGAGGCCTAGTATTCAGACCCTTTACTATGAGACTCAAAATTTAGCTCAGGTGCATCCTGTTTCCATTGATCATCCTTGAGTCATTTCTGCAACTTCATTGGAGTCCACCTGTGGTAAATTCAATTGATTGGACATAATTTGGAAAGGCACACACCTGTCTATATAAGGTTGACAGTGCATGTCAGAGCAAAAACCAAGCCATGAGGTCGAAGTAGAGCTGTCCGTAGAGCTCCGAGACAGGATTGTGTGGAGGCACAGATCTAGGGAGGTGTACCAAAACATTTCTGTAGCATTGAAGGTCCCCAAGAACACAGTGGCCTCCATCATTCTTAAATGGAAGACGTTTGGAACCACCAAGACTCTTCCTGAGAAATCGGGGGAGAAGGGCATTGGTCAGGGAGGTGACTAAGAACCCAATGGTCACTCTGACAGAGCTCCAGAGTTCCTCGGTGGAGATGGGAGAACCTTCTAGAAGGACAACCATCTCTGCAGCACTCCAGCAATCAGGCCTTTATGGTAGAGCGCCAGACGGAAGCCACTCTTCAGTAAAAGGCACATGACAGCCCGCTTGGAGTTTGTCAAAGGGTACCTAAAGACCCCCAGACCATGAGAAACAAGATTCACTGGTCTAATGAAACCAAGATTGAACTCTGTAGCCTGAATTTTTTATTTTATTTTTTTAAATTTTATTTCACCTTTATTTAACCAGGTAGGCTAGTTGAGAACAAGTTCTCATTTGCAACTGCGACCTGGCCAAGATAAAGCATAGCAGTGTGAACAGACAACACAGAGTTACACATGGAGTAAACAATAAACAAGTCAATAACATGGTAGAAAAAAAGAGAATCTATATACAATGTGTGCAAAAGGCATGAGGTAGGCAATAAATCGAATAATTACAATTTAGCAGATTAACACTGGAGTGATAAATCATCAGATGATCATGTGCAAGAAGAGATATTGGTACTGGTGTGCAAAAGAGCAGAAAAGTAAATAAATAAAAGCAGTATGGGGGGTGAGGTAGGTAAATTGGGTGGGTAGTTTACAGATGGACTATGTACAGCTGCAGCGATCGGTTAGCTGCTCAGATAGCAGATTTTTAAAGTTGTTGAGGGAGATAAAAGTCTCCAACTTCAGAGATTTTTGCAATTCGTTCCAGTCGCAGGCAGCAGAGAACTGGAAGGAAAGGCGTCCAAATGAGGTTTTAGCTTTAGGGATGATCAGTGAGATACACCTGCTGGAGCGCGTGCTGCGGGTGGGTGTAGCCATCGTGACCAGTGAACTGAGATAAGGCGGCACTTTACCTAGCATAGCCTTGTAGATGACCTGGAGCCAGTGGGTCTGACGACGAACATGTAGCGAGGGCCAGCCGACTAGGGCATACAGGTCGCAGTGGTGGGTCGTATAAGGTGCTTTAGTAACAAAACGAATGGCACTGTGATAAACTGCATCCAGTTTGCTGAGTAGAGTGTTGGAAGCTATTTTGTAGATGACATCGCCGAAGTCGAGGATCGGCAGGATAGTCAGTTTTACTAGGGTAAGTTTGGCGGCGTGAGTGAAGGAGGCTTTGTTGCGGAATAGAAAGCCGATTCTTGATTTGATTTTGGATTGGAGATGTTTGATATGAGTCTGGAAGGAGAGTTTGCAGTCTAGCCAGACACCTAGGTACTTATAGATGTCCACATATTCTAGGTCGGAACCGTCCAGGGTGGTGATGCTAGTCGGGCGTGCGGGTGCAGGCAGCGAACGGTTGAAAAGCATGCATTTGGTTTTACTAGCGTTTAAGAGCAGTTGGAGGCCACGGAAGGAGTGTTGTATGGCATTGAAGCTCGTTTGGAGGTTAGATAGCACAGTGTCCAAGGAAGGGCCGGAAGTATATAGAATGGTGTCGTCTGCGTAGAGGTGGATCAGGGAATCGCCCGCAGCAAGAGCAACATCATTGATGTATACAGAGAAAAGAGTCGGCCCGAGAATTGAACCCTGTGGTACCCCCATAGAGACTGCCAGAGGACCGGACAACATGCCCTCCGATTTGACACACTGAACTCTGTCTGCAAAGTAGTTGGTGAACCAGGCAAGGCAGTCATTAGAAAAACCGAGGCTACTGAGTCTGCCGATAAGAATATGGTGATTGACAGAGTCGAAAGCCTTGGCCAGGTCGATGAAGACGGCTGCACAGTAATGTCTTTTATCGATGGCGGTTATGATGTCGTTTAGTACCTTGAGCGTGGCTGAGGTGCATCCGTGACCGGCTCGGAAACCGGATTGCACAGCGGAGAAGGTACGGTGGGATTCGAGATGGTCAGTGATCTGTTTGTTGACTTGGCTTTCGAAGACCTTAGATAGGCAGGGCAGGATGGATATAGGTCTGTAACAGTTTGGGTCCAGGCTGTCTCCCCCTTTGAAGAGGGGGATGACCGCGGCAGCTTTCCAATCCTTGGGGATCTCAGATGATACGAAGGAGAGGTTGAACAGGCTGGTAATAGGGGGTGCGACAATGGCGGCGGACAGTTTCAGAAATAGGGGGTCCAGATTGTCAAGCCCAGCTGATTTGTATGGGTCCAGGTTTTCCAGCTCTTTCAGAACATCTGCTATCTGGATTTGGGTAAAGGAGAAGCTGGGGAGGCTTGGGCGAGTAGCAGCGGGGGGGGCGGGACTGTTGGCCAAGGTTGGAGTCGCCAGGAAGAAGGCATGGCCAGCCATTGAGAAATGCTTGTTGAAGTCTTCGATTATCACGGATTTATCGGTGGTGACCGTGTTACCTAGCCTCAGTGCAGTGGGCAGCTGGGAGGAGGTGCTCTTGTTCTCCATGGACTTTACAGTATCCCAGAACTTTTTGGAGTTAGAGCTACAGGATGCGAATTTCTGCTTGAAAAAGCTGGCCTTTGCTTTCCTGACTGACTGCGTGTATTGGTTCCTGACTTCCCTGAACAGTTGCATATCGCGGGGGCTCTTCGATGCTATTGCAGTTCGCCACAGGATGTTTTTGTGCTGGTCGAGGGCAGTCAGGTCTGGAGTGAACCAAGGGCTATATCTGTTCTTGGTTCTGCATTTTTTGAACGGAGCATGCTTGTCTAATATGGTGAGGAAGTAACTTTTAAAGAATGACCAGGCATCCTCAACTGACGGGATGAGGTCAATATCCTTCCAGGGTACCCGGGCCAGGTCGATTAGAAAGGCCTGCTCGCAGAAGTGTTTTAGGGAGCGTTTGACAGTGATGAGGGGTGGTCGTTTGACCGCAGACCCGTGGCGGATACAGGCAATGAGGCAGTGATCGCTGAGATCTTGATTGAAGACAGCAGAGGTGTATTTGGAGGGCAGGTTGGTCAGGATAATGTCTATTAGGGTGCCCATGTTTACGGATTTAGGGTTGTACCTGGTGGGTTCCTTGATGATTTGTGTGAGATTGAGGGCATCAAGCTTGGATTGTAGGACTGCCGGGGTGTTAAGCATATCCCAGTTTAGGTCACCTAACAGAACAAACTCTGAAGCTAGATGGGGAGCGATCAATTCACAGATGGTGTCCAGGGCACAGCTGGGAGCTGAGGGGGGTCGGTAGCAGGCGGCAACAGTGAGAGACTTATTTCTGGAGAGATTAATTTTTAAAATTAGAAGTTCGAACTGTTTGGGCATAGACCTGGAAAGTATGACAGAACTTTGCAGGCTATCTCTGCAGTAGATTGCAACTCCTCCCCCTTTGGCAGTTCTATCTTGACGGAAAGTGTTATAGTTGGGTATGGAAATCTCAGAATTTTTGGTGGCCTTCCTAAGCCAGGATTCGGACACGGCAAGGACATCAGGATTGGCAGAGTGTGCTAAAGCGGTGAGTAAGGCAAACTTAGGGAGGAGGCTTCTGATGTTGACATGCATGAGGCCAAGGCTTTTTCGATCGCAGAAGTCAACAAATGAGGGTGACTGGGGACATGCAGGGCCTGGGTTTACCTCCACATCACCCGAGGAACAGAGGAGTAGTAGGATGAGGGTGCGGCTAAAGGCTATCAAAACTGGTCGCCTAGAGCGTTGGGGACAAAGAATAAAAGGAGCAGATTTATGGGCGTGGTAGAATAGATTCTGGGCATAATGTGCAGACAGGGGTATGGTGGGGCGCGGGTACAGCGGAGGCAAGCCCAGGCACTGGGTGATGATAAGAGAGGTTGTATCTCTGGACATGCTGGTCTCAATGGGTGAGGTCACCGCATGTGTGGGGGGTGGGACAAAGGAGGTGTCAGAGGTACGGAGAGTGGAACTACAGGGTCCATTGCAAACCAAAACAATGATAATGATAACTAGCCTGAACAACAGTATGCAAGGCATATTGATATTTGAGAGAGACATACAATAAGGCATAAAGTGATTGCAGGTCTTGATTGGGAGAGCTAGCTAAAACAACAGGTAAGATAACAGCAGCAATAACAGGGTGCTAGTCTAACACAGCAACAACAGGTAAAAATGGCGACGACTAGGCAGAGAGGGTCGGATTAACTACACACAGATCCTGAGTTAAAGCACAGAGCCGACAGATAAAACACAAATAAACAGAATGGAGTACCGTGAATTAATGGACAGTCAAGCATGCATCAGCTATGTAGCCAAGTGATCATAGTGTCCAGGGGGCAGCCGTAGATGGAGCAGGGAGGCCTCCACTAAGCTAGCACGCGGCGTTTAAAGTTAGTAGCCCGGGGGGTGGTCTGCTCAGACGGAGGGGGTCTGCTCAGACGTGGTCGTGTCGACAGAGAATCCAAGCCGGATGGCGAAAGAGAGGTTGTGAATTGTAGAATTGTGTTTGCTAACTGGTGCTAGCTTCGTGGCAGTGGCGCTAGCTGCGCTAGCTGCGAGCTAGCTGTGAGGATCAGAAGTAGTGGCTCAGGGATTACGGCAGGAATCCGGCGTTGTTGTCGAGAGACAGTCCGATGCTGGTAAATTGGTGAGTAATATCCAGGCTAATAACAGGGCTGGTGTCTGTGCAGAAGGTAAAAGCTACTAGCAGCGGCAAATAAATGGCTAAATTAGCTTGTAGCTGATTTAGACCAGTTGTGATGGATTGGCAGGGCTCTGTGTCGGCAAAAAAGGTCCAGTCCAATTGGCAAAAGAGGTATTGTAGCCCAAGAATTCGCTGGTAGACCTCTTCGGCTAGCCGGCAGATGGGCCTAGCTCGAGGCTAGCTCAAGGCTAACTGGTGCTTGCTTCGGGACAGAGGTGTTAGCCAGTAGTAGCCACTCGGTTGCAGCTAGCTAGCTGTGATGATACGGTGTAATTGTCCAGAGCTTGCGTCAGGAATCCGGTGATGTGGTAGAGAAAAAGCAGTCCTATATGCTCTGGGTTGATATCGCGCTTGCAGACTGGCAGGTATTGGCCCGAGCTGAAGCTGGCTGTGTCCGAGTTAAGGGTGAAGACCACAGCAGTGGCTAACTGACTACTAGCTAGTAGCTAGTTATCTGGCTAGCTTCTGATTGGGGTTACGGTTCTAAAGTATAAAAAAATAGCAGGTCCGTACCACATTGGGTGAGGCGGAATGTAGGAATGTATATTCAGTTCCTAGATGGAAAGTGAAATTAAAATATATACGAAATGTATACGAAAAATACGAGGACTATTTACACGGGACAAGACAAGACAAAACACGTCCGACTGCTACGCCATCTTGGATTAGAATGCCAAGCATCACATCTGGAGGAAACCTGGCACCATCCCTACGGTGAAGCATGGTGGTGGCAGCATCATGCGGTGGTGATGTTTGTCAGTGGCAGGGACTGCGAGACTAGTCAAGATCGAGGGAACGATGAACGGAGCAAAGTACAGAGAGCTCCTTGATGAAAACCTGCTCCAGAGCTCTCAGGACCTCAGACTGGGGCGAAGGTTCACCTTCCAACAGGACAATGACCCTAAGCACACAGCCAAGACAACACAGGGGTGGCATCGGGACAAGTCTCTGAATGTCCTTGAGTGGCACAGCCAGAGCAGGGACTTGAATCCGATCGAACATCTCTGTAGAGACCTGAAAATAGCAGTGCAGCGACACTCCCCATCCAACCTGACAGATCTTGAAAGGATCTGCATAGTAGAATGTGAGAAACTCCCCAAATACAGGTGTGCCAAGTTTGTAGCATCATACCCAAGAAGACTCGAGGCTGTAAACACTGCCAAAGGTGCTTCAACAAAGTACTGAGTAAAGGGTCTGAATACTTATGTAAATGTAATATTTCAGTTTTTTTATTTGTAATAAATTAGCAAAAATGTCTAAACCTGTTTTTGCTTTGTCATTATTAGGTATTGTGTGTAGATTGAGGGGAAAAAACATTTTCATCAATTTTAGAGTAAGGCTGTAACGTAACAAAATGAGGAAAAAGTCTGAATACTTTCCAAATGCACTGTATACTGTATCTGTTTCACATGACAATGACTGTTAGGAGTTGCCAAGACAGTACAAACAGGTTTAATAAACCTCTTAAGGATTAGCCCCCTTTCTTAAATGTTTGCCTAAAAGGACATACCCAAATCTAACTGCCTGTAGCTCAGGCTCTGAAGCAAGGATATGCATATTCTTGATACCATTTGAAAGGAAACACTTTGAAGTTTATGGAAATGTGAAAGGAATGTTGTGGAATATAACACAATAGATCTGGTAAAAGATAATACAAATAAAAAAACAGCGTTCTTTTGTAGCTTTTTGTACCATGTTTGAAATGCAAGAGAAGTGCCATTATGTATTATTCCAGCCCAGGTGCAATTTAGATTTTGGCCACTAGATGGCATCAGTGGCTGTGCAAAGTTTTAGACTGATCCAATGAACCCTTGCATTTCTGTTCCAAATTTTGTATCAAGACTGCCCAAATGTGTCTAATTTGTTTGTTAATATATTCGTCTCAGAATAGGAGTGCTCATCTAGGATCAGTTTTCCCTTTTAGATAATAATGAATAAGATTATATAATGAAATGGGGGGGACCTGATCCTAGAACAGTACTCCTACGGAGATGCAGTGTGATGTAATATACAGTATGCCCAGAACAGTACGTGTCCTCTAAGAAAGTTGCTGATTCAGCGAGAGACAGAGTTAATTTCAAATATGAGTAGTGTAATACTGTAGAGCAGGGATCATCAACTAGATTCATCTGTAAGACTATTGTTTGGTTGAGCAGATGGTCGGGCCCGAAAATAATTTACAAATAATTTATAGACTGCAAATTGACTGCAAGAAGCCAAAACAGATGTACTTGACTAAAACATAATTTTCAAACCTTGCTTACATTTGTATATGATCACGTGTCTCTCTACTATGCATGAGAATACCTGAACAGATTTCCAAAATAAAAATCCCTTGGAGCTGCTCAGAAAATTGGGGGACCAAATATATAAAGAATATATATAAAGAATACATAAAGAATATATATATATATTCTTATATATATATTCTTATATATTCCTATATATATATAAAGAATATATATAAAGAATACATAAAGAATATATATATATATTCTCAGAAAATTGGGGGACAGAATATATAAATAATATATATAAAGAATACATAAAGAATATATATATATCTATATATTCTTTGTTGGGGAACCCTATTGTAGAGGAACACCATCACACACCTTATATGAGGGATAGTGTGCCACATGTGCTAACATGATCATTTTGGTATGTTATTAGGATCCCCATTAGCTGTTGTGAAAGCAGCAGCTACTCTTCCTGGGGTCCACACAAAACATGACACAAAACATAAAACAGAACATTAATAGACAAGAACAGCTCAAGGACAGAACTACATCAATTAAAAAACGTCACACACAGCCTACATATCAAAGCATACACACAGTATCTAGGTCAAATAGGGGAGAGGCGTTGTGAGGTGTTGCTTTAGCTGTTTTTGAAATCAGGTTTGCTTTTCATTTGAGCATGGAGTTCCATGCAATAATGGCTCTATAAAATACTGTACACTTTCTTGAATTTGTTATGGATTTGGGGACTGTGAAAAGACCCCTGGTGGCATGTCTGGTGGGGTAAGTGTGTGTGTGTGTGTGTGTGTGTGTCAGAGCTGTTTGTAAGTTGACTATGCAAACAATTTGCAATTTTCAACACGTTTCTTATAAAAAGAAGTGATGTAGTCAGTCTCTCCTCAACACTTAGCCAAGAGAGACTGGCATGCATAGTATTTATATTAGCTCTCTGATTACAATGAAGAGCAAGACATTCCGCTGAGTTTTTGGCTAGCTGCAGCTTAACTAGGTCTTTTTTTTGCAGGACTGGAAAATAATCAAGGTTAGACAAAACTAGAGCCTGCAGGACTTGCTTTTGGAGTGTGGTGTCAAAAAAGCAGAGTCATTCTTTATTATGGACAGACCTCTCCCCCATCTTTACAACCATTGAATCTACAAGTAATTTAGTCTCCTCAACTTGTTCAACAACGACACCATTCATTACCAGATTTTGCAGAGGTCTAGAACTTAGGGAATGATTTGTACCAAATACGATATTCAGGACCAGTTTATTACTGGCCACCCATTACAAAATTGACTGCAACTCCTTGTTAAGGGTTTCAGTGAATTCATTAGCTGTGGTTGTTGACACTTATATGGGTGAATCATCAGCATATGGACACACAGGCTTTGTTTAATGCCAGTGGCAGGTCATTGGTAAAAATAGAAAGGAGAAGAGGGCCTAGAGAGCTGCCCTGCGGTTCACCACACCCTACATGCTTTACAGTAGAGAGGCTTCCATTAAAGAAAATCCTCAGTTGTATTAGATAGATTGCCATATAGTGGATTCAGAGCTGAGGTTGAAAAGCCATAAAACATAGGTTTTCTCAACAACAGGTTATGGTCAATAATATCAAAGGCTGCACTGAAATCAAACAATACAGCTCCAACAATGTTCTTATCAATTTCTTTCAACCAATCGTCAGTCATTTGTGTCAGTGCAGTACATGAGCATGCTGAAAATCTGATGTCAGATTGTTTACAGAGAAATAGCACTGTATTTGGTCCAACACCATTTTTTACAATGGTTTGCTAAGAGCTGGCAGCAAGCTGATAGGTCTGCTGTTAGAACCAGTAAAGGCTGCTTTACCACTCTTGGGTAGCAGAATGACTTTGGCTTCCCTCCAGGCCTGAGGACAAACACTACCAGGTTTGTCATTATTGATCAATAACAATTTTTCCACCTCTCCTACACTAACTTTAGATTATTTATTTTTTTTACATACAAATGCTATTCTTTAATTATTTGTTTTTTAATGCATGAATACGATGACTCAATGTTCATTTTTTGGCATTTCCTGCCTTAATTTGCCCACTTCATCACTGAAGTAATCATTAAAATAATTAGCAACATCAAAAGGTTTTGAGAATTGAATTTGTCTTTCTGTCCATAATTTCATTTAAAGTATTCCAAAGTTTTTTTCTATCACTATATTATTGATCTTGGCTTCATAATACAGTGTTATCCTTACATGTCACATATATACTTTACTGTAATTTAAAAATACAGTATTTTGTACTTACACAGTATTTTCTAACTAATTTAAGTTGCATGTACAACTGGAAATTCAAAGAATGTAAGACAGTATTCAAATACATTTGTCTCTTCCAGTATTATGTTGTGAGGCAATAGTCCAGAGGACACATGAAGGAAAATATGAGACCTTCCAAGAGGTACAGTAGCCCATATAATTGAATAGGATCTCTATGCAGTACAGTAGGCAATGGTGTAAGTTACAGCAGAAATACTATTCTGATGACATGACTATGCAGAGTCAATTACCTACAAATCATCTCGCATCCCAAATACTATTCATTATGGGAACAAGGCAAGTCGGCACCAAGCCTCGCTCAAACTGACCCCCTGAAACGTGCCGCTGCACTTCAGAAGGCCAGGCCAGGGCGTTCACCTCTGGTACTGTAATAGGAATGTTGATTTGCCTGGTTAAAAAATAAAGAGACACTTGCTGTCTCAGTGAGATTAGGTTCTGTTGTACAGTCTCAAATAGAGTAATCAGACTACTGTAGTTGACAGTGTCCATCAGAACCTAAACAACTCTACTACAGTACATGGCTAAGTGGCCGTTTCCAATGGGCTTCACTATCATGTCATAATAAAACTCACCCGTAGCACGCATTCCAGCAGGTATATCTCACTTGTCACCCCCAAAGCCAATTCCACCTTTGGCCGCCTCTCCTTCCAGTTCTCTGCTGCTAATGACTGGAACGAACTACAAAAATCTCTGAAACTGGAAACACTTATCTCCCTCACTAGCTTTAAGCACCAGCTGTCAGAGCAGCTCATAGATTACTGCACCTGTACATAGCCCATCTATAATTTAGCCCAAATAACTACCTCTCCCCCTACTGTATTTATTTAGCTCCTTTGCATCTCTACATTGCACATTCTTCCACTGCAAATCAACCATTCCAGTGTTTTACTTGCTATATTGTACTTACTTCGCCACCATGGCCTTTTTTTTGCCTTTACCTCCCTTATCTCACCTAACTTGCTCACATTGTATATAGACTTATTTTTCTACTGTATGTTTGTTTTACTCCATGTGTAACTCTGTGTTGTTGTATGTGTCGAACTGCTTTGCTTCATCTTGGCCAGGTCGCAATTGTAAATGAGAACGTGTTCTCAACTTGCCTACCTGGTTAAATAAAGGTGAAATAAATAAATAAATCACATAACAGAAATAATAGTCTTACACATCAGGAAAGAAAGTTCATATACATTTATTATAAACAAATGAGCAAATCTGATTTGGGCCTCATTTGGTTAGTGTTGAACTAGGTCACTATACACACACACACACACACCATGAAAAAATGCAAACATAATACACATACGGTGTGTATATGTTTTTCTAAAAAGTGTCAAAGAAAATTTTACTTTCGTATTTTTGAAAGATGTAATAAATACATTTTATTGCAACATTGATCAAGTTAACAATTCCCAATGGGTTCAGTAGCCTACTCTGAAATCATAGATTTCAATCATTGGTACCCACCAACATTTGATTTCTGGACACCAATTCATTCACTTAGTTTCTGATTCCAATCAAAATGTAAAAATGTCTCATTCTTGGATATTTTGCATACTGTAATACTGTCAGAAATAAAAATTATTATTAGCATTATATAGCCAGTGCATGCCAATGTGGTAAAAATGTTTCTAACTTGATACATTATTAAACATGGGTATGTTACTTTTTTGGAAAAGTAGCTATTTTGAGCAGTAATAGATATTTTGTAAGTGTGACAGCAAATCTTGCTATAACAGGGTTCGGAAAACAAACATACACACTCCTTAAAGACGTAGCTTAACAATCCATTACGGGTCTCTTCTGATCAGTAAACTAGACCAGACTAAAAAAACATAACAGTGAAACAGTCATCATCTCTTCCAGAGAGGAGAGGAGTAGGAAGTAGATGAGGGGTCCAAGATAATTGGCTGAAAAAACTAAAGGGGAGGAATGAACGGGAAGAACAGGAAACGAGTATTAAATACTTTCAATTATCACAACATGATCAACGATGCTCTTCTGATTAATCCACAATGAACATGAATCCTCATCTATAGATTGGATGGTCTCACGATGTTATCCTACCAAGTCTTGCTGGAGGAATGAGGCTATAGATAAATGCCTATAGGACTAATACAGTTACGGGCCAAATGTATTGGCACCATTACACTTTTCTTAAATAACTGAAATTGAAGAAGAAAAAAAAAATAACACCCTCCCTACAATTAAACATGGGTGGGGGAGTTGCTTTGCTGCCTCTGGTACTGGGGGCCTTCAACGTGTGAAAGGTGTAGCAAGCTCATTGATGGATACAAGAAGAGTTTATCTGCCAATAATTCTGTCCATGCCATGTCCTAATTTTCTAAATAAAAATTGTAAACTTAAGTTTACAAAAATAAAATTGTTCTGCAATGTTGAAAATCCAATAACTAAGTGTGGGGACCAAAGGCTTTTTCAAATTTTAACTTATTTTTAGAAGAAATATGGAATGATTTCAGAAAAGTGCAAGGGTGCCAATATATTTGGCCACAACTGTATGTAAACTAAACGATGATACCCAACTCACAGTGTAGTCCTGGAGATGCAGGGCTGCTGCTACAGGGTTTCCACAGCGGGTCTGCAGGGGCCAAGATGACGAGGGAGGTAGGAATGGGGAGGAGGTGTAGGTGGCCACCTCCGCATCCAGACGTAGCTCCTTCAGAGGGGGGAGGCGCCGGCGGAGCAAGGCTGTAGCAGAACTCAGAGCACCGCTCTTTGGGAACATAATACTATCTGCAACAATACACGGTTATCGACCAATTAAAAAGATTCATTTATAAAGCCCTTTCTGCAACATCAGTCGTCGAAAACTGCTTTACAGTAACCCAGACTAGACTCCAAAGAGCAAGAAGCACAATCAGCTAGTACATACACTGACTTTGAGTCCTACCTCTGGGCTGGCTCAGGGGGACAAAAGCTGAAAGGTTGGTCAACCTGGTCAGATCTGTGGCTGCAGCTGTGACTTCAGGGATCTCTGGTGCAGAGGCTCTGTCTAACTCTGGATGCAGAGGGAGGAGGTGCATCGCCTCCTGTCCTGCTGCAGCACAATGCTCCATGGGCCCACCTCGCTCCAGAGATCTGGCCACAGGACTCTCCTGTTCGTGTGCTGGAGCTGCTCTGTGCAGCTTCTTGGCAGTTGAGAAGAAAATGACTGATTCTCTGTGTGGGGCTTGGTAGAAAGTCTGGAGTCGTCCTCCTGTGTTACTTTGCTTCTCCTCCTTCGTCAGCTGTTGGTCTGCTCGCGTCTCAGCAGGGTCTTGATCCAACACCACACCGTCTGTCCGTTCTTCCTCTTCAGTCTCCTTAAACAATGTCTGGACAATCTCCTGCCACACATAGACATGTACATGTTAGTCATTTATCAGACACGTAATCAGAGCGACTTACAACAGTGCATTCAACTAAAGTATGTAAATCCATCAATCGTGGCAAGTAAATGCTACCTGTTAGCCCCCCGTCCTCACCTCCTTGCATGTCTCCAGATCTCCGCTGTGGCCCTGGAGGCCCCTGAGACTGGGAGAGCCTGCGTAGGGGGTCCAATGGGCAGACAGGAGCCTCCTCTGAAAGAAGATGGCTCAGTGAGTTAGAGCATCCATGGTGCTGGCAATAACAGGGATGTGAATTTAAGTATGCTCCCTCTAATTCTCTTCCTCCCCTCCAGCAGGACCTGAGCTCCAGGACTATGCCTCAGGACTACCTGGCCTGATGACTCCTGACTGGCCCCGGGCCACCTGGTTGTGCTGCTGCTCCAGTTTCAACTGTTCTGCCTGCGGCTATGGAACCCTGACCTGTTCACCGGATGTGCTACCTGTCCCGGACCTGCTGTTTTAGACCCTCTCTTGATCTCTCTACAGCACCTGCTGTCTTGACCTCTGAATGATCGGCTATGAAAAACCAACTGACATTTACTCCTGAGATGCTGACCGGTTGCACACTCTACAACCACTGTGATTATTATTTGATCCTGCTGGTCATCTATGAACATTTGAACATCTTGAAGAACAATCTAGTCTCCACCCGGCCACCCCTCAAAGCCTAGTTCCCCTCTATGTTCCAGCCTTTCTAGGGTGTTTTTCCAAGCCACCGCGCGTCTACATCTGCAATGCTTGCTGTTTGGAGTTTTAGGCTGGGTTTCTGAATAAGCACTTTGTGACATCTGTTGATGTAAAACGGGCTTTATAAATACATTTGATTGATTGGGCAACAAATACTGAATGTTATCACTTTAGTGTTGACAGTTTAACCATGAACATAAGAGTCAGGGGTGTACTGTAACATACTGACCATGGACATGGGCTGATGCCTTGTGTCAGGGACCCGCTGGGGTGTCCACTTTAAGGCAGGGGTCAGGCTGACTGATGTCACTGAGGAGAGGGACAGACAGATAGACATAAGGCAGACCAAAGAGGAGAGGGACAAACAGGAGAATATCTGGTTGAGATTTGGCAATAGAAAAAGGTAGAATATGACCAACGTACCCATAGGTTCTCCAGGTGCTTCAGTGTGCCACTTTGTGATAGGTACTCGCTGTGCCTGGAAAGGTAAAGCACCACAGTGAATCTTGTGTCACTCATCCAGAGGGTGGCTGCTTGTTTCATGCAGCACTAAGGTGACATAACAAGTAGGCACATGAGGAAGTAGGATGGTAATGAATTTTACAAGGTGTAATATGCAGAAAAATGCTCTGCTATTTCCTGGTTGCTAAAATTCTAATAGTTTGCTTAAATTTCAGTTTGTGACAAAACAAGCTGTTCTTTTGCAAAAACAACAACATTGTACCATCTGTGAAATATATTTTCCATAAGTATTTTCAGCTGTCAGGGTTCATGCACTCATTCATAGATGGAATTTCATGACTTCTCAATTACTTCTAACCAAATTTCCATGACCAACAATGAAACCTTTATGTAACAGTACGTATAAAAAGAGTAAGAATAGTGTGGTACCAACACTGGGAGGCTGCTCTCTGATCCCATGAACCATCTCCTGTCTTTGAGCAAGGCACCTCCCACAAAGTAGAATACCTGTTAGGCAACTGTATAAAACACGTGGTCAACCCTCGTCGGGTCCGGAAAGCTAGTGGGTGTGCAGGCTTTTGAACAAGCCCTGCTCAAACAGGTCAGAGACAGTTTATCAAGGTCGGTTGAGCAGCTCATTTCTAAAATGTGGTTTGTTAGAAGGGCACTGGAGGATGGTTGACCACCCTCGATGTAAAACATTGCAACATTACAAGCAAATACGCTTTGCCTTTAAATAATTCACACATTTAATATATTAAAATATCAGATGGCTATGGTAGGCTGCAAATATTCTAATTCAACTGAAGCAATCCCACACATTTTCTTCAGTCATATTTAGCTAAACTACCTTAGAAGTGTTTCCTTTGCAGGCTGACTGGAATATATTGAGTTACAATGCCCCATACATTGGATGCCCAAAGCATCTGGAAGGATCTAAAAAACACGTTTTGAATCCACATAATCCAAAAAACAGGCTACATCTAATCTCGTTTGACGATTCACAAATTATTATTTAGATTCACATGATTCGATTCAAAGCGATTGAACCGAATACCCAAATAATATAATAGCTTAGTTTATTTTTGATGAAACGATTATAATTTAAATTAATCATATGAATCGTTCAAAAAAAGTAAATCAACTTCGCATGGCCTTATTCGCGAGTGTTGTTTGGAAAGTTTTTTGGGACTTTGACGAGATGACGAAAACATTTATAGCTTAACAGTTAACCAGAGGGTACAAGATGTGTTTTGAATTGTCTTCCTACCTAGTTAGCCTGTTCTCTACCATATTTTATAGGCTAGGCCTACCTGCTGCAGCAATGTCCGACTGGCGCTCTCTCCTTAAGCAACCGCCCACTCGTCTCCCACACATGTGATGCGCGCAAACACAGACGCTCTGAAGTGCCATGCCAAGCCTGGCTGATATGTTGATTTTTATTTGATGGTTAAAATATTGAAAAATGGTTAAATAAACTACATTAAAATACATTTAATTTCGATGACTTCACGGATTTTCTAGTTTTCCAAAACTTTTCCAGGACTTGAAAACACCATTATAAAATGCCATTACTTTTCCAGGACCATTCAAAACCCCGCTGTTTGAAGCTGGTGTACAAAACCAAAAGCAAACGACGCAAAAACGAAACTTAAGAATGGGAAGCATAGAAAAGTTGCATATATAACTGATCTACCGCTTATTAGACTTGCTTTCATTGAGAAAGACATGATCTATAACTAACATTTCTATGTAGATTTGGTCAAGTTGTCCCCCCCAAAAAATCACATATTGCAGCTTTAAAATCTTAATTGAAATGTATAATGTTGTTTCCGCCCTGGCTGGAGCAGCTTTATATGTGTTTTTGTTATTAATAAATCAAATCGATAAAACGGTGACTGACAGTGTAGATGGAGGTGCCCCTGCCAGATGGACAGGCAGAGGTGCACTGGGGTGTGGCCTCCAGGGGTCTCCCAGCCTTCACCTCTTCATTCTGCAGGATGCTGCCGAGGGCTGCAGCATCTGGGAAGAACTGAACACTCCGTACTGGACCTGGAACACAAACAAGGTTACAGACTTAATAGTTTGACCGTGTTTTTTCTTCTTTGCTGTTTGAAGCTATAAAGCTTCTTTAAAAATTCATTTTTTTTGCAATGTGATTAATGAAGCAGCGATCTATTGCTGGGATTTCTAAGTTTTGTTTCTTAAATGTTTTATTTTTTAAAAACTTGCCCAAAGATAGGATGTGTCCACTAGTACTACCACTGACCTGCAGAGGCTGCTGTCTTCTGGTGACTCTTCATGACAGACACTCTCTGGGGCTGGAGAGAGTAGCTGACCCCTTCATCCTGCAGGATGCTGTTGAGGGATGAAGGCTCAGGGGAGAACTGAACAGACTTTACGGGACCTATAAACAATACATGCACATACAAGGTTACAGACTAGCTAGCCTATCCCAGCTTCCCTAGATTGAGCCGGAGTAGGGGTTTGAATAGGCTGGCTAATCAAACTCATTATGTTTTTTAAAGGTGCTACATATAAAATTTCCACCCTCTAATAGCCCTAAACGTTAACATTATATCAAAATCAAATCAAATCAAATTTTATTAGTCACATACACATGGTTAGCAGATGTTAATGCGAGTGTAGCGAAATGCTTGTGCTTCTAGTTCCGACAATGCAGTAATAACCAACAAGTAATCTAACCTAACAATTCCACAACTACTACCTTACACACACACACAAGTGTAAAGGGATAAAGAATATGTACATAAAGATATATGAATGAGTGGTGGTACAGAACGGCATGGCAGATGCAGTAGATGGTATAGAGTACGGTATATACATATGAGATGAGTACTGTAGGGTATGTAAACATAAAGTGGCATAGTTTAAAGTGGCTAGTGGTACATGTATTACATGAAGATGGCAAGATGCAGTAGATGATATAGAGTACAGTATATACATATGAGATGGGTAATGTAGGGTATGTAAACATTATATTAAGTGGCATTGTTTAAAGTGGCTAGTGGTAAATTTTTACATAATTTCCATCAATTCCCATTTTTAAAGTGGCTGGAGTTGAGTCAGTATGTTGGCAGCGGCCGCTAAATGTTAGTGGTGGCTGTTTAACAGTCTGATGGCCTTGAGATAGAAGCTGTTTTTCAGTCTCTCGGTCCCTGCTTTGATGCACCTGTACTGACCTCGCCTTCTGGATGATAGCGGGGTGAACAGGCAGTGGCTTGGGTGGTTGTTGTCCTTGATGATCTTTATGGCCTTCCTGTGACATCGGGTGGTGTAGGTGTCCTGGAGGGCAGGTAGTTTGCCCCCGGTGATGCGTTCTGCAGACCTCACTACCCTCTGGAGAGCCTTACGGTTGTGGGCGGAGCAGTTGCCGTACCAGGCGGTGATACAGCCCGACAGGATGCTCTCGATTGTGCATCTGTAGAAGTTTGTGAGTGCTTTTGGTGACAAGCCGAATTTCTTCAGCCTCCTGAGGTTGAAGAGGCGCTGCTGCGCCTTCTTCACAACGCTGTCTGTGTGGGTGGACCAATTCAGTTTGTCCGTGATGTGTACACCGAGGAACTTAAAACTTTCCACCTTCTCCACTACTGACCCGTCGATGTGGATAGGGGGGTGCTCCCTCTGCTGTTTCCTGAAGTCCACAATCATCTCCTTTGTTTTGTTGACGTTGAGTGTGAGGTTATTTTCCTGACACCACACTCCGAGGGCCCTCACCTCCTCCCTGTAGGCCGTCTCGTCGTTGTTGGTAATCAAGCCTACCACTGTAGTGTCATCCGCAAACTTGATGATTGAGTTGGAGGCGTGCATGGCCACGCAGTCGTGGGTGAACAGGGAGTACAGGAGAGGGCTCAGAACGCACCCTTGTGGGGCCCCAGTGTTGAGGATCAGCGGGGTGGAGATGTTGTTACCTACCCTCACCACCTGGGGGCGGCCCGTCAGGAAGTCCAGGACCCAGTTGCACAGGGCGGGGTCGAGACCCAGGGTCTCGAGCTTGATGACGAGTTTGGAGGGTACTATGGTGTTAAATGCTGAGCTGTAATCGATGAACAGCATTCTCACATGGGTATTCCTCTTGTCCAGATGGGTTAGGGCAGTGTGCAGTGTGGTTGCGATTGCGTCGTCTGTGGACCTATTGGGTCGGTAAGCAAATTGGAGTGGGTCTAGGGCAGGGGTGTCAAAGTCAAATGGACGGAGGGCCAAATAAAAAATTTAGCTACAAGCCGAGGGCCGGACTGTTCGAATGTTCATTGAAAAATTTTTAAATGACGCATATAGTCTAGTGAACCTAATTGAACCTACTGAAAACCTAACAAATATATTCCAATATGATCAGATAAATAAAGCAATATTTTCTTATGGCTCTGTCAGTAATCTTTAATTTTCAACAGACACAAAAGACAAATTTCCTTTATATAAAAATCCCCATAACATGAACATTAAATGAAAGAAACCGGTATTCAAGGCACCATCAGTAGCCTATATTTTCTATTTTAGCAAAAGTGGGCTAAATTTACTTCAAAGAAAAAAACAATAATAGCAATTTTCTATCATCCACTCAACTGAAATATTTTTAAAATATAATTGGATTGAAATACAATAAAATAAAGTGCAAAAATCTATTAATCAAAAACAACACTTTGTTTAAGGAGAAGTAACATGCAGTGAAAACAAATATTAAACTTTAACTTTTAAACTTGAACTGAGTAAAAACTCTAAATATGTGATTGCACAGTAATGTTCACTTGTTTGAGGTTGAGGGTGATACTTGGTGGTGTCCCATCTTTTCCACAAGTTCATCAATGTTCGGGGTAAGGCTCTGAGCTGAGGAAATCCTCAGAATTGAGTGGAGGTGTTCAGCAGTAAGTCGACTTCTGTGTGATGTTTTGTTCAGGTTCATCAAAGAAAACAGTTGTTCACACAGGTATGTGCTGCCAAACATAGACAACGTTTGAGCAGCCTGGATGCGCAGCTGGGGCATTGTGTCGGGGAGGAAACGGGCGAACTCCGCAGCACCCACTGCCGCATATTTTGCCCTCAGTGCATCATTGCATTGGAGGTCAATCAACTCCATTTGGAGGTTTGGTGGTGAGCTTTCCACGTCAACAGCAAATGGGTTACCGAGCAGTTCCAACCTGCTTTTTTGTGCTTCAAAGTCAGCAAATCGGCGTCGAAAGTCAGCGGCAAGCATACCTATTTTATCAGCCAACTGTGCGCTCGGGAACGCACTGGTAGAGAGCTTCTCTTTCATGGTCTGGCAGCTGGGAAAGTGGCTCAAATTTTCTTTCCGCATCTGCGTCTCCCACAGAGTCAGTTTGGTTTTAAATGCCTTCACTGTACTGTACATATCAGAGATGACATGATCCCGACCCTGCAGCTGCAAGTTCATTGCATTCAGATGACTCGTAATGTCACACAGAAAAGCCATTTCACACAGAAACATTTCGTCTCGGAGTTGTGTTGTGTCTTTCCCTTTGCTGTCCAAGAACAGACAAATCTCCTCACGAAGCTCGAAACATCTTTGAAGCACCTTTCCCTGGCTTAGCCATCGCACCTCTGTGTGATAAGGCAAATCACCATGCTCCGTTTCTAACTCCGTCAGAAATGCCTTGAACTGGCGGTGATTCAAACCTTTGGCTCTGATAAAGTTAACTGTGCGCGTGATGATGCTCATTACATGCTCCATTTTCAAGGCTTTACCGCACAACGCTTCCTGGTGTATGATACAATGATAAGCTGTCAGCTCACCTGTCGCGTTTTCCTCTTGCATCTTTTCCCGTATCTTCGGCTTGCTGCGGTCTGCGGGCCGGTTCTAATAATAAATCAAGATCATCCCAGGGGCCGTAAAAAACCTTCTCGCGGGCCGGATGTGGCCCTCGGGCCTTGACTCTGACATATATGGTCTAGGGTGTCCGGTAGGGTGGAGGTGATATGGTCCTTGACTAGTCTCTCAAAGCACTTCATGATGACGGAAGTGAGTGCTACGGGGCGGTAGTCGTTTAGCTCAGTTACCTTAGCTTTCTTGGGAACAGGAACAATGGTGGCCCTCTTGAAGCATGTGGGAACAGCAGACTGGGATAAGGATTGATTGAATATGTCCGTAAACACACCAGCCAGCTGGTCTGCGCATGCTCTGAGGACGCGGCTGGGAATGCCGTCTGGGCCTGCAGCCTTGCGAGGGTTAACACGTTTAAATGTTTTACTCACCTCGGCTGCAGTGAAGGAGAGCCCGCAGGTTTTGGTAGGGGGCCGTGTCAGTGGCACTGTATTGTCCTCAAAGCGGGCAAAAAAGTTGTTTAGCCTGTCTGGGAGCAAGACATCCTGGTCCGCGACGGGGCTGGTTTTCTTTTTGTAATCCGTGATTGACTGTAGACCCTGCCACATACCTCTTGTGTCTGAGCTGTTGAATTGCGACTCGATTTTGTCTCTGTACTGGGACTTAGCCTGTTTGATTGCCTTGCGGAGAGAATAGCTACACTGTTTGTATTCGGTCATGCTTCCGGTCACCTTGCCCTGGTTAAAAGCAGTGGTTCGCGCTTTCAGTTTCACGCGAATGCTGCCGTCAATCCATCAGTAGCACATAGACCATTTATTTGCAGCAGTAGGAAAGTTATACAAATCCATCTGGGATGTGTCCAGTAGTACTACCACGGACCTGCAGAAGCTGCTGTCGTCTGGTGACTCTTCATGACAGATACACTCTCCAGCTCCAGAGGGTAGCTGACCCCGTCTATGTTCTTGTGTTGAATTAGGTCCTGTCAGGAATGTAAAGTTGTCTCCGGCCCTGGGCAACATCCTGCAAACTGACGGGGTCAGCTACCCTCTGGAGCTGGAGAGGGTATCTGTCATGAAGAGTCACCAGACTACAGTACATTAAACATGTCCACCTGTAAAATGTACACAACATGAAGGAACGCAAATTCACAAGAGAAAAAATTTATTTAAAAAATACACTGACCAGCAGAGAGCGCTGTCTTCGGACCATTCTTCATGATGGACACTCTCTGGGGCTGCGAAGAAAAGAACACCTCTAGTTAGTTAATAGGCAAACTGATGGACACGAACTCAGACAGTTCATCAGTACCAATTGCAACAGGCAACCTCAAACATTGCTATGGCATTATTACAGAGGGTAGTGCGAACGCCCTAGTACATCACTGGGGCCAAGCTTCCTGTCATGCAGGACCTCTATACCAGGCGGTGTCAGAGGAAGGCCCTGAAAATTGTCAAAGACTCCAGCCACCCTAGTCATAGACTCTTCTCTCTGCTACCACACGGCAAGCGGTACCAGAGCGCCAAGTCTAGGTCCAAGAGGTTTCTAAACACCTTCTACCCCCAAGCCACAAGACTCCTGCACATCTAGTCAAATGGCTACCCAGACTATTCACCCCCCCCCCCACTCTCTGTTGTCATCTATGCATCGTCACTGTAACTCTACCTACATGTACATACTGCCTAACTAACCGGCACCCCCCCCTGTATATATCGTATTTTTTACTGCGCCTCTTTTATTACTTGTTACTTTTATCTCATATTCTTATCTGTATTTTTTGAAACTGCACTGTCAGTTAGGGGCTCGTTAAGTAAGCATTTCACTGTAAGGTCTACCTGTTGTATTCAATTATGTGATTAATGCAATTTTATTTCATTTGAAAACAAACAAATACCAACTCACTACAACCGACCCAAAATCCCTGTACCTCATTCCACAAGACAACTCACCATGTTGTTATAGGCTTGTGTAGAGGGACGGCTGGACATAAAGACCCTGGCTGCACTGATTCCCTCATTCTGGAGGATACTACGTAGGGCAGAGGGGTCAGAGTGGAAGGTAGCCTCCACACTCCCTGGAACACACACAGTACAATGGAACACATTTTCAATTTCAAAAAGAAAAAATATGAAATGAAGAGCCTAAGCAGAGAAAGATTGGGGAGAGAGACTATAGTAGGCTACTATGCCTAATATTACTAGAGAGAGAAGCTGAGGATGTTGGAGTTCTTTACTGTTACCACACCATCGGTAATAAAACCCCTTCTCACCAGCGCTACTACTTGGTAACTGCCCAGGCATGGAAGGATCTTTCAAGCTGAGCATGTCAAAATGGCCCCCACAGGCTTCCGTACTGAGGGCAGTGGGCTGGGCTGAGGCAGTGGAGGCACTACTAAATGAGAAAGCACTGGACGAAAGACCTGAGCCAAGAGCAAATGAACTGGGAGGTCTGGAAAGTTGTCCCAATCCAGGTACGTGCAATAGATTATCTGAAGAAGACTGGGCCTTTCCTTTTGGATGTTGAGACAAAGACATGGAGGTGGCAGCACTGGGAGCCTGGGTTTGATGAGGCTTCACCGACTCTCTATTTTGCTGTGACAAGATGCCGCCAGGCCCTGGGCCTGCTTTTCTAGCTGCCAAGTGTAGTGTTGGGAGTTGAACAGCAAGCTCTACTGTTGACTTTGATTGGGCCTTGTTATGAGTTGCTGGGATGCTACTGGGCAGTTTGGCAGTGGTTGTTGTGGGTCTTGTTTTTAGATGGGCAGCAGTGCTAAAAGTACTTTTAGGTTGGGTTGGTTGAGCACCAGCCCTTTCAGTAGCAGCCAGCGGTCCCCTCTGGTTCTGTGCCCCCATTCGGTTTGCCTTGTGATTAGAGAAGTTGAAAGGCACAGGCTTGGTGCTTGGTTTCATCCTCTTGGCTTTACCCTAAAGGAAAACAGAGATACACATAAACTAATTATTATTTAGCACTGACAAGTAGTGCTTTGGAGACATATATTCAGGGCAGGTTTCCCAGACTGAGATTAATCCTAATCCTGGACTAAGAAGCACTGTTTAATACCCAGTGAGTCTGCTTTTTAGTACAGGAATGGGCTTAATATGGGTCCTGGAAACCAGCCCTTAGTGATGCAGTCGATTGAGAAAAAAGATGCTCCTTACCGCTAGAGAGTTGTCCTCCCATCTCTTGTGTGACAGTGTGAAGTCAGAGGGAGTCTTAAGGGGCAGGGACTTGGCCAGCACTGGCAGCCTGCTGATGCCCAGCGGTTTTATAGTGAGTTTAGGACCGTTGTCTGAGGCTGCTGCTGGGTCCTTGTTCTCAGGCCCCAGTTTGGAAGGATGGCCATGGGGTACAGAGGGGTGTTTGGAAGGGTGGGGTACAGAGGGGTGTTTGGAAGGGTGGGGTACAGAGAGGTGTTTGGAAGGGTGGGGTACAGAGAGGTGTTTGGAAGGGTGGGGTACAGAGGGGTGTTTAGAGCCTGGCTTTGTGTCTGCTGTCATTCTGTTGAGACTGGAGAGGGACAGTCAATGTAAAGAGTGTAGACATACGTTTCAGGCAGTGTATCCACAGTGTTGTTTTTAAATTCAGGTTCAGCTATAGACAGCGGCCATGAATCATTAGGGAGACGCAACCACTTAAATAAAGCACAATAGACAAGTTGTGTTCATACTCTGTAGGCCTACCTTGAATGGTCGTTCAGGATTGTGTTCTGACATTGCTGACGCAGTACTGGAGAGGAATCCATGTTGGCTCAGTCAGGGGTTCAACAATGTTCTGTAAATAACTAACCTGAACCAAATGTTTGTAAACATAATTCAGCATGCTGGCTAACACAGTTGGCAAGAACGCATAGATAGCTACGCCTTTTAGAGACAAAAACAGCAACAACATTGACGCAGTGCTCAATTGCTTTGCTGTAGCTAGTTAACTTAATTTCACTTGAATACAGCAAAAGAACACATTGCAATCTTCTGGCTAATTCCTTAAAAAACACCACAAAACGTTGAACAATTTAAACGGTACTGCTAGCTTGCTAACGTTACTTGATTCATGATATGACAATATATCAAATCTTACTTTACTCACATGCAAACTTCAAAATAGTATCAAATCTTACTTTACTCACATGCAAACTTCAAAATAGTGAACTGTTTGCTTGCTTCCAAAAATGTATTCTGTAAATTTCGAAGAAAATATTAAGAATATCCCAGACTTTGCTGTTTTCACCCCCCCAAAAAACCCTCAAAACTTCCTTGACATGCGTCAGTTTGTAAAAAGCACGTATTTTCATTGGTTAAACAACAAACACCATAAGCCAATCGCTGTGAATGTTTATTCTGCGGCCATATTTCCTTTGACCAATCAACAACAAGCGTGTAAAAACAACTCCATGGAAACGACGCATGAAGCTTCACCACGTGATCTATTGCAGTAACGTTCCATAGGCACAAAAAACTTGTTTTTTTCTCAAATTTTGTGCACAAATGTGTTTACATCCCTGTTAATGAGCATTTCTCCTTAGCCAAGATAATATATCAAGCTGACAGGTGTAGTATATCAATAAGCTGATTAAACAGCATGATCATTACACAGGTGCACCTTGTGCTGGGGACAATAAAAGGCCACTCTAAAATGTGCAGTTTTGTCACACAGCACAATGCCACAGATGTCTCAAGTTTTGAGGAAGCGTGCAATATGCATGTTGACTGCAGGAATGTCCACCAGAGCTGTTGTCAGAGAATGTAATGTTCATTGCTCTACCATACCTTGTTTTAGAGAATTTGGCAATACGTCCAACCGGCCTCACAACCGCAGACCGTGCACGTGTAAGCACGCCAGCCCAGGACCTCCACATCCTGCGGGATCATCAGACAGGGAAGGGGGTGCTGTAATAAAGCCTTTTTGTGGGGGAAAACTCATTCTGATTGGCTGGGCCTGGCTCCCCAGTGGGTGGGCCTGGCTCCCCAGTGGCTGGGCCTGGCTCCCCAGTGGCTGGGCCTGGCTCCCCAGTGGCTGGGCCTGGCTCCCCAGTGGGTGGGCCTGGCTCCCCAGTGGCTGGGCCTGGCTCCCCAGTGGCTGGGCCTGGCTCCCCAGTGGCTGGGCCTGGCTCCCCAGTGGCTAGGCCTACGCCCTCCCAGGCCCAACTATGGCTCCACCCCTGCCCAGTCATGTGAAATCCATAGATTAGTGCCTAATTAATTAATTTCAATTGATTTATTTCCTTATATAAACTGTAACATAAGTAAAATCTTTGAAATTATTGCATGTTGCGTTTATATTTCTGTTCGGTAAATAAAGTACTCAAAAGTTTAGTATTTGGTCCCATATTCCTATAATGCAATGACTCTACAAACTTGTTGGATGCACTTGCAGTTCGTTTAGGTTGTGTTTATTTTATTTTTTGTGCCTAATAGAAATTTATGGTAAATAATATATTGGGTCATGTTGAGGTACATTTTATTCTAAATAAGAATATATGTTTTTAAACATTTCAACATTAATGTGGATGCTACCATGATTACGAATAATCCTGAATTGATCGGGAATAATGACGAGTGAGAAAGTTACAGAGGGCCAAAGATCATACCCCCAAGACATGCTAACCTTTCACCATTACCGTTAGCATGTCTTAGCATGTCTTTAATGCCTACCTCTGAGATTTTTAAGTAAATTGTTAAACAAAATCTCTTTTTCTGAGCAATTGTATTTGTATAAAATAATTTTCCAAAAAATTGAGCATATAATATAGCTCAGTATTTGAATAATTTATTTTATACAGTCATTATTGCTCATCTTTATCAAGGGTCTCAATCATGTCATTCCCACTGTATTATTGTATAGTGGTATTTGCAATAAATCTCTCCTGTAATTGTCCTTTTTGGTCAGAAGGTGTCTCTCAAACACTTTTTTGATACATATTTTCACATCCATTAAATTATTATAGTATAAAAAAATATAGCAGGATAATACCTTGAATTCGTTCTTAATTTCGTCACACAATACACAAACACTGGGAAGATATAAGGATTGGGAAAATGCAACGTCTACATAGTTTACACACACACAGGGTAAGCACCTGGCCCCCGAGCTTACATTTCTACATGTGGGTAAAGTTTAAACTGACTCCGGAAACAGGAAATAAAGAGACCACAGAAGCTGTTTGCATTCATTTCCACTCTACAAATCACTCTTCTCTGTTTTCATATTGTACCCATTTGGTAGAGAGTACTATCCATGTTTTATTAATACCACTGTCTGTCTGTCTGTCCACCTGTCTGTCCGCATTTCTGTCTGCATGTCTGTCTGACATTGCAAAGAGGGAGAGAAGAGAAAAAACTAGACTCATTTAGTAAATATATTTACAGAATTCATTTTGTGAGAGGAAAGAAATCTTCATCTTGTGATCTTTGAGAAGAAATTCTCAACAACAAAAACAAACACTTGTGGTCATTCTGTTCTTCATTAAAACATGGAGACTTGCTATCAACATACCGTGAGATGCTGTGATGGAATACTATTGATATAATACATTTACTACCAATGATGCATCTAATTGTTTACTACCAACTTGGTGGGAGAAGAATATTTAAATGACTAATGTCATGTATCTTGACGATCCCATCCATGCTTTTCCGTCAACTAGACAGAACGTTCACATTGACACCACCTAAAAGATGAATTCATACTCGCTCAAAGTCTTTCCACCTTTTCCATTACAAAATCCACAAACAAAACACAGTTGGTAACACAGTTTTCCCTTCTAGAGGAGAAGAACCATATCCTCTCAGGGGATGTCCATGCCTCCGTTAGAGGTCTGTGAGAGACGTCTCTCTCCTTCACAAACTAACCCTGCACCACTGCTGTCCACGTTCTCCTTGCTCTCATCATCCTGCTCCTCTGACCGCTGTCTCAGACGCAGGCCGGGATCTCTCTGAGACGGCATCTGGAAACTGGAGAACGAGCCTCCAGAAGATCTCTTCTCTGAATGGAACCATTCCAGCAAGAACAGGAAACAGAAAAACACAAACATTTAGCCTCCTGTACTGTTTTTTGGTGGACAAGACCACATTGTAACAAAGTATATCTTGGTAAATTATTCATAAGTGATGATTGGTGAATCTGACATAGTCATCTTGTTATGAACGAGAACAGTGGTTGTTGGCAGGTAAATCATCAGTGTACCTTAGGTTTGAAGCTACTGTGTCAAAGACAAGAGGGATGCTAGAGCCCCGGGGTTACAGTAGAAAATATGATGAATAACACAGAAATGCACTAGTACGTCTTATCAACGCTATGCTTAAAGAAAGAAGTACACTAAAATGAGGTTGTCAAAACCTAGTTGCAACCTCACAGAGAAAGAGTGACATTTCTCACGACCTTTAGCATACACCTACTACAGTACAGTAGGTCTGCACATCGCATGTCTTATTCGCTACCTGCTCTTTGTGCATAGTTAAATGTCAAACCACAAGGAAATGTGTTCCCACTCAAGTGACCTCATTAGATCACACGATGCTGAACACTTGACAAAATGGCAACATTTCAATGTGCGTGACATACCTCCTGGTCCGACTGGACGCATCAGCCGGTTCATCTGAACATTCCAGTGTTTGACATTGGTGCTGGCCTGGCGAAGCTTCCTTTGGGCAGCCTATCAGAACACAAGGGAGATTGAAACATATGGAACAAATTCACACTACAGATATGTATAAGGCTCTACTGGATAATTAAGCCCAATCTAAATATCCAGTGTTGTTGTGAAGGGAAGTAGTAAGTGTGTTGATAACGGTAGGCTACTCACCACAACGTCCTGGTCGACCCGGTGTCGGTTGGCCCTGACCTCCTCCAGCTGCCGCTGGGCCTCCTCCAGAGCCCGGGTCTTGTTCTCCATCTCTTGCCGCAGCTCCTGCTTCTCTCTCTGGGTCTTCCGGATGTACTCCTCCTGCTCATCCTGGAGGGCCATCAGGGCCTTCATCTTCTCCTCCTCCTCAGACAGCAAACTGGGCAATACAGATTCAAGGTTTTTTAGAAAGATGGCAAGTTAAAATGCACAGGGCATACAGTAGTCAGTAAATATAGCATGATTTGCTGGAGATTTAGAAAGAATTCGGTATCACTGCATTTAAAGCCAAGTTATTACAGGCATGGACAAGCCTATATTCTTTATGATATCTTTGCCATGTCTGAGATTCTTTGTGAGCTTTGACAAGCAGGGAACTTAACGCTTGGTATTATATGCAGTGCTCACAGCCAGAAAGGAAATTAATCGAAGGACACGTCAGATCATTTATTTTTTTGCATGTAAGATTGAGATAGAGCCCATGCACACCCTGTCAACATATCCAACATATCGTAGCTAGACAACTTCCTCTGCTAAAAACTCGACTTCCTCAGGAACTAACGCAACAGCCCACCCTTCAACACTGATCAGCTTCTCACCACCATCTGTCTCCCTGTGGTATGCTGTGTTCATTAAAAACACATGCAGCTTATACATGCTAAGTGGATGCGTTTTCACATGCCAACTGCTAGCCCTACCTGAGCCTGTCTATGGAAGTGAATATGTTTGAAGAAGAATACTGTGTGCGTGCGCATGCAGCACCCTACCCAGTCTGTGCGTATCTAAAGACCTCTTCGTCCTGTCTGGCCTTGATCTCCTGGTGCAAGGCCTCCTCCAGACTCGTCTGCAACCCCTCCAGCTCCTTGATCCTCTTCCTCTGCCGCTCCGCCTCCTCCTCCTTCAGAATCATCTCTGCCTGCATGCTGGCCCGCGACTGGAGAGACACACACAGCATAGAAGATCTAGACACCTAGCCCAGCGCATCGTGATCGGCATAAACAGTGTTACTATACACCCTGTCACCCACTCCAAATCTGAACCAACCATCCTCCACAGTACACAACACAACCGCCACCCTCCTCCTCCTTGACACAGGTAAGCACACACTCAAAACAGAAGGTTCTATACACTGCCAAAAAAGGCAGTTAGATCTTGGATCATAACTATAGCGGATCCCTTTTTGGTGCTATATAGAACTTGTTTCAAGGTTATATAAAAGAACCATGCTCATAAGTTTCTCATTGGAACCTTTATGGTGCTATAACCACACTCCTTTCTTCCCTTCACCCTCTCCCCCTTTCCTGTCATTAGCTGTCCTCACCGCCTCCCTCCTCTCCCTCCCTGTCCTCACCGCCTCCCTCTTCTCTTCCCTCACCGCCTCCCTCTCTTTCTTCACCACCTCCCTCCCTCCCTCCTCTCCCTCCCTCCCTGTCCTCACCGCCTCTCTCCTCTCCGTCCTCACCGCCTCCCTCCTCTCCCTCCCTGTCCTCACCGCCTCCCTCCTCTCCGTCCTCACCGCCTCCCTCCTCTCCCTCCCTGTCCTCACCGCCTCCCTCCTCTCCGTCCTCACCGCCTCCCTCCTCTCCCTCCCTGTCCTCACCGCCTCCCTCCTCTCCGTCCTCACCGCCTCTCTCCTCTCCGTCCTCACCGCCTCCCTCCTCTCCGTCCTCACCGCCTCTCTCCTCTCCGTCCTCACCGCCTCCCTCCTCTCCCTCCCTGTCCTCACCGCCTCCCTCTTCTCTTCCCTCACCGCCTCCCTCTCTTTCTTCACCACCTCCCTCCCTCCCTCCTCTCACTCCCTCTCTGTCCTCACCGCCTCCATCCCTCCTCTCCCTCCCTCTCTGTCCTCACCGCCTCCCTCCTCTCCCTCCCTCTCTGTCCTCACCGCCTCCCTCCCTCTCTGTCCTCACCGCCTCCCTCCTCTCCCTCCCTCTCTGTCCTCACCGCCTCCCTCCTCTCCCTCCCTCTCTGTCCTCACCGCCTCCCTCCTCTCCCTCCCTCTCTGTCCTCACCGCCTCCCTCCTCTCCCTCCCTCTCTGTCCTCACCGCCTCCCTCCTCTCCCTCCCTCTCTGTCCTCACCGCCTCCCTCCTCTCCCTCCCTCTCTGTCCTCACCGCCTCCCTCCTCTCCCTCCCTCTCTGTCCTCACCGCCTCCCTCCCTCTCTGTCCTCACCGCCTCCCTCCCTCTCTGTCCTCACCGCCTCCCTCCCTCTCTGTCCTCACCGCCTCCCTCCCTCTCTGTCCTCACCGCCTCCCTCCTCTCCCTCCCTCTTTGTCCTCACCGCCTCCCTCCTCTCCCTCCCTCTCTGTCCTCACCGCCTCCCTCCTCTCCCTCCCTCTCTGTCCTCACCGCCTCCCTCCTCTCCCTCCCTCTCTGTCCTCACCGCCTCCCTCCTCTCCCTCCCTCTCTGTCCTCACCGCCTCCCTCCTCTCCCTCCCTCTCTGTCCTCACCGCCTCCCTCCCTCCCTCCCTCTCTGTCCTCACCGCCTCCCTCCCTCTCTGTCCTCACCGCCTCCCTCCTCTCCCTCCCTCTTTGTCCTCACCGCCTCCCTCCTCTCCCTCCCTCTCTGTCCTCACCGCCTCCCTCCTCTCCCTCCCTCTCTGTCCTCACCGCCTCCCTCCTCTCCCTCCCTCTCTGTCCTCACCGCCTCCCTCCTCTCCCTCCCTCTCTGTCCTCACCGCCTCCCTCCCCTCCTTCCCTCTCTGTCCTCACCACCTCCCTCCCTTTGTTATCGCTTCTTTTCCACCGTCTCCCTCTCCCCTCCCAGTCTTCACCTCCTCTGCCTCGCGGAGCTGCACCTCCAGGGCCTGCTGCATCTCATCATGCTGCTGACGCCTCCTCATCTCGTCCTGCTCCAGGAGAGCCTGGGCCTGCCTCTGTGCCTCCTTCAGGAGCTCCAGCTCGGCCAGCTTACGCTCTTTCTCCTCCTGGAGGGCCCGAAAACGTTGAAGCTCCTCCTCTTTGGCCAGCCGCCTCCTCTCCCGCTGCTCCCTCTGCTCCCTCCTCTTCAGCTTCAGGTCCTTGTGGAGAGAGGTCTTCCCTTCAGTGAGTAGACGGATGGCTGTCTGAATGGCTGTGGGGAGGGAGGGGGATAGGCTGTAACAAGTTGTACAATAGTACTTCCACACAGGGTTCACATTATATATTCACTCTTAGAGGAGCCTAAAGTCTATTGGGAGTGAATGCATTATTAGTGGGAGGGGTCACTGAGTAGAAGAACATGTCCCACAGACCTGCTGTCCATTCCTGTCTCTGCTTGGTGTCTGAGGCACTCATCTCATAGGTCTTGGAGAGAGTTTTCAGACAGAACATACACCTCTTCCCATCTCTGTCTGGCAGCACCTCCACACAGCAGTCCCCGTCCAGAGAGATGTTTCCCTGGCGCTCCTTGCGGTCCTCGCTGGTGTAGTAGGCCAGGGTACCGGGCCTCAGGGTGAACCAGCGCTCCTTCCAATTCCTCCTCAGCTGACCCTTCTTCCAAAGATACCCCTGGAGGCGACAAAGTCAACACACACATTATTGACATAGAACAACATATCACTGACACATCCCCTTTAACCCTTACCAATGTTTGTAAATCTTTAAGGTGGTGGCAGCAATATGGTGGAGGATACATCACTACACAGCTTATACACTCAGTTGCTAGTTTATTCGGTACACCCATCTAGTACCAGGTTAGACCCCCCCTTTGCCTCCAGAACAACCTGAATTAAAATGTTGCTCAATTGGTATCAAGGGACCTAACGTGTGCCAGGAAAGCATTCCCCACACCATTATACTACCGCCACCAGCCTGTACTGTCGACACCAGGCAGGATAGGGCCATGAACTCATGCTCCTTACGCCAAATCCCCACTCTATGCCATCATCATTACGCAACAGGAACTGAGATTTGTCGGAGTAGGCAAAGTTTGTGCCCTCTGGAGCCACTTCTTCTTGTTTTCAGCTGATAGGAGTGGAACCTATCAGCTGCAATAGCCCATTTGTGACAAGGACCGACGAGTTGTGCGTTCTGAGATACCGTTCTGCTCACCACTGTTGTACTGTGCCGTTATTTGCCTGTTAGCTTGCCCGATTTTTGCCATTCTCCTTCAACCTCTCATCAACGAGATGTTTTAGCCCACAGGACTGCCGCTGATTGGATGTTTTTGTTTGTTACACCATTCTCGGTAAACCCTAGACACTGACGTGCGTGAAAAGCCCAGGAGGCTGGCCATTTTTGAGATACTGGAACCGGTGCATCTGGCACCAACGATCATACCACGCTCAAAGTTGCTTAGGTCACTCGTTTTGCCCATTCTAACATTCAATCGAACAGTAACTGAATGCCTCTATGCCTGTCTGCTTTATATAGCAAGCCACGGTCACTTGGCTCACTGTCTGTAGGAGTGAACCATTTTCATGAACGGGGTGGTGTACCTAATAATCTGGCCACTGAGTGTACATATCCCTTCAGACATGCTAACATCGAGATTTTATGTCCAAGCGGGAGGGATAGGGAGCGATGTGGGACCGGCTGAGAGATAGACAGACCATACTGCTCTATTATTTTCAGGTAGCCTACCTCTTTGAGGACATCACCAACTATCTCCCTGTACACCTCCTCTATGGCCATGCTGGTGATTCCCTGGTCCATGCCTCTAGTTACCTTCCCAGAGTTCATCATCTCCAGGAAGGACCAGACAGTGAAACCATTCTGCTGCACTGTATCCTTGGAGATGAAGTCCTCCAGCTCCACACAGTTGAGCTCAACACTCATGGCCATACACATCTTCTTGAGCAGGTATTCCACCTGAACAAATAAAGTGTGGAGCACAAATATTTGGCATATAAAAAGACATTGAAATGTATATTGTGGTGAGAATGGTTGCCTTTCACTTGTTTTGCCACCAGTGAAATGTATTGTTTTTGATTGATAAGGTAACCTCCTCCATTTTGTTTTTAGTGAAACATCCTTGACTGCTGGTTCTCACGCAGAGGCACTGTGCCCTGCTCTAAAAGCTGCCTGTAGCTTATCATAACAACACTGCCAACAGCGGTTGTGAAAAACAGACTACAGGAAACCAGAAGCTATGTGACATGCGAGCCCACATTTACTGCGCATAAAGCCACCACATTCAGTGGGCAAAGAAACACTAGTGGACCAAAAGTCTGCTATTTTTTTCAGAGGTTTGGCAGGTAAATACTAGGACAGGATGGTGAAGTTGAACTCACCTCATCTGGGACCATAACCAGAGGGTATTTGTCCTCTGACAAAAAGTTAAACAGGCACCATAGACTAAAGGCATCTTTCCCTGGCAACACGTTCTTATTGTCCTTCCCCGGCTTGTAGTTCTTCTTAGCAGTGAGAGTCCAGCAAAGCTCATCTACTTGTTCCTTGACAAAACTGCCCTCTTCTACCTGTGTGCAGGAAACATAATCCACACAACGTTGAGTGAGATTAACAAAAACATAAACTCAACTATTGCCATGATGGTACAGTACCATGTTTACAGATCAAACTAGGGTGTGTCTGTGTGCATTTCATTACCTTGTCCAGTATGTATTTGTTGAGGTAAGGCATGTACCCCTGGCTGGAGACCGGTCCATCATCATCATCCCTGAAGTGTTCTTCCAGAGCCACTGGGTCGTGGGGGATGGACAGAACCGTACACAGGTTATGGGACAGAACCTAAAACACATGGACAACAGGTAGATATGGATGAGTTTGAACAAATACTGAACGTAACAGACGTCAATATTAGTATCTGGCCAAGATCCGTTTATAAACCTTGTGTTTTAAAATGTAAATTGTGTTTGGTTTTGAGGATGTGTGTGAGTGATAGAGTGCTCTTGATTATGGTTACTTTTTAAGTAATTCTTTTAAGACTTGTCTCTGTCAGACAGAAAAAACATTAAATACTTTGACAGTTTAAAAAGGACCTGAAACACAAAAGCTGAATCATTGCAGTATTTTAGTCTTAGAGGAAACGTGTATAATGTACCCATCACGTCAGAATACAGGCGAAGGATATAGTGAAACTGCTGACCAGGCAGTGATTTACTCAGTCAAATATCTATTGGGTTACTTCAAGAGAGCTTCTTGTGTTCACACAACAATGTCCAACTGCCATTTAGACCTTCTGAAGAGATTAAGGATGCTCTCATGAAAAACAATAATAAATGACTGGACCTTACTGAAATAGAAGTTGAGCGATATCTATCTTATTTTGAGAGAGACTCAGTAAACCCGTGTAGTAAACCCGCCCTCCAGGACACCTACACCACCCGATGTCACAGGAAGGCCATAAAGATCATCAAGGACAACAACCACCCAAGCCACTGCCTGTTCACCCCGCTATCATCCAGAAGGCGAGGTCAGTACAGGTACATCAAAGCAGGGACCGAGAGACTGAAAAACAGCTTCTATCTCAAGGCCATCAGACTGTTAAACAGCCACCACTAACATTTAGTGGCCGCTGCCAACATACTGACTCAACTCCAGCCACTTTAATAATGGGAATTGATGGAAATTATGTAAAAATGTACCACTAGCCACTTTAAACAATGCCACTTAATATAATGTTTACATACCCTACATTACTCATCTCATATGTATATGTATATACTGTACTCTATATCATCTACTGCATCTTGCCATCTTTATGTAATACATGTATCACTAGCCACTTTAAACTATGCCACTTTATGTTTACATACCCTACATTACTCATCTCATATGTATATACTGTACTCTATACCATCTACTGCATCTTGCCTATGCCGTTCTGTACCATCACTCATTCATATATCTTTATGTACATATTCTTTATCCCTTTACACTTGTGTGTATAAGGTAGTAGTTGTGGAATTGTTAGGTTAGATTACTTGTTGGTTATTATTGCATTGTCGGAACTAGAAGCACAAGCATTTCGCTACACTCGCATTAACATCTGCTAACCATGTGTATGTGACAAATAAAATTTGATCTGATTTGATTAGATCTCAGCCTTCATTTTCTGACACATCATCACCACATCCTGTCTTCACTCACTCACCCCTCTGCTCACAACTGAACCAAGGATTTTATTGGGATCCCCATTATCTGTTGCTGAAGCAGCAGCTACTCTTCCTGGGGTCCACACAAAACATAAGATATGACAAAATACGGAACATTTAACTACACACATTTTAAATAAGCACAATGGAAACATAAAAGTTCCTCTGGACAGTTACACGCATACATACTGTACACTGGTACATATACATGTGAGTTATTTAGGTCAGACAGGGGAGAGGTGTGTTATGAGGTGTTTCATTTTTTATTTATTTTTTAAAGCAAATGTTGCTGTTTGCTTGAATAATTTGAGATGGGAAGGAGTTCCATGTGATCATGGCTCTACATAATACGGTGCGTTCCCTTGAATTCATTCTGGATTTGGGGACTGTGACTGGTAGGTTATGTCTGTCAGAGCTATATGTAAGTTGATTATACAGGGAAGTTTGAATTTACAATATTTCTCACAAAAACAAGAATGAATGCAGTCAATCTCTCCTCTACTTTGAGCCAAGAGAGACTGACATGCATACTGTTGACATTAGCCCTCTTTCTACATTGAAGGCCAAGACGTGTTGCTCTGTTCCACACCAGCTGCAGTTTTTCTAGGTCCTTATTTGCAGCACATGACCATATCATCAGGCAATAGAGATGATTCGATAAAACTAGAGCTTGAAGGACTTGTTTGGTCGACTGTGGTGTTTAAAATAAAAAAGCAGAGCATCTCTTTATCACAGACAGACCTCTCCCCATCTTCACAACAATTGAGTCAATATTCCTTGACCATGACACTTTACGGTCTCAGCTGACACCAAGAAGTTCTCTCCCCTCAACAGCCACATCATTCATTACCAGATTCAGCTGAGGTCTAGAACTTAGGGAATGATTTGTACCAAAAACAATGCTCTTAGTTTTAGAGATGTTCAGACCCAGTTTATTATTAACCACCCATTACAAAACTGACCACAGCTCTTTGTTTTAGGGTTACAATGATTTCACTAGCTGTGGTTGCTGACGTGTATAATGTTAAATCATCAGCGTACATAGACACACAGGCTTTGTTTAACAGTAAAAGGCCCTAGAGAGCTGCCTTGCGGTACTGCACTCTTTACATGTTTTACATTAGAAAAGCTTCCATTAAAGAAAACCCTCTGTTCTATTGGATAGATAGCTCACAACCCATGATATGGCAGCAGATGTAAAGCAATAACACTTAAGTTCTCTCAACAACAGTAAGTTATGGTCAATAATATCAAAGGCTGTCCTGAAGTCTAACAGTACAGCTCCCACAATCTTCTTATTATAAATTTATTTTAGCCAATCATAAGTAATTTGTGTCAGTGCAGTACATGTTGAGTGCCCTTTTCCATAAGCATGCTGAAAGTCTGTTAATTATTTTTCAAAAAAGTTGCTAAGAGCCGGAAGCAAGTTGATTGATCGGCTGTTAGAACCAGTAAAGGGCGCTTTACCATTCTTGGGTAGCGGAATGACTTTAGCTTCCCTCCAGGTCTGAGGACAAACACTTTTCTCCAGACTCAGATAATAAATATGACAAACAGGAGTGGCAAACACAGCCCGCTATCATCCTCAGTAGCTTTCCAACTAAGTTGTCAATATGAGATGGTTTCTCACACTAATTTCACAGAATTTAAAATTACAATGCTTTCTTTCATTATTAGATATTTTACGCATGAATATGTTGGCTCACAGTTTGTTGTTGGCATTTCATGTTTGAGTTTGCCCACTTTGCCAATGAAATAGTCATTAAAATAATTGGCAATATCAAAAGGTCATGTGATGAATGAGCCCTGTGATTCAACAAAACATGGAGTTGAATTAGTCTTTCTGCCCACAATTTCATTAGTTTCATAATACAGTTTCTTCTTATTTCTGTTCAGTTTAGTAATATACAATGCTCAACTTTAAAGAACACTAAGACCTGCGTGGCCTGGGGACCTTCAGCCTCTATGAACCTGACTCCCTGGTCTCTAGACTGGCCCAGACCAGTCTGCCAGTGCCAGCATGACAGGGATAAGCCTAGTCACGAGGTTCTGATAGTGAAAGCCAGGCCAGGAGCACATGGCTGAAACATGGAGCTCAATGGAGGAGAGTGGGACTGGTCCTACACCATGTAACAATATAGCCTGGTCCGAGGTCTGTTTGTGCTCTGGCCAACTCCATTGTTCATTGTCAAGCCAAACAGCGTGACAGGGAGTTGGCATGCTAGCACCAACACACTGGCACTCAGGTTCATATCAATAAGCACTGAAGATGTACGTGAACTGTAGTACAGGTGGCGATGTGGTGACAAGTTCTATTCACCAGCTCTCTGGTCGTGCTCAGTGCCACAGTACCAATTGCACTGCATGTGGTGACATCATGGACCAGCCTGGTCACAACTTGGTGATGAGGCCTTCCATTCACAGAAACGCAGAGGAAATCGTAACTCTCCAACTCACACACTGCCCCTACTGTGCACTATTTCACTATCATCAGTGTTGTTCTCCCACCCCATGGGAAAAATATAGTTACCACTGCGAGCCCTATTACAACACTAAAACAATCAGCTAATAACTTGTCACACACAGAGCATGTGCCATGAAGGTTTGCTCAACCAGGAAATACACCTAATCAGATGAAGATTAGCAGAAAATCTACCACATATCATCTAGCAAACATATACAGCATATCAAGTTATTCAGGACCAGTTCTGCTCATCTTCACAAATGTCAAAAGGATATTTTTATTGACCCAGATTACTATATATTATTGGATGACTCCAGCTACCCCAATAAAGATCCTCATGAGGTCGGAAATGAGAGACCTGGGTGCCTTGGTTAGAAGACGGTGCCCCTAAAACATGGGGCCAAAACCCTTAGTAAAATCCCATCAATTTTGGCAAAAATTAATCCAGGTGCTCACCTTGAGTTGAGACTTGGACACTTTCCCACTCTTCTCAAGATCCAGAGCAGTGAAACCATACCAAATAGACTTGAGGAGCTCTGAGCGTAGGTCCATGTCTACAGCAGCATAACTTTTTCTCTCTCTCCCTCCCTCCTCTCGATACATGCCCCGACGCTGTGATAGCCTCTTGAGCCACCCACACCCAGTAGTGCTTTGACTGTGGGGCCCTGCTGTGCTGACTGCACTACTAAACAGTTGCGCCACCTGCTGGCGGGGTATTGTAGTGTAAGGGTCCAATAACAGAGACTGACGTACTCCTTTAATATAGTGAACAAAAATATAAACGCAACATGTATAGTGTTGGTCCCATGTTTCATGAGCTGAAATAAAAGATCCAAGACATTTTCCATACGCACAAAAAAAATATTTCTCTCCAATTTTATGCACAAATTTGTTTACATCCCTATTAGTGAGCATTTCTCCTTTGCCAAGATAATCCATCCAACTGACAGTGTGGCATATCAATAACCTGATTAAACAACATGATCATTACACGGGTGCACCTTATGCTAGGGACCCCCAACGTTGTTTTAGAGAATTTGACAGTATGTCCAACCGACCTCACAACCACAGACCACGTGTAACCACGCCAACCCAAGACCTACACATCCAGCTTCTTCACCTGCGGGATCATTTAGCAGATGCTTTTATCCAACGCGATTTACAGTCATGTGTGCATGCATTTTACGTATGTGTGTTCACAGGAATCAAAACTACTATCCTTGCGTTGCAAGCACTATGCTCTACCAACTGAGATAAAGAGGACCATTCTGTATGTGAAGTCTCGTTCCCCAGTTTGCCAGTGCCACTTTTCGGTATCTGCAGGAGAACAATGTCAGTCACACGCTGGAAATACGCCAGAACAACACTGCCATTTGGCACATATTTGCTGTTGAATTAAATGGGCAAATGAAATAGTCACAATCCCCCTGGATTATTTATGACCCCATACTATACAGGCCACTCATTGATTTATGAATACAAGCGATGGCAGGTTGAACGTCAGGGGGCGCTCTGGCGAGAGATAGGTGAGTGTACAGAGCAAATTGACACTAGGCTGGTAACTAACTACCTGTTAGCAAGAACTCATTAAATGTTTGATGTCCCGAGCCAGCCACCAGAAGAGGGTGACGTCGCTGCAAACTTTCAATACAGACTAATGGATGGATTATACGACAGTATTGACAGATGCATTAGGAAAATCCAGAGAGCTAAAGTTAGCTATCTAGCTGACGCTAAACCAACTAACTAAACCAGTTAGTTGGTAACCACAGTTCAATTGAATACAACTTTATTCAACCCTCGGGCAAATGCTGACTGTTGTTCATAGCAATACATGACATTATGTTGTGTGTGTATATATTTACAGTGCATTCGGAAAGTATTCAGACCCCTTCCACATTTTGTTACAGCCTTATTCTAAAATGGATTAAAGTATATATTTTTTTGTCAGCAATCTACACACAGTACCCCAATAATGACAAAGTGAAGAAAACATTTAAAAAAATGTTTTCCAATTGATTAAAAGTAATAATAAAAATATATTTTTTTACTTCAGTATTCAGACCCTTTGCTATAAGACTTGAAATTGATCTCCGGTGCATCCTGTTTCCATTTATTATCCCTGAGGTTTCTACAACTTGATTGGAGTCCACCTCTGGCAAATTCAATTGATTGGACATGATTTGGAAAGGCACACACCTGTCTATATACGGTCCCACAGTTGACAGTGCATGTTGGAGCAAAAACCAAGCCATGAAGTCAAAGGATTTGTCTGTAGAGCTCTGAGACATTGTGTGGAGGCACAGATTTGGGAAGGGTACCAGCAAAAATGTCTGCAGCATTGAAGGTCCCCAAGAACACAGTGGCCTCCATCGTTCTTAAATTAAGAATGATAGAGGCTGCTGTGTTCCTGGGGACCTTCAATGTTTGGAACCACCAAGACTCTTCCTAGAGCTGGGCTCCCAGCAATTCTGAGAAATCAGTGGAGAAGGGCCTTGGTCAGGGAAGTGACCAAGAACCCGATGGTTACTCTGACAGCTCTCCAGAGTTCCTCTGTGGAAATGGGAGAACCTTCGACAAGAACAACCATCTCTGCAGCACTCCACCAATCAGGCCTTTATGGTAGAGTGGCCAGATGGAAGCCACTCCTCAATAAAAGGCACATGACAGCCTGCTTGGAGTTGCCAAAAGGCACCTAAAGGACTCTCAGACCATGAGAAACAAGATTCTCTGGTCTGATGAAACCAAGATTGAACTCTTTGGCCTGAATGCCAAGCGTCACTTCTGAAGGAAACCTGGCACCATCCCAACAGTGAAGTGGTGGCAGCGTCATGCTGTGTGGATGTTTTTCAGGGACTGGGAGACTAGTCAGGATTGAGCGAAAGATGAACGGAGCAAAGTACAGAGAGATCTTTGGTGAACCTGCTCCAGAGAGCTCAGGACGCTCTGACTGGGGTGAAGGTTCACCTTCCAACAGGACAACGACCCTAAGCCCACAGCCAAGACGATGCGTGAGTGGCTTCGGGACAAGTCTCTGAATGTCCTTGAGTGGCCCAGTCAGAGCCCAGACTTGAACCCGATCTATCATCTCTGGAGAGACCTGAAAATAGTTGTCAGCGACGCCATTCAACCTGACGGCGCTTGAGAGCATCTGCAGAGAAGAATAGGAGAAACTCCACAAATGCAGGTGTGTAACGCTTGTAGAGTCATATCCAAGTAGACTTGAGGCTGTAATCGCTGCCAAAGGTGCTTCGACAAAGTACTGAGTAAGGAGTCTGAATCCTTATGTAAATGTGATATTTCCATTTAATTTTGAATACGTTTGCAAAAGATTTCTAAAAACCTGTTTTTGCTTTGTCATGGGGTATCCATTTTAGAATAAGGCTGTAAAAAGTCGAGGGGTCTGAATACTTTCTGAATGCACTGTAGATGGATGGTTAATTGCTAGATAGATGTGGTTAATAGTTAGATAGCTGGCTAGATAGACATGGTTAATGGCTGGCTGGCTTGCTAGTGGTTAATGGATAGATAGTTAGATAGTGGAATCCCTACAGTACCATGTCTAAATTAGTGCCTTTTGTGTTCCTTTTGATATCTTCAGTAGAAATTGTGCACCAATATTTAATTTTAAAAGCCTGTCAAATTATATGAAGTGCCCTTTTTAATATAGACCTTTTTATTTATATATATATATATATGAATGAAGGTTTGCCGTTGTGCCAATATTGAGCATTTTGACATAGACCTCAGTTAACCCTGTTACTTCCAGTAAGATTTTAACCCACTTAATTCCTAAATGTCTCCAAGTTTCACCATCATTGTAAAGCCCTCGTTATTTTGTTGCTTTGACAAAGCCATTTCTTAAGATTATTTAATGTGATTTGTTTAAGTCTGTCCCTCCCATTTTAAGGTCAACCCTGTTACGTGAACTGAACTCAAATTTTAATATGAAATCATTTTTTCAGAAAGAAACATTGAACATCTAATCTCCAAATCACAGAGTTCCAGCAGGTGAGCTGGTTCTACTGTTTGGGGGCATTTTCTGGTGTTTTGTGGTGGAAAACTGAGCGGGTAGAGCATAATACGTCAATCCTGTTACCCAAAGATGGACAGGCTAGACATGTTTTAACAATTTCATTTTTTTGTGTGAAGCTTTTATTCAATTTCCACTCTGTTGCTCACAACAAGCTTCCATTCCCTGTCACAAAGGGATTTATGGCTGATTTTAAGAAGAAAGACACAAACCCTGTTACTTTTATTTTGTACTTTAATAGGTACTTACTCTAGCCTTTTCTTTTTTTTTTTTACCTTTTGGGATGGGAAAACATGTTTGTTTGTTTTTTATGAAGATGATCATGTGCTCTTTTATAACAATGTTAAAAAACAACAAAATCTGATGTTATTTTTGACCAAGTTACACTTCTCCAAAGGCACTGAATTGGGTGGAACGACCCAGTAACACTAATGGAGACAGGAGAATATTCATATAGAGCTCATCTTCCAAAGTAATGTCATGAATGGGTACTACTGCCCCAAATCAAATTCTGGTTTCACTTCATATTAGGAGTAAAATGGAGAACATGAGTGCATTAGCAGGTTTGCTATTTATCAGGGATTTGCGTCAATTCAAATCTGGTATCAGGACAAAATGCGATTGAGTCACCGAATATACTTTAAGTATTTTTATTAAACTCAAACGATAAATGGTAAATGCAATTTTCATATATACGGGTTCACTGTAACACCTCGCAGGGTAGAACAGGGAACTGGCAGGATGTAAGTAAACCGCTGTTCTTATACTGTGATAGACGTAGTTCCAACCCGTCTGTTGGCCTATCACAGTAGAGGCTGAGCGTGGTTTAAACTTGCTCAGCCTGTCGCCAGCGCTCAGGCTGTTCCCAGCCTCTTGGCGCTCCTTGGTGTCCGGCGCTGTTGCTGTGTAGATTACGCTCCCACACCCTAGAGACTGGGGCCAGACAGCTCTGCAACATTGTTTGAGCTATTTGCACCTGCATAGAAAGCATACTGTTCTCGCTCAAGGTTAACCACAGCTTCTCAGCACACTATCTGGGGCAAAATGTTACTTTCAGCACAGACACCCAGGCGCCCAGGCCAACAGTTGCTAATATTCAATCACGTGATGTAGTATTGGGTTATAGTGCAATAAACACAGATCCTCACATATTAAGGAAATGACTTATGTTAAAGTATTTTTATGTTCTAAAGAGAGAAGATGGAAGTTGCTTAACGACAAATGGTTTGGGTCAAAAGGAAAACGGATGTTGATTTTTATATGGATAGTGTTCATAAAAAAAGAAGTTATTTCTCTAACACATGAGCATATAGTCTACACTTCCTTGGTTGTACTGTATTCAGCTGAATATTGTACTGTTGATTTTCACCTTTAACTCCTACTTCTATCTCAGAATCGTTTCACACACTACCTTTGATCTATTGGTACTGCTAGCAGTAGAGCTATCTAATAATAGTTCATTTTGTGCAATATTTTACTATTCTACCCTATTGTCATTGTTGAGCAGAATCGGTTGAATCTACTTGTCTGACTCATATCATGTAAGCTGTTAATTTGACTCCTTGAGGTGTCTTATAAGCACCCATTTTGTGCTTGTTTTTAAGGGAATGTAAGTGTAGTTCGGGAATGAACCAGTTAGTGAATTAAATTGTTCACAAGAATAATGGTGTTATTTTTGTTACATTGTACAGATGTGTGCTATCCAGTGTACATGTGAGTAGTTGTATTAAGATACCTGGGTACACATGATAAATGTATAGATTATTATGACCACTAATAACACTGACACATTTTTTAGGCTCTCACCATAGAAGTAGAATGAATAGCACGGGCGCCTAACCCTGGCAAGTTGACTGGTAAACTCATGGGTACACTTGCAATGACTGCCCGGTATTGTGATGCAATCATTTCCATGGTATTTTGGAATGTTCTATTACTGATGCTGGATTGCCATGGTAATGTAGAATGTTCATTCAAATTCTATTGAAAAGAGGTCAATGGAACTCAACCAAAACAATGGAAATGTCTTGCAAACCCATGAGGGAAAGATCCCCAAACACCTCATGGCCCCCCAGCAAAATTATCCTACATTTAGGCTATTGTTTATATGTGTATTTCACACTATGTTGAGGAATAAAATCTGAGTATAATGCTTGTATGGATGTCAACCTCAATACATGTTCATGTTATTGTCACCAACTGCATTAGAGTTAAATGACTGACTGGCAGAACCAATTTCTCTATGCTAGCTATGCTACCAGTTAATACAAATGGGAGTTATCATTTAGCTGTCACATTTTGATTTGAAGAAGTATTGGTCACAAAAAAAATTGATTTGAAGAAGTGAACCTGGAAATGGACTTCTTCTAAAACAGCCAAATATATCCAAATCGGACTTTATTAACCACATTGTGGGCGAGTTACAATACATCAATCATTGTTATATCAGTTTTGTTGAATGTGCACTAATCTGCCGTACTTCGATTCCTCCACCGTCTGTGTTCCATTGACTTCTTTACCACATGTGGTTCATGCAATGGAATGTATTTTTTATTTTTTTTGGTAATGTCAGTTGACTCAACAAACAGCACAGATTGAAGGGTACACTTCCTGATGGCATGAGTTCACTCAAAATGGCTGCCAGTCCACCTATTATGCCATCATTGACTTGAATGGAGATGCCCTTTCTATTTCTGTTCTCTCACCTTTTCAGTGATCATTGGTTATGGACAGGTACCATTGTGAAATGTGACTACCCAAGCATGTATTGCCATTTGTTTTGTAAAAATACTGATGGTGAAATCATATTTTCTAGATGAGTTCACTTTGAGAAGTGTGACTCTATTTCTAATTTAGATGAATGGAGAAACAGCAAAGGATCAGTCCTTTAAACCTTAGTGTGAATTGCTTTCATTACTGGTTCATGTAATGTAGTGGTGTCTGCATGGCTTACCATGACTCAGTACAGACAACGGAGCTGCCTTGTGGATGAAAGCAATATCTGGCATAATACATTTGAATGCTGCAGATTTAATATGAAGCCTCTACCAAAATCACAAAGCCTTTGAACTTTACAACCACTTATCAAGGATCGTATGTGATTTGTTAGTTGTTCTTGCTACAATGTAATTGTTCTTTCTAGGTCTGCACTCTTAACTTTACATTATCTGGGGTTGGGACTATATTGCATGGCATATAAAAAGTGTTTATTATGTTGTGGGTCTCAACTACCTCATTCATAGGGCCATGGTAAATTAATTTACTACTTATAACACCTATCAAGGCACTGCACAACTGGAAGTCCATTGGAAATGTAAAGTGAGAAATGTAATATCTTGTAGGTTTTAGAAGTCTGTGTCCTTGTGGGGCCAGGGAAATGTTTCTAGACTATTCTGTTGTTCCCAGTTTATCGCTTGGCCACAATGCTCGACCTGAGCTGCCCTGTTCTCATATGCCTCCCTCTCTCCAGGTAGGCTAGAACATGGACACAGGGATCGGTCAAACTTTGTCTGTCTGTAGTGGCGTAACTAGGCATCCCATGATTTAACTTGTAACATATGGTCTTGAATGCAATTTATTTTAAAGCAATTTGTGTGACAAAATGCATTTCATTTGTGTGCACTACAAGGCCTACAATTTTTATGTTTTCTTCAGAAAATGTCTTACTCCACAGGTCTCTTGACTCATGTTTGCAAACTTGTTACAAGAATGTTGAAAAACATGACCGAAGTTGGACTGACTGATGCTTGAGCATGAGATGCCCTGGTTTGTTCAGACATGGTGGAATGTGCACCAGTAGGTTCACCTCGTGTGCCATTTGAAGTCTGTTCTTGAAAAACATACTTTTTTGACGAACAATAATGGAACGATGTGGGTTTCTGCACGATGACCACTGAATGTTCTTTAATGAAGAGAGGGATTTGCAGGTGGGATAATTTTTTTTTGAACTGGGTGAGGTTTCTTACATTTATATTTGTATATATATATATAGTTCAGTCTTTGATCTGCTGCAATGTTCAACATTTCATCTGGTTGTAGAGCACAAGTTGTTTTGATCAACTTGTGCGACTAAAACAACTGATTTTTGTTATTGATTTAACTTGTAGTTGAAAATTGGTATCACTTAATAACTTCATTCAAACTTTGAATTTGAAATGCCATTGCTATGGAATTTACTGCCTCCAGTTGCTATAGCTAGTGGTAGAGCCGACTCCAAACTAATTGATTCCTCGATTCCCATTCTCCTATGATTCAGTATTTTTGCAACGAAGGAGACTGAGTGGTTGCCGTGGTTACTTTAATTATGCCTATACTGTTCAGCAGCTCAAATCAGCAGGATGGGGAGCGGGGGAATTTCTATTAAGAGGTTTACCATGGATTTCTGAAATAATGATTATAATCACATTTCCTCAATGTAAATATTATGGGGACACCTGTACATTTGGCAGCCAAGCATGAGTTATCAGTGTAGCCTTGTCTAGACATGACTTTGAAAAACTGTATCTTCCCGTCTTTAAAAAAATAAATAATAATAAATAAATCCACTCCAGGCTTCCGTTAATTGAATGAAATATAATTACAGGGCAGTTTGTAAAAACTAAACTTTTGTGAATCGTCCACTGGAATAACGCACATGCTTGGATAATAATTACATAAAAATCTCAAGTAATACTATCCCCATCTGGAAAGGGCTGTGTAACACTGCAAAGGATGGGTTTATCAGCATAGTGCACCGCATAATCCCATGTGATCTGTCAAGGCTGTGCACAGCAGAATTATGACTGAAATATTCTACTTCCTACACACCACCTTCTATATTCATACAAAATAGGCCTTGTTATAAGTTGATAAGCATCATGCTAATGCCAGTTCTCTCTAGAATGCAAAATGTCTTCTTAGTAGACTCTGCAATATTGAGTTGTGTAAGCTATGCGTAGAGGTTTCAGCTTGTTTTGGGAGTCGAGGAAGAATCGACTCCAACCACAGGAGTCTGAGTCGACTCCAAAAAGCATTGAGTCGTTCACACCTAGCTTTAACTAGCTAAAGTGTTAAGTTCAATGTTCGGTTAAAAAAAAGGTTTGAACCCCGGTGACACCACACCCAGACCCATATTTAGTTACGCCAACTTTTAGAATTCTAGACATTCACTGTCACACGACATTGTTTAAATATTCCCCATGTAATGTTAATGAGGTAACATGGCTGCCATAGAATGTTGAGGTGTCATGTACAGGGCTGTGAAAAAGTATTTGCCCTCTTTCAAATTCTCTACTTTTGCATATTTTTGATAGTGAATGTTATCAGATCTTCAACCAAAACCTAATATTAGATAAAGGGAACCTAAGTGAACAAATAACACCAATGACATTTATTTCATAAACAAAGTATACAACACCCAATGCCCCTGTGGTACAAAGTGCCACCTTTAAGCTGCAATGATTCCAACCAAATGCTTCCTGTAGTTGATCAGTCTCATGTCACTATGGAGGAATTTTGACCCTCTCTTCCATGCAGAACTGCTGTAACTCAGCGGCCATTTGTGGGTTTCAAGTATGAACTGCTAATTTCAAGTCCTGCCCCATCTCAGTTGGAATTAGCTCTGGACTTTGACTAGGCCATTCCAAAACTTCAAATGTGTTGCTTTTCAACCATTTTCATGTAGACTTGATTGTGTGTTTTGGATCATTGTCTTGCTGCATGACACAGCTGCGCTTCTCCTTCAGCTCACAGATGGATGGCCTGACATTCTCCTGTAGAATTCTCTGATACAGAGTAGAATTCATGGTTCCTTCTATTAAATCAAGTAGGTCCTAAGGCAACTAAGCACAGCGGTAATTGAGTGTACAGAGTGTACACACTGGGGAATTGGGTGTTGCAAAACTTTGTTAAATAAGTATAAAAATATATATTTGTAAACTCAGGTTCCCTTTATCTAATATTAGGTTTTGGTTGAAGATCTGATAACATTCAGTACCAAAAATAGAGAAAATTAGGAAGGGGGCAATGTAAATGCATGATAATGCAGAAACCTCATTGGCCCAACTCTTTAAATACATGTCTCTGACCAGGAAGGAGACGCGTTCTGTCTCCTAGAGTCGAACGAACTTTGGTGCGGAAAGTGCAAATCGATCCCAGAACAACAGCAAAGGACCTTGTGAAGATGCTGGAGGAAACGGGTACAAAAGTATCAATATCCACAGTAAAACAAGTCTTTTATCGACATAACCTGAAAGGCCGCTCAGCAAGAAAGAAGCCACTGCTCCAAAATCGCCATAAAAAAGCCAGACTACAGTTTGCAACTGCACATGGGGACAAAGATTGTACTTTTTGGAGAAATGTCTTCTGGTCTGATGAAACAAATAGAACTGTTTGGCCATAATGACTATCCTTATGTTTGGAGGAAAAAGGGGGACGCTTGCAAGCCGAAGAACACCATCCGAACTGTGAAGCACGGGGGTGGCAGCATCATGTTGTGGGGGTGCTTTGCTGCAGGAGGGACTGGTGCATTTCACAAAATAGATGGCATCATGAGGGAGGGAAATTATGTGGATATATAGAAGCAACATCTCAAGAAATCAGTCAGGAAGTTAAAGCTTGGTCGCAAATGGTTCTTTTAAATGGACACTGTCCGAAGCACACTTCCAAAGTTGTGGCAAAATGGCTTAAGGACACTAAAGTCAAGGTATTGGAGTGGCCATCACAAAGCCCTGACCTCAATCCTATAGATAATTTGTGGGCAGAACTGAAAAAGCGTGTGCCAGCAAGGAGGCCTACAAACCTTACACCAGCTCTGTCAGGAGGAATGGGCCAAAATTCACCCAACTTATTGTGGGAAGCTTGTGGAAGGCTACCCGAAACGTTTGACTCAAGTTAAACAATTTAAAGGCAATGCTACCAAATACTAATTGAGTGTTTGTAAACTTCTGACCCACTGGGAATGTGATGAAATAAGTAAATCATTCTCTCTACTATTATTCTGACATTTCACATTCTTAAAATAAAGTGGTGATCCTAACTGACCTAAGACAGGGCATTTTTACAAGGATTAAATGTCAGGAATTGTGAAACTGAGTTTAAATGTATTTGTCTAAGGTGTATGTAAACTTCTGACTTCAACTGTACATAAAGTTCATTCTGGAAAGCATTCAGACCACTTTACATTTCCACATTTTGTTACGACAGTCTTATTCTAAAATGTATTAAATAGTATTTTTTCCTCATCAATCTACACACAATACCCCTTAATGACAAAGCAAAAACAGCTTTTGAGAAATGTTTACAAATGTGTTAAAGAAACTAAAATATCATCAATAGTATTCTCTAATGGCACAAGGAAATATTTATTGAGCCTTTTGGGTTTTGTTATGTTCTTTGTGTAACAGAGTCAAAGATTGTCCTGTAAGTTTTCCCAAAAGCTTGACATTTCTCTACTGGCGCTGCCGAATTGGATCTTTTTTGGAGGCGCAGCTGGTTAGTATGTTGTCAAACAGGGTGGTCGCGTGTTGGCGAAGCGGAGGTCGCAATATCAACTACCGTTAAGGATGATGAGTGCGGAAGCAATACTGACTGCTAAGCAGCACTGAAGCCTGTTACATTTGTTCCCAGCAGGAGCCTTCCTCCCAGGAGGCAGCGATGGCGGCGCCAGCAGAGTGTGGTGCCTCCTCTTTCTCCCCTTGCCCTCCAGACAGACCAGGACAATCTTCAACCTGAGTAAAGATGTGACCTGTGGCATCTGCATTGGCATCTGTTTGGAGGAAAAAGGGGGACGCTTGCAAGCCGAAGAACACCATCCGAACTGTGAAGCACGGGGGTGGCAGCATCATGTTGTGGGGGTGCTTTGCTGCAGGAGGGACTGGTGCATTTCACAAAATAGATGGCATCATGAGGGAGGGAAATTATGTGGATATATAGAAGCAACATCTCAAGAAATCAGTCAGGAAGTTAAAGCTTGGTCGCAAATGGTTCTTTTAAATGGACACTGTCCGAAGCACACTTCCAAAGTTGTGGCAAAATGGCTTAAGGACACTAAAGTCAAGGTATTGGAGTGGCCATCACAAAGCCCTGACCTCAATCCTATAGATAATTTGTGGGCAGAACTGAAAAAGCGTGTGCCAGCAAGGAGGCCTACAAACCTTACACCAGCTCTGTCAGGAGGAATGGGCCAAAATTCACCCAACTTATTGTGGGAAGCTTGTGGAAGGCTACCCGAAACGTTTGACTCAAGTTAAACAATTTAAAGGCAATGCTACCAAATACTAATTGAGTGTTTGTAAACTTCTGACCCACTGGGAATGTGATGAAATAAGTAAATCATTCTCTCTACTATTATTCTGACATTTCACATTCTTAAAATAAAGTGGTGATCCTAACTGACCTAAGACAGGGCATTTTTACAAGGATTAAATGTCAGGAATTGTGAAACTGAGTTTAAATGTATTTGTCTAAGGTGTATGTAAACTTCTGACTTCAACTGTACATAAAGTTCATTCTGGAAAGCATTCAGACCACTTTACATTTCCACATTTTGTTACGACAGTCTTATTCTAAAATGTATTAAATAGTATTTTTTCCTCATCAATCTACACACAATACCCCTTAATGACAAAGCAAAAACAGCTTTTGAGAAATGTTTACAAATGTGTTAAAGAAACTAAAATATCATCAATAGTATTCTCTAATGGCACAAGGAAATATTTATTGAGCCTTTTGGGTTTTGTTATGTTCTTTGTGTAACAGAGTCAAAGATTGTCCTGTAAGTTTTCCCAAAAGCTTGACATTTCTCTACTGGCGCTGCCGAATTGGATCTTTTTTGGAGGCGCAGCTGGTTAGTATGTTGTCAAACAGGGTGGTCGCGTGTTGGCGAAGCGGAGGTCGCAATATCAACTACCGTTAAGGATGATGAGTGCGGAAGCAATACTGACTGCTAAGCAGCACTGAAGCCTGTTACATTTGTTCCCAGCAGGAGCCTTCCTCCCAGGAGGCAGCGATGGCGGCGCCAGCAGAGTGTGGTGCCTCCTCTTTCTCCCCTTGCCCTCCAGACAGACCAGGACAATCTTCAACCTGAGTAAAGATGTGACCTGTGGCATCTGCATGAAGACGGTGTACGAGAAGACCAGCGCTGGGGATAGGCGCTTCGGCATCCTGCCAATCCTTCTGCCTGAGCTACAGTGTCACCTGGAGAAAAAATAAACTTCCTGGAAGAAGTTATAAAGTAAGCAAATGGGGAGAAATGTTAGTTTTTTGTGGCTTGTTTTAGTTTTTGATCATCTACTGTCGGCAGTGTCCCATCTTTTTTTTGAGTTGTCGAAGGAACCAACAACTTTGCCTCTCTTCCCAAGGGGTTGACAAAAGTGCAGAGTCAGGTCGGCGTTTTACATCCCCAACAAGTACTGGGTGGAAGGGCAACCAAAGGAAACCCTTATCCGTAACTTTAAAGATAAATGCAGGTCAGCTTTTACCATTCTCTCGACCAGATGTCATTGTGGATTTCTGGGGTTCTGGCGTCCTAGTTTCATTGTGGTAAACCTATGCTCTGTTTCAATTCCAGAAAATAAGATGTAGTTTCTTCATGTGTCATGGATGCTGTCCCTTCTAGATGGAGTGTCTCTGTTGGTATTAGCTGCCTCAAGGCTACAGACCCCATCGGCGCCACGATCATCTTGTGGTATTTCAATGATCATATTAATGTCACACACACACACAGTTCAACATAGATAAATGTAAACTGAAACAGATATTTGTGATATTGTTGTGACCACTCAATGCATTTCTAAATTGTAAAAAGCTTCTTTTTTTTTTGTTCTCACCCAACAGCACCATGCCATGAGTCTGGATGACTTGCACAGCTTCTTGACTATGTCATTGTTCTGACTCTTCTGGATGACTTGGACAGCTTCTTGACTATGTCATTGTTCTGACTCTTCTGGATGACTTGGACAGCTTCTTGACTATGTCATTGTTCTGACTCTTCTGGATGACTTTCTAGATGATGTTCCCGCTGTACCTGAGTATGACCTATTCTAAGCATCGCCACCCTGCCCCATGGGTTTGGACTGCAATGGGTTGAATAGGGCCTTTACTCTGGCCCCGTTTTTAGAAGACTATTTGTTAACTCACTGCCCTTAAATAGTCTCTCTGAACTGTTAGTACCTATAGATGCTGGTACAAATAATCTTTCCTGGTGGGGAAAAACTAATTTGAGGTTATAAGACTAGCACTTGCAGACCTGTTGCTTCAAGATCTGTACCGAAGGCTAGAACGACCACTGACTCCCTTACTACCATCTACTAACCTTTTGATTGGATCCCAGGGGTGTGTTGGTTGTTGCTTGGAGTCATCCTCTTAGACCTGTGATTGGCTGTTCTCTTGCTGTTGATGGGTTTTGGTTCTATGCAAGTTGATGGGTTAATTAATTAGTTGGCTAATTGATGTGATGGGCTCCGACCCATTGGTTTGCCATCTGTTGTTCCATTGGTTGGTCCTGTTGTGCCAATATTGTCATTTGCACCATTTAGTAAATTAGTGAGATTTGAATAATGCTGTGATGTGTAGTGTATATATTTTATGTAAGTCTAGATTGAAATTATATTTTGCATTGCCCTGAGATATGGCTAGACTCCTATAGTGCCATTATAATCTAGCCATGCCTCCTGGCAATACCTTGCCCTGCTATTTTTCACTTGTCTGACATATTTGAGATGCTTATTTAAAAAATATACATTTATATTTTTTAACCTATATTGAACTAGGCAAGTCGGTTAAGAACAAATTCTTATTTTACAATGACGGCCTACCCCGGCCAAACCCTCCCTTAACCCGGACTACGCTGGGCCAATTGTTCGCGCCGCCCTATGGGACTCCCGATCACTGCCGGTTGTGATGCAGCGCCTTAGCCCAGATTCGGCTTCATGCTTACCTTTACTGTTGACAGGGAACTCTTGTCGCGGTGTTGACATGCTGATTGAAGACCTAATGTTAGATTTTATTTATTCTATTATGTTTTCTATTTTCACACAGAAAAGGGAATCAAATATTGTTTGACAGTTTGCTGCTTATTTTTTGTCCTGCTGCAGGCATTGGCGATGTCTAATGTTAGTGAATTCCCACATATGCACAAGTGGTACAGTGCATTCGTAAATTCAGACCCCTTCCCTTTTTCCACATTTTGTTACTTTAGTCTTATTCTAAAATGTATTAAATTTGTTTTTTCTCATCAATCTATGCACAATACCCCATAATGACAAAGCGAAAACAGGTTTTTAGAAATGTTAGCAAATTTATAAATAAAAAAATAACAGAAATACCTTATTTGCCTAAATATTGCGACCCCTGTATGTCTTAGTTGGCTTCAAGTTAAATTTGAGTACTGGTTTGTCTTTGTTGAACCTTTTTATACTGAAGCCAAAACTGTACACAGTGGTTGTGATAAAGACTGCTTGGTATGGATGACTTAAACACACGTTTTCAGTATAGCCCCAAAAAAGTGAAAAACCATTTATTGAAATGTTTTAACGTACTGTATGTCCAGGACTCCAGTCAGCCAACAAGAGCTACGTCACCAGGAACCAGCAGTTATCGATCTTACCACTCCAGCTCAGTAGGCGGCGCCAGACCCTCATGTTACAAGTTCACGTCAGGAAGAGGGAAATCTCAAAGTTTGGTGAAAACGTAAACAAAGCATGACATTTTGTATCGCTGGTTAGTTGGAGGCAAAAACCAGAGGTCCAAATCAACAACATATTACGCTTATTTTAGGCCGTTTCTTGTTAGCCTTAAGACGACCATGGACACAAATACTTTGTTGCTCCGGTTTGATGGACGCTCCCGGTTGCTGCTCCGTTCTTTACTCTCGGGAGCTACCGGTGCCCGTCGAGGTCTGTGGGTGTTCCAGCGGCAGCGACGGTTAGACCCGGACCGCTGCCTACACACCTGTCTCGAGACTCTTTGCCAGCAGGAAATATGCCTGAACAGTGATGCTCAGACCCTGACAACGTGAGAAGATAGTCCAAACTCATTTATTCCACTAAAGTTAAATCCACTAAAGTTAAACAGTTAGGCTTTTTGGCCTCGTTTGACTTCTCTATACTGACCAGACTAGTGATGTGTATTTTAAATGTTAAAAAAAATGCATACAATATACGTTTCTGTTCGATAACACACTGTTCTTTTCCTTAGCAAACCACTCGTGTGCCTGTTTCCAGTTGCCTTCCAACGGAGTCTCGTGTCCTTCCTCCATCTCACCCACCCTTTGCATCCCCGGACCAGTGTCCTTCGCCTGCTAGACTGCCTCAGCCAGGGGGAGCATGCCCCAAACCCCTGGGTGTCTGCCCTGGTCGTACAGCTCCGGAGAGACCTGGGAGCCCCTGGGGGGAAGGAGCCACTAATCACCCCCCAGTGCAGAGAAAGACTAAGGGGACTATGTGAGCGTCTGAGGGGTAGTGGTGGTGGTGATGATAAAGCAACAGGATGGGCCTTGTGTTTAGGTGGACCAATAGAGCCACAACTGTCCTCATCCTCACAGAGTGGGCTAGATGTGGTTCCACAGAGGAAGAGGAAGAGCAGCTGTGTGGATCTGGACTCAGAACCTGAGGACGACGCCGGACAGCAGCGTAAGAGGATGAAGACAAGTCTCTCTCCTGTGGACACTGAGAGGAGTTGTAGCAGTATGGAGTATGTAGTGGGAACGGAGGGTTTGAAAGATGAGGTGGAGACGGACCGGGTGGATTGTGTCATCCCAGAACCAGCTGTGGAACCGCAGCCAGCAGCAGGGAGTCCAAGTGATGCCCTGCCTGAGAATGTAAAGGTGAGACAAATAAAGGACGTGACTTAACTATTCAGTCACATTAGTATTCTGTTGACACCACCGAAGAACTGAAAGTAACTTATGTGTTTTCTTGGTTCAGGCTTCTATCCCTCAAATCAAGGAAATCTTGGAAAGTGAGATGGAGGTAAGATACCTATTTTAATGAAGTGATCATGTCTGAGATGCACTCACTCACATGAAAGTGCCTTAATCCCCTGTTCCTCTTTGTTTAGTGGGACCAGAGCTCAGTGGATGTCTTCAAGGTGCTGAACGACTGTGACCCCTCCCAGGTAGGACTTTTTTTAAATTGACACTAAAACGTTAGCAAAATCAGGTCATTCATGAGCACTACTTCCAATAACAACCATTCTCTCTATAGGTCGAGATCTTATGTAGGATGCTGAGTTTGTCTGAGATGCCAGAACAGACCCTACCTCAGCTCTGTAGCTGCCTGCTGGAACTCTCTCCTGATCTCAGTCACAGCACAGCAGCCACACTCATCAAGAGTCTCCTGCTGGGAAAGGTACTTCACAGTTCATTCATATGTACCCGTTTCACACTACTGACCAACACTGAGCCAAGACAAGCTGCACTGGGCTGGCCTGGTTACCAAGCTGCACTGGGCTGGCCTGGTTACCAAGCTGCACTGGGCTGGCCTGGTTACCAAGCTGCACTGGGCGGGCCTGGTTACCAAGCTGCACTGGGCTGGCCTGGTTACCAAGCTGCACTGGGCTGGCCTGGTTACCAAGATGCACTGGGCGGGCCTGGTTACCAAGCTGCACTGGGCAGGCCTGGTTACCAAGATGCACTGGGCTGGCCTGGTTACCAAGATGCACTGGGCTGGCCTGGTTACCAAGATGCACTGGGCTGGCCTGGTTACCAAGCTGCACTGGGCGGGCCTGGTTACCAAGCTGCACTGGGCTGGCCTGGTTACCAAGATGCACTGGGCTGGCCTGGTTACCAAGATGCACTGGGCGGGCCTGGTTACCAAGCTGCACTGGGCTGGCCTGGTTACCAAGATGCACTGGGCTGGCCTGGTTACCAAGATGCACTGGGCTGGCCTGGTTACCAAGCTGCACTGGGCTGGCCTGGTTACCAAGCTGCACTGGGCTGGCCTGGTTACCAAGCTGCACTGGGCTGGCCTGGTTACCAAGCTGCACTGGGCTGGCCTGGTTACCAAGCTGCACTGGGCTGGCCTGGTTACCAAGCTGCACTGGGCGGGCCTGGTTACCAAGCTGCACTGGGCGGGCCTGGTTACCAAGCTGCACTGGGCGGGCCTGGTTACCAAGATGCACTGGTTACCAATCCATCATAGTTTCTTTGCTGGAAAGGACAATGTGAAAATAAAAATCTGAGCCAGCACAGTACTGTTCAAGTCGGCCGTATAATGTGAATAAGACAATAGCTTGTCAGGCTACCTGTATCTCCGACTTCTTCTCCCGTACTGTTGACCTCTGGCAGGTTCTGTCCCTTTCTGAACCTGCCTCACGCTGTCTAGTCACGGCTGTGACGTCACTATGCAGTCGCTACCCCAGGCCAACCTGCCACGCTCTGATTGGACCAGTCCTGGAGGAAGGGCAGATAGGTGAGTGGGAAATACACATTGATCAATTTTGGACTCCAAAATAGAAGAGGATTAACTGTCAGTCAATATAGTATTCACCACGTATGATGTTCTATTCAGCCACTAATCATCAATTCATCTTTCTATTTATATATCATCTCTTTATTTACCACGTACGGTTCCTTTGGAAAATATTCAGAGCCCTTGACTTTTCCCACATTTTGTAACGTTACAGCCTTATTCTAAAATGTATTGCATTGTTTTTCCCCCCTCAATCTAGACACAATACCCCATAATGACAAAGCAGAAACAGGTTTTTATAAATGCTTGCTAATTTATACAAAATAAAAAAACGGATCACAAAAACAGATTTACATAAGTATTTTGTTGAAGCACCTTTGGCAGCGATTACAGCCTCGAGTCTTCTTGGGTATGACGTTACAAGCTTCACACACACACACCTGTATTTGGGGAGTTTCTTCATTCATCTCTGCAGATCCTCTCAAGCTCTGTCAGGTTGGATGGGGAGCGTTGCTGCACAGCTATTTTCAGGTCTCTCCAGAGATGTTCGATCGGGTTCAAGTTCCTGCTCTGGCTGGGCCACTCAAGAACATTCAGAGACTTGTCCCAAAGCCACTCCTGCGTTGTCTTGGCTGTGTGCTTAAGGTCGTTGTCCTGTTGGAATGTGAACCTTCGCACCAGTCTGAGGTCCTGAGCACTCTGGAGCAGGTTTTCATCAAGGATCTCTCTGTTCATCTTTCCCTCGAACCTGACTAATCACCCATTACCTGCCGCTGAAAAGCATCACAGCATGATACTGCCACCACCATGCTTCACCGTAGGGATGGTGCCAGGTTTCCTCCAGACGTGACGCTTGGCATTCAGGCCAAAGAGTTCAATCTTGGTTTCATCAGACCACAGAATCTTGTTTCTCATGATTTGAAAGTCATTTAGGTGCCTTTTGGTAAACAAAGTTGGCTGTCATGTGCCTTTTTACGGATGAGTGTCTTTTGTCTGGCCACTCTACCATAAAGGCCTAATTGGTGGAGTGCTGCAGAGATGTTTGACCAAGGTCCTTTGCCCCAATTGCTCAGTTTGGCCGGGCGGGCAGCTCTAGGAAGTCTTGGTTGTTCCAAACTTCTTCCCTTTAAGAATGACGGAGGCCACTGTGTTCTTGGGGATCTTCAATGCTGCAGACATTTTTTTTGGTACCCTTCCCCAGATCTGTGCCTCAACACAATCCTGTCTCGGATCTCTACGGACCATTCCTTCGACCTCATGGCTTGGTTGTTGCTCTGACGTGCACTGTCAACTGTGGGACCTTTATATAGACAGGTATATGCCTTTCCAAATCATGTCACCAACTTGTAAGTCGCTCTGGATAAGAGCGTCTGCTAAATGACTTAAATGTAAATGTAAATGTAAATGTCCAATCAATTGAATTTACCACAGGTGGACTTAAATCAAGTTTCAGAAACATCTCAAGGATTGTCAATGGAAACAGTCTCATAGCAAATGGTCTGAATACTTATGTAAATAAGGTATTCGGTTATTTTTAGTACATTTGCAAACATTTCTAAAAACCTTTGTCATTATGGGGTGTTGTGTGTAGATTGCTGAGGAAATGTTTTATTTAATCCATTTTAGAATAAGGTTGTAACGTAACAAAATGTGGAAAAGTCAAGGGGTCTGAATACTTTCCGAAGGCACTGTATATCTAAATCTGGGTTGTATCATCAGGCAGTGCACAGGCTGAGCTGCTCAACAGATTGATAGAAGACTGCTTGGATCCCCACTACAGACTGCTGGTGTTTCAGTAAGACTAACCAACCCAGTGGGTGTAATGGATCTAACAACTAGTGAAGTGTTCTGGCTGTATTGATTACATGCATTTTAATACAACCTCTTATACAGTCTCATAAGCTCTTCTTTTGTCCAGAATGACAATCAAAGGCATTTGGTGTGAAGGACTGCTGTCTGTCATTCATGCCCTGCTGGACAAGAAGGTGAACCATAAATCTACTCTACTCAAATACAAACTAGTCCTCTAATGTACCATACATACCAAACCAGACCAAACTATACTGAACAAAAATATAAATGCAACATGCAACAATTTCAACGATTTTACTGAGTTAAAGTTCATGTAAGGAAATCAGTCAATTTAAAATTTAAAAAAGAGAGAGAGTTTTTCCCCACAAAAGGGCTTCATTATAGACAGAAATACTCCTCAGTTTCATCAGCTGTCCGGGCGGCTGGTCTCGGATGATCCCGCAGGTTAAGAAGCCGGATGTGGAGGTCCTGGTCTGGCGTGGTTAAACGTGTTGCAGTTGTGAGGCTGATTGGACGTGCAACAGCTCTGGTGGACATTCTTGCAGTCAGCATGCAAATTGCACGTGTGGCGTTGTGACATTTTAGTAGCTTTTTATTGTCTCAAGCACAAGGTGCACCTGTGGTAATGATCATGCTGATTAATCAGCTTCTTGATATGACACAGCTGTCAGGTGGATGGATTATCTTGGCAAAGGAGAAATGCTCACTAACAGGGTTGTAAACTAATTTTTGCCAAAAATTGGAGCGAAATAAGCCTTTTGTGAGTATGGAACATTTCTGGGATGTTTTATTTCAGCTAATGAAACATGGAACCAACACTTTACATGTGGCATTTTATATTTTTGTTCAGTATAGTTCTCTAATGTACCATAGCTATCCAAACCAGACCAATTGATTGGATCGCATTGTATGTGAAAACAGAGTATTCATAAAATCCCTAGTCTCTCATTAATTTGAGTCTGTTTGTATCACTTTTCAGCTGGAGCTGAATGAAGAGCTGTTCACACTCTTCACTGACCAGCTAAGCTCCCAGGCACCTCACTTCACCAAGTCCATGAAGTATGCCAAGATGATGCTCACTGTGCTGACCAAGTATAACACGCATGTAGGTTATTTCAATCAATCAAACGTATTTATAAAGCCCTTTTTAAATCAGCAGTTGTCCTAAAGAGCTGTACAGTAACCTGGCCTAGATCCTAAAGAGGAAACAGAGGCACGTTGGCTATGAAAACACCTTAAGTTCAGTCTAAAGGTATAACTGTCACTTAACGTCTGTTTACTGATAGACTGCTATTGTCTGGTTGTATTTGTCCAGGTAACTGTGGCTCACAAACACACACTGTCCTGCTGCTTGTCCTCCAATGAGACATTCTTGAAGAAGTCCCTTCAAGCTGCCCTGAAGAGAATCAAACATTCATGAAATACTGTCTGAATCACAATACTGTTAAACTATTAAATTAATTATAATGCCTGAGTACAGTAAATGGTAGGGTATTTTAAAGTCATTTTACTAAAATGGTATGTCAGCTGTGTTTAAAAAAAAATTACAAGTCGGACGTTTGTTGTTTCATATTGATCTAATGTAAAAATTCTGCAAGAACTTGCATAGCATACATAAGCCTGTATGTATAAACAATGTTGCAAATGTCTGGAATGCGGTTTTAACCAATCAGCATTTAACCAATAAGCATTCAGACCCACTAGTTGTAATAAAAGCCAACATGCACAAAAATATTGGTTACTTTTTGGAGAGTGTAATGTCTGAGTCTTGTATCTTGTATTTTTCTGTCAGAGAGATATATGGTACCACAGCATTCTCTTTAAGTCCCGATCAGATTTTCTTTCGTGGCATGATGGAAAAAATATCGCAATATTTTGCACCCACCAATATGGCTGAACTCCGTGTCCAGTTTATTTTTGCGCAATTTCCGGGTCGACTTCCTTTCCAGCGCAGCTCGAAGAAGGAGAAGCCGAGAATAGTGAGGTCAGTAAAAAATTATTTTATAATAAATTTTTGGGACAATTATTAAGGAATGTATTTCTGTAAATCAGCACTTCAACAATTGCTCGTTGGATGGATTTACATACTCCCTGAAGGAGACAGACCGGCACAGCCCTTCCTGGTTCGGACCCCCAACACGAACACTCCCTGAAGGAGACAGACCGGAACAGCCCTTCCTGGTTTTGACCCCCAACACGAACACTCCCTGAAGGAGACAGACCGGAACAGCCCTTCCTGGTTCTGACCCCCAACACGAACACTCCCTGAAGGAGACAGACCGAACACTCCCTGAAGGAGACAGACCGGCACAGCCCTTCCTGGTTCTGACCCCCAACACGAACACTCCCTGAAGGAGACAGACCGGAACAGCCCTTCCTGGTTCTGACCCCCAACACGAACACTCCCTGAAGGAGACAGACCGAACACTCCCTGAAGGAGACAGACCGGCACAGCCCTTCCTGGTTCTGACCCCCAACACGAACACTCCCTGAAGGAGACAGACCGGAACAGCCCTTCCTGGTTCGGGCCCCTTGCATGTAGTGGCAGAAGTAACATGCTGTTGTTATCTTCTATTGTAAACTGTCACATGGTGCATGTCTGACTTTTAAAATATGTTAATAATATTGTTATGAAGTTATTTTATACTGACTAGAAACAAAAACCTGCAAATGAATCTCTCAAAAAATAAATGCCACTTGACGGTCAGTCATATCAAGCCTTTTAATTATAAATATAGAAACGATATCAAAACGTAGACAATAAACTGGTTAGTACCACAACAAAACCGCAATGCAGTGAAAACCTCCAACACAATTATGCTTCAAACAAACCAATTAGAAACAAATGCATCTTCGCTTAATATAACTTAAAAGTTTAACAGGTTAATGTTCAGCTTATTTCATGTTATTGTACTTCAGCTTACAGAGAAACAGACACTTTCTATTTTCTAAATGATGTTAAGAATAATATAATTATATTAAGGATTTACTGACAGTTGTGCCTATACTGCCAAAGGATCCCTTAAGTTAATGGATAGAGAAAACAAAGATAATGTAGACATTCAATTAAATAAATACATAATTATATTAGGAATGTTACAGCTTTATTACTCCCAATGTAATAGATAAAGAAAACAAATATATAGAAATTAAATAAAGAAATAATTTATATTAAGAATGGCGTAACTTCATTTGGAAACTACGAGAACCTTGTTGTGCAAATATGTGTGCCAGACACGTAACTTCTACAGTAAGCTATCTTGATATGTGTTATAGTCATTAACAAATTTATGAAACCTGTTACAAAAACATATCATATTTAACCTGAAGAAAATAATCTAATTGACTCACCTGAAATAATAATTACTTAATTTTTTAAATAAAATAAATTAACTGGCAACGTGCCTTTTATATAGAAATGTCAAACTTGCTTTGCATAAAGCATTAGATAAAATAGTGGACAAGCTAGATACATATCATGGTACCCGACTACCCATGGAGCCAAGGTCTTCTTCATTTTGTCGAGGACAGTTGTCCCTCACCAGGGACATATCATCTCACAGAGAGTCCATTGACTCAAAAAATACAGACATACTCAATAGTCTCAAGAAAGTCCTTCCCTCCTTGTGTGTAGCATAGCATACTGCAGTAGGGCAACTCCCCCTGGTTACAGCCAGAGACATATACTGCAGTAGGGCAACTCCCCCTGGTTACAACCAGAGACATATACTGCAGTAGGGCAACTCCCCCTGGTTACAACCAGAGACATATACTGCAGTAGGGCAACTCCCCCTGGTTACAGCCAGATACATATACTGCAGTAGGGCAACTCCCCCTGGTTACAGCCAGATACATATACTGCAGTAGGGCAACTCCCCCTGGTTACAACCAGAGACACATACTGCAGTAGGGCAACTCCCCCTGGTTACAACCAGAGACATATACTGCAGTAGGGCAACTCCCCCTGGTTACAACCAGAGACATATACTGCAGTAGGGCAACTCCCCCTGGTTACAACCAGAGACACATACTGCAGTAGGGCAACTCCCCCTGGTTACAACCAGAGACATATACTGCAGTAGGGCAACTCCCCCTGGTTACAGCCAGAGACATATACTGCAGTAGGGCAACTCCCCCTGGTTACAACCAGAGACATATACTGCAGTAGGGCAACTCCCCCTGGTTACAACCAGAGACATATACTGCAGTAGGGCAACTCCCCCTGGTTACAACCAGAGACATATACTGCAGTAGGGCAACTCCCCCTGGTTACAACCAGAGACATATACTGCAGTAGGGCAACTCCCCCTGGTTACAACCAGAGACATATACTGCATAGATATAGATATATATTGTGTACGGTATACAGTATATGGCTGTGGTTACACCTGGCTGACGATCTCCGAGTCCTCTTCAACAAACCACTGTACAGGAGTTCCATCTGCAGCCCTCTGAAGGATCCGCTTCTGGTGGGGACCCTGAAACACAACAACACATTTCATTCCTGTTCATTATATTTAAATGTATACTTTAAATTTGAGTCATTTAGCAGACACTCTTATCCAGAGTGACTTACAGGAGCAATTAGGGTTAAGTGCCTTGCTCAAGGGCACATTGACAGATTTTTCACCTAGTCAGCTTGGAGATTCAAACCAGCAACCTTTCGGTTACTGGCCCAACGTTCTTAACCGCTAGGCTACCTGCCGCCCTACATTACATTACACTCTTAACCGCTAGGCTACCTGCCGCCCTACATTACATTACACTCTTAACCGCTAGGCTACCTGCCGCCCTACATTACATTACACTCTTAACCGCTAGGCTACCTGCCGCCCTACATTACATTACACTCTTAACCGCTAGGTTACCTGCCGCCCTACATTACATTACACTCTTAACCGCTAGGTTACCTGCCGCCCTACATTACATTACACTCTTAACCGCTAGGCTACCTGCCGCCCTACATTACATTACACTCTTAACCGCTAGGCTACCTGCCGCCCTACATTATATTACACTCTTAACCGCTAGGTTACCTGTCACCCTACATTACATTACACTCTTAACCGCTAGGCTACCTGCCGCCCTACATTACACTCTTAACCGCTATGCTACCTGCCGCCCTACATTACATTACACTCTTAACCGCTAGGTTACCTGTCGCCCTACATTACATTACACTCTTAACCGCTAGGCTACCTGCCGCCCTACATTACATTACACTCTTAACCGCTAGGTTACCTGCCGCCCTACATTACATTACACTCTTAACCGCTAGGCTACCTGCCGCCCTACATTACACTCTTAACCGCTAGGCTACCTGCCGCCCTACATTACATTACACTCTTAACCGCTAGGCTACCTGCCGCCCTACATTATATTACACTCTTAACCGCTAGGTTACCTGTCACCCTACATTACATTACACTCTTAACCGCTAGGCTACCTGCCGCCCTACATTACACTCTTAACCGCTAGGCTACCTGCCGCCCTACATTACATTACACTCTTAACCGCTAGGTTACCTGTCGCCATACATTACATTACACTCTTAACCGCTAGGCTACCTGCCGCCCTACATTACATTACACTCTTAACCGCTAGGTTACCTGCCGCCCTACATTACATTACACTCTTAACCGCTAGGCTACCTGCCGCCCTACATTACACTCTTAACCGCTAGGCTACCTGCCACCCTACATTACATTACACTCTTAACCGCTAGGCTACCTGTCACCCTACATTACATTACACTCTTAACCGCTAGGCTACCTGTCGCTCTACATTACATTACACTCTTAACCGCTAGGCTACCTGCCGCCCTACATTACATTACACTCTTAACCGCTAGGCTACCTGCCGCCCTACATTACATTACACTCTTAACCGCTAGGTTACCTGCCGCCCTACATTACATTACACTCTTAACCGCTAGGCTACCTGCCGCCCTACATTACATTACACTCTTAACCGCTAGGTTACCTGCCGCCCTACATTACATTACACTCTTAACCGCTAGGCTACCTGCCGCCCTACATTACACTCTTAACCGCTAGGCTACCTGCCGCCCTACATTACATTACACTCTTAACCGCTAGGCTACCTGCCGCCCTACATTACACTCTTAACCGCTAGGCTACCTGCCGCCCTACATTACATTACACTCTTAACCGCTAGGCTACCTGCCGCCCTACATTACACTCTTAACCGCTAGGCTACCTGACGCCCTACATTACATTACACTCTTAACCGCTAGGCTACCTGCCGCCCTACATTACACTCTTAACCGCTAGGCTACCTGCCGCCCTACATTACATTACACTCTTAACCGCTAGGCTACCTGCGCCCTACATTACATTACACTCTTAACCGCTAGGTTACCTGCCGCCCTACATTACATTACACTCTTAACCGCTAGGTTACCTGCCGCCCTACATTACATTACACTCTTAACCGCTAGGCTACCTGTCGCCCTACATTACATTACACTCTTAACCGCTAGGTTACCTGCCGCCCTACATTACATTACACTCTTAACCGCTAGGCTACCTGTCACCCTACATTACATTACACTCTTAACCGCTAGGCTACCTGCCATCCTACATTACATTACACTCTTAACCGCTAGGCTACCTGCCGCCCTACATTACACTCTTAACCGCTAGGCTACCTGCCGCACTACATTACATTACACTCTTAACCGCTAGGCTACCTGTCGCTCTACATTACATTACACTCTTAACCGCTAGGCTACCTGCCGCCCTACATTACACTCTTAACCGCTAGGCTACCTGCCGCCCTACATTACACTCTTAACCGCTAGGCTACCTGTCGCTCTACATTACATTACACTCTTAACCGCTAGGCTACCTGTCGCTCTACATTACATTACACTCTTAACCGCTAGGCTACCTGCCGCCCTACATTACACTCTTAACCGCTAGGCTACCTGCCACCCTACATTACATTACACTCTTAACCGCTAGGCTACCTGTCGCTCTACATTACATTACACTCTTAACCGCTAGGCTACCTGCCGCCCTACATTACATTACACTCTTAACCGCTAGGCTACCTGTCGCTCTACATTACATTACACTCTTAACCGCTAGGTTACCTGCCGCCCTACATTACATTACACTCTTAACCGCTAGGTTACCTGCCGCCCTACATTACATTACACTCTTAACCGCTAGGCTACCTGCCGCATTACATTACACTCTTAACCGCTAGGCTACCTGTCGCTCTACATTACATTACACTCTTAACCGCTAGGCTACCTGTCGCTCTACATTACATTACACTCTTAACCGCTAGGCTACCTGTCGCTCTCCATTACATTCCCATTCCTTTATCTCCACATCTATCTGTTCTAATATCAATAGGAGATGTTAGTAATGCAATGGTGGTGAGTGTTAGGGGGCATCCTCACCTGCAGGTAGGGCGGGAGGGGAGGGGACGTGGGGCTCTTCACTCTGAACGACCCCTGGCGCTCCAGGGAACTCGGGCGTGACTTCTGGAACTGGTTCCAGGACTTGAGCTCGTCTGACGACATCTCCCTGGGCAACACCCGGGCAGGTTGGTTGGGGTACTCCCTCAGTGACGGGGTACGTACCAGGCGAGTGTAAGGGGGTGGAGGCTTCAGAACTCTCCTGGGGGATGACGGTGGGGGCCCCTGCTGCCAGTGTCTGTGCTGCTGCTGTGGCTGGGGGGGGCGGGAGGGGGACAGGTAAAGACCCTTCCCCAGGGGACTGCCCAGGTCCTGTGGGGAAAGAGGGGAACAGGTGCCTTCCTCTGCCATTCTTCTTCTCAAGCTGGGAGAGGACTGGTGCTGGTGCTGGTTGTTTTTCTTGTGAAAGCTGGAGCCATTTAACGCAGGGCTGGTGGGACTTTGGGCTCCGTAGTGGAAGCCATAGGGAGGAGGGCAGAGCTTGGGGATCTCGGGAGATGCAGGGCCCTCCCTGTCTTTGTGATTATCTCTGTCCGTGTCCCGGCTGGGGGTGCTGGTGTAGGAGGGGACAGAGTGTTCAGAGCTGCTGTCCTCAGAGCTGGACTGGTACAGCCGCTGGGGGCTGGTGTAGGAGGGGACAGAGTGTTCAGAGCTGGACTGGTACAGACGCTGGGGGGCGTACTGTGGAGACCGAACCAGGAACTCTGGCCGTCGGCGTGGCAACCTGGCTCTCCCACATCCCTCACCCAGATCATGAGTGGGCTTACTTCTGGGAAGCCTGAGAAGAGGAAAAAAGACAGGGGAGAGAAGTGAGCTACTGTGATGCACTCTGTGTATGTCTGTCTCCCTATACTGTGCAATTAATACTGCAACTTCATTATTAAATGCAATCTAATCTAGTCAATGTATTTTATCAGTATAATTTATGTAACTTATTACCCACCCACAACAATAGACACACAAGAAGACACAATAAAGGTAATCAACACCTTTATCTGTGTTATGGTGTTGGCGTTCTGTGATATGGTGTTGACGTTCTGTGTTCTGGTGGTTACGTTCTGTGTTATGGTGTCGTCAGTCTGTGTTCTGGTGGTTACGTTCTGTGTTATGGTGTCGTCAGTCTGTGTTCTGGTGGTTACGTTCTGTGTTATGGTGTTTACGTTCTGTGTTATGGTGTTTACGTTCTGTGTTATGGTGTTGACGTTCTGTGTTATGGTGTTGACGTTCTGTGTTATGGTGTCGACGTTCTCTGTTATGGTGTTGTCAGTCTGTGTTATGGTGTTGACGTTCTGTGTTCTGGTGGTTACGTTCTGTGCTATGGTGTCGTCAGTCTGTGTTCTGGTGGTTACGTTCTGTGTTCTGGTGGTTACGTTCTGTGTTATGGTGTCGTCAGTCTGTGTTCTGGTGTTTACGTTCTGTGTTATGGTGTTGATGTTCTGTGTTATGGTGTTGATGTTCTGTGTTATGGTGTTGATGTTCTGTGTTATGGTGTTTACGTTCTGTGTTATGGTGTTGACGTTCTGTGTTATGGTGTTTACGTTCTGTGTTATGGCGTCAACGTTCTGTGTTATGGTGGTTACGTTCTGTGTTATGGTGTCAACGTTCTGTGTTATGGTGTCGACAGTCTGTGTTATGGTGGTTACGTTCTGTGTTATGGTGTTGGCAGTCTGTGTTATGGTGGTTACGTTCTGTGTTATGGTGTTGGCAGTCTGTGTTATGGTGTTGACAGTCTGTTATGGTGTTGACAGTCTGTTATGGTGTTGACAGTCTGTTATGGTGTCAACGTTCTGTGTTATGGTGTCGTCAGTCTGTGTTCTGGTGATTACGTTCTGTGTTCTGGTGGTTACGTTCTGTGTTATGGTGTCGTCAGTCTGTGTTATGGTGGTTACGTTCTGTGTTATGGTGTTGGCAGTCTGTGTTATGGTGTTGACAGTCTGTTATGGTGTTGACAGTCTGTTATGGTGTTGACAGTCTGTTATGGTGTCAACGTTCTGTGTTGCGGTGGTTACGTTCTGTGTTATGGTGTCGTCAGTCTGTGTTCTGGTGGTTACGTTCTGTGTTATGGTGTTGACAGTCTGTGTTACGGTGGTTACGTTCTGTGTTATAGTGTCAACGTTCTGTGTTATGGTGTCGACGTTCTGTGTTATGGTGGTTACGTTCTGTGTTATGGTGTTGACAGTCTGTGTTATGGTGTCAACGTTCTGTGTTATGGTGGTTACGTTCTGTGTTATGGTGTCGACAGTCTGTGTTATGGGGTCAATGTTCTGTGTTATGGTGTTGACGTTCTGTGTTATGGTGGTTACGTTCTGTGTTATGGTGTCGACGTTCTGTGTAACGGTGGTGACGTTGTGAAGCGTTGGTTGGTTACCTGAAGGACAGGGAGTACTGTCTGTGTACGTGCAGCTCTGGAGTAGAGGGGGCGCTGGAGGAGTTGATCTGTCCATGTCTCAGAGCCAGGTTCTTAATGGAGGGGAAGTGGGAGGGCAGGACTCTGCTGTCTGCAGGGAACACTGGGGTCCCTACTGGACTTCTGCTCAGAAAGAGTGGGCAGGGCAGGATTTAGACAACTGCTAGTTTAAAAGTTAGAGGATGTAGTTTATGTAGTCAAAAGCAAAACCCTTTTTATGGGGTTCTGGGCAGAATAAATATTTGAGTAGCGAAGTAGGACCTGCACACTCAGTTGCTCCACCTTCATTGGTTAACAGCGTTCCGATCCAAAAAGGATATGGACTCTTACCTGGGCCTGCTGCTGCAGACAGAGAGAGGTGTGTCATGTTTCAGATAGTGCTGGTCAAGATTAGACTCTCTCCAGGGGGAGTTCTGGATGGGGGAGCGCTCAGGAAACTCCACACTGCAGCTGGAGCCCATACTGGAGGTCTGGGTCTGCTCCACACCGCAACTGCAGCCGAGGCTCTGGCTATGGGCTGAGGTGTGATGGAGACTGCCCTGGGAGGAGGAGGACTGGAGGGACAGGGAGCCCACAGAGGACTGTATGAGTGGGTCTACAGATGATGAGGAAGAGAGAGAGTCTATGGATAGACAGAGGAGACACAATAGAAAGGGTCAGACATGATGACATTTTGGAATAGTTGAATTGTATTGGCATTTCTACTGTGTTAGTTGATAACTCACCATCGTCCAGGGCCACTGCATCAGACAGGGAGCTGTCGTCAGACATGCACAGATCTGGGGACAGAAATAAAAGAAGGCTTTATTTAAGACTTCATTCAATTAGGGGAAAGGGTTGTGGAAATGATCAACATTGTAGTGTAATTCATCTGACATGTACTGCTTATGTGATTCAATAACTAAACAATTGTGAATAAAAAACCTCCATCGGACTGAGTAGGAATATAACCAAAGACAGTACAGTATGAAAATAGGCATAGCCTTAATGGCCATGTACTCTTAGAATCTTCCTAGGTTCCAGCCTTTCTAGGGAGTTTTTCCTAGCCACCGTTCTAATACATCTGCATTGCTTTTAGGCTGGGTTTCTGTATAAGAACTTTGTGACATCTGCTTACGTAAAAAGGGCTTTATAAATATATTTCATTGATAGGCAGAAACTGCCTATCAATCAATGTCATGGCGACCTTGGCTAGCTAAGCTCATGCGTAGAAACATGTCATCGGGTCTTAACTGTCCAATAAAAATAGTATCTGAAATACTTCTTCAGTATATCCTGTCCACAGGGGGCTGCTGAGGGGAGGACGGTTCATAATAATGGCTGGAATGGAGTGAATGGAATGGTATTAAACACCTGGAAACTGTGTGTTTGATGTGTCCGATACCATTCCATTTATTCCGTTCCAACCATTACTATGAGCCGGCCTCCTGTGATCCCGTTGCTATCATCCGTAAAATATCTGTATAAATGAATTGGTCCCAATTTAAGTATGAACAACAGTATAACTATAAAACTCAAAGGCACTCCGATATAAATTTGTTTTTGAGAAAAATGAAAACGTGTCAGTTCGTCACTTTCACAAGGTTGGAGTTATAACATGTTCAACTACTGAAGAAATGGGATACAATCTAGGTTGTGCCTTTGGATTTAGAGAAAATGAACAACTAAGGAACCATTTTTCATTTCTCTCATCGACTTCTCAAGCTCCATCCTGGTCTGCTTGGTTTGCTTCGCAAGCGTTCCCGGGAGTCTCACAATGTTTAGAAACTGTGATTCTTTATAACTAAGCTCCCTGCAGACTGCAGAGCCCAATGTGGCCAGATGGGAGTAGCACAGCCACAGCATTCACCTCTGTGTTTGGCTGTGTTGTTGTTCTTGTTGGTCGCTGGAGAGGAGCACTCGTTTCTGATCCTGTGCTGAAACACAGCTTCCTGGAGATCCTTGACTTTCCTATCTTCCCTCTTACACTGCTGCAGCCTGCTCTTCTTCTGTGGTTTGGACAGGTGCTCCTCCACTGAGAGTCTACGAGCCGCTTCAACGATCTGGAGCTGCAAGGCCAGGTCTGCCTCTAAGGAATGAAGCTCTGAATCCTGAGTGAGAGAGAGTTTTTATTTTTATTTAGTTTAGATGAATAACAATGAACTATCAATTTAATAGACTTCTTGATTGGGCTGGGTTTAAGGAAATAAATACTGTATTCAGTGTTCAAATCTCTATCTGATATGCACTTTGCCTTTGCTCATAAGCTTTACAACATATTGTTAGGAAAGACCCCTGACCTTACCTATTACCAATACTGTGTAATATAGGAAGTGTAAAGGATGACCGTGGGAAGGGTTCATATTGGTCTGTACCTCTCCATCCTGGTGGATGAGACTGTCATCCAGTTTGAAGGTAGCTCCTATCCTCCTTCGGACACGAGGGGGCTTCTCATCAGCAAGTAGGGGGTAGTCTGAAGACAACTTACCTGTCAGCTCCTGTAAAATAAATACAATCCAAAATCAACTGAAGTCATTTCTAAACATACCCCTAAGAGATTACATCTGAAAGAGCAGTCTGTAACTCTTCTATGAACCATCGGTTTGTAATATGAGACTCAGTCTTGTGACGAACAGGAGACCTATGTTAGCCCTATGTTAGACACTCACAGCCTCCCTGACGCAAAATATATAAATATATATATATATTTATTATTATTTTATTTTTTATTAGGGGGTAGGTCAGCTTTAATATTGCAGATAGATTGTAGCTTCCATCAATGTAATTGTCTGCATCACCCATATTGTCACGTGTGCTCCCTCTCTGGCCACTAGGTCACCAGGCTGCTCGTTAGGGCGCACACCTGTCACCAGCGGTACACACATAATGACACTCACCTGGACTCCATCACCTCCTTGACTACCTGCCCTTTATATGTCACTCCCTTTGGTTTCTTCCCCCGTCGTCATTGTTGCTGTTTCATGTCGGTGCGCTGTTTGTGTTTCTTGTTTTGTTCATTTAATTATTAAAGGTATTCACTCCCTGAACTTGCTTCCTGACTCTCAGTGTATATCATTAAACATATATTTTTTTGCAAATATATATACAGTACCAGTCAAAAGTTTGGATACACCTACTCATTCAAGGGTTTTTCTTTATTTTTAACATTTTCTACGTTGTACAATAATAGTGAAGACATCAAAACGATTAAATAACACCATATGGATATATTTTATATTTGAGATTCTTCAAAGTAGCCACCCTTTGCCTTGATGACAGCTTTGCACACTCTTGGCATTCATGAGGTAGTCACCTGAATGCATTTCAATTAACAGGTGTGCCTTGTTAAAAGTTGTGGAATTTCTTTCCTTAATGCGTTTGAGTCAATCACTTGTGTTGTGACAATTTTGAGGTGGTATACAGATGATAGCTCTATTTGGTAAAAGACCAAGTCCATATTATGGCAAGAACAGCTTAAATAAGCAAAGTGAAACGACAGTACATCATTACTTTAAGACATGAAGGTCAGTCAATGCGGAAAGTTTCAAGAACTTTGAAAGTTTCTTCAAGTGCAGTTGCAAAAACCATCAAGAGCTATGATGAAACTGGCTCTCAAGAGGACACCACTTAAAAGGAAGACCCAGAGTTACCTCTGATGCAGAGGATAAGTTCATTAAAGTTACCAGCTTCAGAAATTGCAGCCCAAATAAATGCGTCACAGAGTTCAAGTAACAGACACGTCTCAACATCAATTCTTCAGAGGAGACTGCATGAATCAGGCCTTCGTGGTCGAATTGCTGCAAAGAAACCACTACTAAAAGACACCAATAAGAAGAGACTTGCTTGGGCAAGGAAACATGAGCAATGGACATTAGACCAGTGGAAATCTGTCCTTTGGTCTGATGAGTCCAAACGTGAGATTTTTGGTTCCAACCACCATTGTGAGACGAAGAGTAGGTGACCGGATGATCTCTGCATATGTGGTTCCCTCCATGAAGCATTGAGGAGGAGGTGTGATGGTGCTTTGCTGATGACACTGTCAGTGATTTATTTAGAATTCAAGGCACACTTAACCAGCATGGCTACCACAGCATTCTGCAGCAATACGCCATCCCATCTGGTTTGCGCTTAGTGGGACTATCAATTGTTTTTCTACAGGACAATGACCCAAAACACATCTCCAGGCTGTGTCAGGGCTATTTGAACAAGAAGGAGAGTGACGGAGTGCAACATCAGATGACCTGGCTTTCACAATCACTCGACCTCAACCCAATTGAGATGGTTTGTGATGAGTTGGACCGCAGAGTGAAGGAAAGGCAGCCAACAACTGCTCAACATATGTGGGAACTCCTTCAAGACTGTTGGAAAAGCATTCCTCGTGAAGCTGGTTGAGAGAATGCCAAGAGTGTGCAAAGCTGTCATCAAGGCAAAGGGTGGCTATTTTGAAGAATCTAAAATATATTTTGATTTGTTTAACACTTTTTTTGGTTACTACATGATTCCATATGTGTTATTTCATAGTTTGATGTCTTCACTATTAATCTACAATGTAGAAAACCCCTGGAATGAGTAGGTGTGTCCAAACTTTTGACTGGTACTGTACATATATATCTCAACACCGGTATAGATATGCATAAATACAATAGTGTGAATACTCACAGCCTCTCTAACGCAGAGCTTCTTGAGGTCCAGTAGACACAGCTCCAGCCTGTTCTCCAGAGCCTGGTGCTTCAGCCTCATGGCCCGGGTGTGAGTGGTCAGGTCCTTGACTGGCAACGTGGGGCTGTCGGGACCTGAGATGATGTTAATGGAGATTTTTCCACAGAGCACAGGCCTCATGCAGGCATCACATGGTGCCACATTTGATGCTTTTATCACAGAATTAACGATTGTTATAGATTATAGACATTTCAGCTAGCTTACCAACTATCAATACACTTTATCTCCTGAATTTATTTAGGTCTCAGCATTAATAATGCGCTCAGTGCTTTCTGTAAAGATTTATATCTGAACCTAGAATGGATCTAAAGCTTTCACATTTAGGGTTCAGCATTGTTGATGTGTTAAGCTCTTACCAGAGTTGAGAATGATCCCACTGTCAGTGTCACTGATCTCCTCTTTATCCATCATGGCTGTTGGAAGGTATTTCCACACTGTTAAAACCTGTTGGAAAATAGTTAAATATTTCAATCAGATTTATTAAATCATCCTTATTCACCAAAAAACATATCCAGCGTTATGATCACTCAGGACAGGGGAAAATTGCTTCACATAAAAATATAAGTTTCCTTTCCTGATGCCGAATGTCTCTTTTTATTCTGATCCACTAGCTCTCTCCTTCCTCTTCTCTCTCTTCTTCTCCTTCCTCCCCCTTCTCCCTCCTCCCCTTCTCCCTCCTCCCCTTCTCCCTCCCTCCTGCCCTGTTCTCCCTCCCTCCTGCCCTGTTCTCCCTCCCTTCTGCCCTGTTCTCCCTCCCTCCTGCCCTGTTCTCCCTCCCTTCTGCCCTGTTCTCCCTCCATCCTGCCCTGTTCTCCCTCCCTTCTGCCCTGTTCTCCCTCCCTCCTGCCCTGTTCTCCCTCCCTCCTGCCCTGTTCTCCCTCCCTCCTGCCCTGTTCTCCCCCCTCCTGCCCTGTTCTCCCTCCCTCCCTCCTGCCCTGTTCTCCCTCCCTCCTGCCCTGTTCTCCCTCCCTTCTGCCCTGTTCTCCCTCGCTCCCTCCTGCCCTGTTCTCCCTTCACAATAGGCAGCAGCCCCCATGCTTGACTCGGCACATGTGCGAGGGGACCAGGGGTTAATCCGAAACCGGACACTATGGCAACGGTCACAGGGCGCACCGCTGTTCTCCGAGGGGAGTGTGTGTGTGTTGCCATACGGAATGTCAGAGGGCGTTTAAAAGGGACGCACCGTCGCACCCCAAAAAAGAGAACAGGAAAGCAGATGGCTGCAGGGCAAGGGAATTATCCCTCTCATGGACTGCACCTGTTCCCCCTCCCAGAGTCACACACACACACAGACTCACACACACACCAACAGCGCTCCATTCAACCAGTGTCCAGAGAAACAACCCTCGAGGGGCTTTTGAAGTGGAACAATGTCTCAATGCTGAGCCTGTCTCTGTAGCATCAGCCAGCTCACATAAAGACACTGAAGATTCATGATATAGCACATCTAGAATTTCACTTATACATTCTCACACTGTTGAACACATAAACAATGTTTATGATCCATTATATTGGATGCGTGGGTGCGTGCATGTGTGCACTAGGGTTGAATGGCGGGAACCCGGTTACTGAGATTTACCACCCAAAACCACTCCCTTTCCCCGGGATAAATAACGCAGAGAAACCGGTAAATTATAATAAATTATTTATATGAACAGCATGGTGTGAAATGGAACTTTTTAATGATATGCCATGTCTAAATACGGCTTCTCTACGGTCTCGGCGTGATGAATCAACGCTCAGTGTGGGGACAGACCATCTCAGTATGGAGAGTAGTTCCCAATGAATGTACTGTAGACCTATGTATCATCTCACCATGGTAACTTTTTGTCTTGTGACAGGTAGGCCTACATTTGCAGCAGCACAACCTATGCTACAGTAATATAAAGCCTGAATGTGTGTCTAATTTACCCATCTCCATCTGGCTTTCAGGGGTCACCTTGTTATTGTTTTAATTCCAGATGCGGAGTTTTAAAACAGCCTGTCACTCAAATATCGTTGCTTTAAATCAGTGTACACGCAAGCACTCTCTGTCCATCAACTCTCTCTCCATCAACATCCAAGATAGATAATCCTGTTCTAGATTTTCTAGATAGATTGAACAGGTCAGCGTAGACCAAGTGTGTGTCTGAAATGGCACCCTACTCCCTATATAGTGCCCATAGCTCTGCTCAAAGGTTGTGCACTATATAGGGAATATGATGCAATTTTGGGCCCATCCCAAGACCACTACACTGCTGGAATAACTTCCTTTAGACTGGGCAGCTATTTGAGCTGTTGACATGAATCTTCTGTATCTATGTCTAAAAACAAAACTTCAGTATGTCAACAGACGGAAGGAACTCATGTAGCTCACGTCTCTACACATTCAGGTCATGTTGCCTTAGCCGCTGTGGGTTACCAAGTCCAAATAATCCACTGGTCCTATCTAGAGCAGTGATGTTTAGAGATGGGTATCAGGCCTGTTCCTGTAGAGATGCGGAGGACTCATCACCCTGGGAGAGTCCCAAATGGAACCCTATTCCCTTTAAAGTGCACTACTTTTGACCAGGGCCCATGTCTTCTATATAGAGAATAGGCTCAATGGCACAGACAGATTTTTCACCTAGTCGGCTCAGGGATTCGCACCAGCGACCTCTCGGTTACCGGCCCAACGCCTTAACCACTAGGCTACCTGTATCCACCAGTCTGGATAATCTGCTGTGGGTTCAATAACTGCTGATCCAGTCGAGGAGGAGCGCTGGTTGGTTGTGCCAACACAGAGACAACAGAGCAGGAGGAAAGGAACAGGGCTGAGTGGCTGAGGTAGGGGCCTACAGTGAGACAGTGGGAGGAAGGGGGCTGAGGTAGGGGCCTACAGTGAGACAGTGGAAGGAAGAGGACTGAGGTAGGGGCCTACAGTGAGACAGTGGGAGGAAGAGGGCTGAGGTAGGGGCCTACAGTGAGACAGTGGGAGGAAGAGGGCTGAGGTAGGGGACTACAGTGAGACAGTGGAAGGAAGAGGGCTGAGGTAGGGGCCTACAGTGAGACAGTGGAAAGAAGGGGGCTGAGGTAGGGGCCTACAGTGAGACAGTGGAAGGAAGAGGACTGAGGTAGGGGCCTACAGTGAGACAGTGGGAGGAAGAGGGCTGAGGTAGGGGCCTACAGTGAGACAGTGGAAGGAAGAGGGCTGAGGTAGGGGCCTACAGTGAGACAGTGGAAGGAAGGGGGCTGAGGTAGGGGCCTACAGTGAGACAGTGGAAGGAAGGGGGCTGAGGTAGGGGCCTACAGTGAGACAGTGGAAGGAAGGGGGCTGAGGTAGGGGCCTACAGTGAGACAGTGGAAGGAAGAGGACTGAGGTAGGGGCCTACAGTGAGACAGTGGGAGGAAGGGGGCTGAGGTAGGGGCCTACAGTGAGACAGTGGAAGGAAGAGGGCTGAGGTAGGGGCCTACAGTGTGACAGTGGAAAGGAAGAGGAACTCTAACCTTGAATACAAACTGATATGAGCAGAAACAGCATATTCAGACAGAGAGAGGGGGAAAACAGGGCTAGGTCTGAGTGGGTGAAGTGGAGTGAGGTAGAGACAGTGGTGGGCCGTCAGGGCCTGCAAGGCCTTCTCTGCTGGCCTAAACATCATCAGAATATAATTTTTTTTTAAATATATTTTCCCACAAATATGTATTAAATTATTCCCCAGAGTAAGAGTTATACTCTTCATTTCATAGCTTTCCTCTTGGTTGCACTGCTTCCAGCCCCAGGTTGAGATTTGGAGGGCTGGTCTTTACGTTAGATCTTTTATCCAATCATATTCAGCCATCATGTGTTGCCAGGGGTCTAAAATCTGCCCTCAGGCCTTCAGAATCAACAGTGCGGGCGCTTGTAGCTTAAAGTGAATGGAAATTAAAATTTTGTGTCAACCAATCAGCTTTAGAGTTGGCTATTGTACGCCTGCTGGCTGGCTCCAGTGTTACACAGGAGCCAGCTAGCAGGCGTAGGGCGTCCACGTCTTTTGATTGGATTACCAATATTGAGAGGCAGGTCCTATGGGCAGGTCTATGCAGATCTAGGAAACTAAATTTGATAAACGAATTAATTCGCGTTCTACTGTTTTTTGAACCCACAATGGCGGAAGGAGGAGAAGATATCGATTTGGTCGAGGATATAATTATAACGCCATTCTCAAGACGAACTTTTCAAGAAAAGTTAGACATTGTAAGGAGAGGTCGCCCGACGCCACAAAGCCTGTCACAGGCGGGAAAGGGGTTCGTTCGTTCGCCACTTTCAAAGTTTCAACTATGAGCGCTGTCAATGGCTCACAGGCTCCTTACAAGCAATGGTGCTTTTGAAAACGTTTGGGGACACCAGAGTGGAGCTACAGCTCTCACTCGTCCTGCGTTATGTGACGGACACGGGAGTCAAGGAGCGATTTATCCGGTTTGAAGATGTGACAAGCGGCAAGCGAGCTGATGACATTGCCGCTCTTATTTTCCGTTTCTTGGAGGAAAATGAATGTAGTCTGGATAAAGTTGTGGCACAGTGTTTTGATGGCGCAGCAGTCATGGCATCTGGACTCAATGGGGTGCAGGCTAAAGTTAAGGAGAGGGCACCGATGGCCTTATTCATTCACTGCTATGCACATCGACTAAATTTAGTACTGACTCAAGGAGCCTCAAAGCTTAAAGAATGCAAGGTCTTCTTTGCCAACCTCAATGGCCTTGCAGCATTTTTCTCACGATCCCCTAAGCGCACGCAACTGTCTAATAATCAGTCTTTGGTGAGTAGGCATACAATGCATGTTATTTTTTATTAAATGTGTATGTATGTTTCGCATTTTATTTCGTTAATATTAAATAGCCTATATATTAACAAAATAAAATGGCAAATAGCCTATGTTGCAAATTATTTGTTTTCTTTTATTTTCAGTGAATAGTTATGTGTCTTTATCATCACGGTGAAACTGCTTTGGGTGCGACAATGCGCTGTTTAGTGAACACACTGTATTTATTTTTTGGGGGACTTAAAGCTCAAAGTTTGTGGACCAGAAATGGATAGAAGAAGAATATTAATATAACTCTGTTGCACTCGACTATGTTCTTGCCTATTAGTTGAACTGTACTGTATTGTACTCTTCCCCTGCAATTCTCTGAAAAAAATGTCAATTTCAAGGTGACGCAACGCCTGGTTATACTGCGTTTCTGTCTAAATGTATAGTGTCTAGAGCCATGGCATCTAAATGATGGTAATAACAGGTGGATTAATTCGGGTGGGACTGTGTAGGACCTCACTGAAGGCCCAGGCGCCAGGCCCACGGCACGCTACTGGGTAGAGACATACATAGGGGGAACTCCCTGACTCAGACACTGACTGTAATAAAAAACAGACATCAATAGGAACTCAGGAACTGGGTAATCAGACAGAGGCAAGCAGAGGCAGGGTAATGTGGTGTTTCGCCCACTTACACCCCATAACTCTCCTAAGACTTTCACAATGGCTGTGGTTGCCTGAGGCCTAGGTCTACTGAGTGGTTGGATTGGGGTACAACATTATTCAGGACCTTTCTATAAGTTGTAAACCTATGCCAAGACAAAACATAATTTGCCATAAAGTCTCCCTCTGTAGTATCTTGCGGTCGGAGGCCGAGCAGTTGTCATTCCAGGCAGTGATGAAACCAGTCAGGATGCTCTCGATGGTGCAGCTGTAGAACCTTTTGAGGATCTAAGGACCCATGCCAAATCTTTTCAGTCTCCTGAGGGGGAATAGGTTTTGTCGTGCCCGCTTCACGACTGTCTTAGTGTGCTTGGACCATGTTAGTTTGTTGGTGAGATGGACACCAAGGAACTTGAAGCTCTCAACCTGCTCCACTGCAGCCCCGTCGATGAGAATGGGGGCGTGCTCGGTCCTCTTTTTCCTGTAGTCCACAATCATCTCCTTTGTCTTGATCACGTTGAGGGAGAGGTTGTTGTCCTGGCACCACACGGCCAGGTCTCTGACCTCCTCCCTATAGGCTGTCTCGTTGTTGTCGGTGATCAGGCCTACCACTGTTGTGTCATCGGCAAACTTAATGATGGTGTTGGAGTTGTGCCTGGCCATGCAGTCATGAGTGAATAGGGAGTACAGGAGGGTGCTGAGCACACACCCCTGAGGGGCCCCTGTGTTGAGGATCAGCGTGGCGGATGTGGTGTTACCTACCCTTACCACCTGAGGGCGACCCGTCAGGAAGTCCAGGATCCTGTTGCAGAGGGAGGTGTTAAGTCCCAAGGTCCTTAGCTTATTGATGAGCTTTGAGGGCACTATGGTGTTGAACGCTGAGCTGTAGTCAATGAATAGCATTCTCACATAGGTATTCCTTTTTGTCCAGGTGGGAAAGGGCAGTGTGGAGTGCAATAGAGATTGCATCATCTGTGGATCTGTTGGGGTGGTCTGCAAATTGGAGTGGGTCTAGGGTTTCTTGGATGATGGTGTTGATGTGAGCCATGACCAGCCTTTCAAAGCACTTCATGGCTACAGCCATGAGTGTTACGGGTCATTTAGGCAGGTTACCTTACGTGTTCTTGGGCACAGGCACTATGGTGGTCTGCTTAAAACATGTTGGTATTACAGACTCGGACAGGGAGAGGTTGAAAATGTCAGTGAAGACACTTGCTAGTTGGTCAGCGCATGCTTGCAGTACACATCCTGGTAATCCGTCTGGCCCTGTGGCCTTGTGAATGTTGACCTGTCTAAAGGTCTTACTCACATCGACTGCGGAGAGCGTGATCACACAGTCTTCCGGTACAGCTGGTGCTCTCATGCATGTTTCAGTGTTATTTGCCTTGAAGCGAGCATAGAAGTAGTTTAGCTCGTCTTGTAGGCTTGTGTCACTGGGCAGCTCTCGGCTGTGCTTCCCTTTGTATTCTGTAATGGCTTGCAAGCCCTGCCACATCCGACGAACGTCAGAGCCGGTGTAGTACCATTCGATCTTAGTCCTGTATTGATGCTTTGTCTGTTTGATTGTTCGTCAGAGGGCATAGCGGGATTTCTTATAAGCTTCCGGGTTAGAGTCCCGCTCCTTGAAATCAGCAGCTCTAGCCTTTAGCTCAGTGCGGATGCTGCCTGTAATCCATGGCTTCTGGTTGGGGTATGTACGTACGGTCACTGTGGGGACGATGTCATCGATGCACTTATTGATGAAGCACTCGGCGGTTCCGTTCTCTTAGCTTGTGTGGCCTACCACTTTGCAGCTTACAGTTGACCATGGCAGCTCTAGCAGGCCAGAAATTTGATGAACTGAGTTGTTGGAAAGGTGGCATACTATGACGATGCCACGTTGAAAGTCACTGAGCTCTTCAGTAAGGCCATTCTACTGCCAATGTTTGTCTATGGAGATTGCATGGCTGTGTGCTCGATTTTCTTGGTCGACCAACAGCCTATCGACCAAACAATCGACCAGTCGACTAATTCGGGTCAGCTCCACTCCATTGGGTCAAGAGTAGCCAAATATCTCAGCATTTCCTGTAGTATTACTGTTACCTTATGCTCCACCTTACAGTAGACCATTGCTTCATTGCTGTTGTCATAACAAGCTAACTTCCCCAAAGCCCTGTGATGATCAGTGATCACAGCAATCTAAGGATGGCTTGTCAGGATCACTGCTTCTGTTACTCCCATCCTCATTCCCCTCTGCTCGCCGGACCGTGAAAACTAAACATCTAACGGGAAATGGTTTGTTAACAGGAGATGAGTGTGTGTGTGTGTGTGTGTGTGTGTGTGTGTGTGTGTGTGTGTGTGTGTGTGTGTGTGTGTGTGTGTGTGTGTGTGTGTGTGTGTGTGTGTGTGTGTGTGTGTGTGTGTGTGTGTGTGTGTGTGTGTGTGTGTTTGTTTGTATATGTGTGTGTGTGTTCAAATGAAACCAAACCAAGGCCTATGTGAAGCCTGTAATTAAGATTCTCTAGTGAATGCTTATACTATGGAAGAAACTACATTACTTTACAGCATGTCTGATTTCAGCGGCTGGTCAATAGCAAAATGGATCCATTCTGTTCTGTCTGTATATACACAACATGGTCTGCTGGAGTGGAGGAAAGGGATTCCATTTTTTATTTAACCTTTATTTAACTAGGCAAGTCAGTTTAGAACAAATTCTTATTTACAATGTTAGCCTGCCCCGGACGAAGCTGGGCCAATTGTGCTCCACCCTATGGAACTAGTGAGTGAGTGAGTGAGTGAGTGAGTGAGTGAGTGAGTGAGTGAGTGAGTGAGTGAGTGAGTGAGTGAATGAGTGAGTGAGTGAGTGAGTGAGGGGGTGAGTGAGTGAGTGAGTGATTTCAGATGAGTTTTATACACACTCTCTTTCTTTGATCATCTTATCTAGACCAACAGTACTGTAAAGTCAAAATATTTATCCATCAACATAGTGGTAAAACAATGGTCAGAGATGGGAGAAAAGAACATCTGAAATTCCACAACCATAGAATTAGAATGAATAGAATGTGCATTCTAAAGTCATTCATTCTAATTCTATCACCACACCAGCATGGAGAGAATGAACCTCCCTCCCACACACACACACAGTTGCCTGATCCCTAGCAGTGGAGGCCATATGCTAGGCAGACACAGCAGCTCTGCTACAGACCAAGAACAGCATTAATACAGAGACCATAGAGGACAGCATTAATACAGAGATCATAGAGGACAGCATTAACACAGAGACCATAGAGGACAGCATTAATACAGAGACCATAGAGGACAGCATTAATACAGAGACCAGCATTAATACAGAGACCATAATACAGAGACCATAGAGGACAGCATTAATACAGAGACCATAGAGGACAGCATTAATACAGAGATCATAGAGGACAGCATTAACACAGAGACCATAGAGGACAGCATTAATACAGAGACCATAGAGGACAGCATTAATACAAATCAAATCAAATCAAATCAAATTTTATTAGTCACATACACATGGTTAGCAGATGTTAATGCGAGTGTAGCGAAATGCTTGTGCTTCTAGTTCCGACAATGCAGTAATAACCAACAGTAATCTAACCTAACAATTCCACAACTACTACCTTACACACACACACAAGTGTAAAGGGATAAAGAATATGTACATAAAGATATATGAATGAGTGGTGGTACAGAACGGCATGGCAGATGCAGTAGATGGTATAGAGTACGGTATATACGTATGAGATGAGTACTGTAGGGTATGTAAACATAAAGTGGCATAGTTTAAAGTGGCTAGTGGTACATGTATTGCATAAAGATGGCAAGATGCAGTAGATGATATAGAGTACAGTATATACATATGAGATGGGTAATGTAGGGTATGTAAACATTGTATTAAGTGGCATTGCTTAAAGTGGCTAGTGGTACATTTTTACATAATTTCCATCAATTCCCATTTTTAAAGTGGCTGGAGTTGAGTCAGTATGTTGGCAGCGGCCGCTAAATGTTAGTGGTGGCTGTTTAACAGTCTGATGGCCTTGAGATAGAAGCTGTTTTTCAGTCTCTCGGTCCCTGCTTTGATGCACCTGTACTGACCTCGCCTTCTGGATGATAGCGGGGTGAACAGGCAGTGGCTTGGGTGGTTGTTGTCCTTGATGATCTTTATGGCCTTCCTGTGACATCGGGTGGTGTAGGTGTCCTGGAGGGCAGGTAGTTTGCCCCTGGTGATGCGTTCTGCAGACCTCACTACCCTCTGGAGAGCCTTACGGTTGTGGGCGGAGCAGTTGCCGTACCAGGCGGTGATACAGCCCGACAGGATGCTCTCGATTGTGCATCTGTAGAAGTTTGTGAGTGCTTTTGGTGACAAGCCGAATTTCTTCAGCCTCCTGAGGTTGAAGAGGCGCTGCTGCGCCTTCTTCACAACGCTGTCTGTGTGGGTGGACCAATTCAGTTTGTCCGTGATGTGTACACCGAGGAACTTAAAACTTTCCACCTTCTCCACTACTGACCCGTCGATGTGGATAGGGGGGTGCTCCCTCTGCTGTTTCCTGAAGTCCACAATCATCTCCTTTGTTTTGTTGACGTTGAGTGTGAGGTTATTTTCCTGACACCACACTCCGAGGGCCCTCACCTCCTCCCTGTAGGCCGTCTCGTCGTTGTTGGTAATCAAGCCTACCACTGTAGTGTCATCCGCAAACTTGATGATTGAGTTGGAGGCGTGCATGGCCACGCAGTCGTGGGTGAACAGGGAGTACAGGAGAGGGCTCAGAACGCACCCTTGTGGGGCCCCAGTGTTGAGGATCAGCGGGGTGGAGATGTTGTTACCTACCCTCACCACCTGGGGGCGGCCCGTCAGGAAGTCCAGGACCCAGTTGCACAGGGCGGGGTCGAGACCCAGGGTCTCGAGCTTGATGACGAGTTTGGAGGGTACTATGGTGTTAAATGCTGAGCTGTAATCGATGAACAGCATTCTCACATGGGTATTCCTCTTGTCCAGATGGGTTAGGGCAGTGTGCAGTGTGGTTGCGATTGCGTCGTCTGTGGACCTATTGGGTCGGTAAGCAAATTGGAGTGGGTCTAGGGTGTCCGGTAGGGTGGAGGTGATATGGTCCTTGACTAGTCTCTCAAAGCACTTCATGATGACGGAAGTGAGTGCTACGGGGCGGTAGTCGTTTAGCTCAGTTACCTTAGCTTTCTTGGGAACAGGAACAATGGTGGCCCTCTTGAAGCATGTGGGAACAGCAGACTGGGATAAGGATTGATTGAATATGTCCGTAAACACACCAGCCAGCTGGTCTGCGCATGCTCTGAGGACGCGGCTGGGAATGCCGTCTGGGCCTGCAGCCTTGCGAGGGTTAACACGTTTAAATGTTTTACTCACCACGGCTGCAGTGAAGGAGAGCCCGCAGGTTTTGGTAGGGGGCCGTGTCAGTGGCACTGTATTGTCCTCAAAGCGGGCAAAAAAGTTGTTTAGCCTGTCTGGGAGCAAGACATCCTGGTCCGCGACGGGGCTGGTTTTCTTTTTGTAATCCGTGATTGACTGTAGACTCTACAGAGACCAGCATTAATACAGAGACCATAATACAGAGACCATAGAGGACAGCATTAATACAGAGACCATAGAGGACAGCATTAATACAGAGACCATAGAGGACAGCATTAATACAGAGACCATAGAGCACAGCATTAATACAGAGACCATAGAGGACAGCATTAATACAGAGACCAGCATTAATACAGAGACCATAATACAGAGATCATAGAGGACAGCATTAATACAGAGACCATAGAGGACAGCATTAATACAGAGACCATAGAGGACAGCATTAATACAGAGACCATAGAGGACAGCATTAACACAGAGACCATAGAGGACAGCATTAATACAGAGACCATAGAGGACAGCATTAATACAGAGACCATAGAGGACAGCATTAATACAGAGACCATAGAGGACAGCATTAACACAGAGACCATAGAGGACAGCATTAATACAGAGACCATAGAGGACAGCATTAACACAGAGACCATAGAGGACAGCATTAATACAGAGACCATAGAGGACAGCATTAATACAGAGACCATAGAGGACAGCATTAATACAGAGACCATAGAGGACAGCATTAATACAGAGACCATAGAGGACAGCATTAATACAGAGACCATAGAGGACAGCATTAATACAGAGACCAGCATGAATACAGAGACCATAATACAGAGATCATAGAGGACAGCATTAACACAGAGATCATAGAGGACAGCATTAATACAGAGACCATAGAGGACAGCATTAATACAGAGACCATAGAGGACAGCAGTAATACAGAGACCAGCATTAATACAGAGACCATAATACAGAGATCATAGAGGACAGCATTAACACAGAGATCATAGAGGACAGCATTAATACAGAGACCATAGAGGACAGCATTCAATACAGAGACCATAGAGGACAGCATTAATACAGAGACCATAGAGGACAGCATTAACACAGAGACCTTAGAGGACAGCATTAATACAGAGACCTTAGAGGACAGCATTAATACAGAGACCATAATACAGAGACCTTAGAGGACAGCATTAATACAGAGACCATAGAGGACAGCATTAATACAGAGACCATAGAGGACAGCATTAATACAGTGACCATAATACAGAGATCATAGAGGACAGCATTAATACAGAGACCATAATACAGAGATCATAGAGGACAGCATTAACACAGAGATCATAGAGGACAGCATTAATACAGAGACCATAGAGGACAGCATTCAATACAGAGACCTTAGAGGACAGCATTAATACAGAGACCATAGAGGACAGCATTAATACAGAGACCATAGAGGACAGCATTAATACAGTGACCATAATACAGAGATCATAGAGGACAGCATTAATACAGAGACCATAGATGACAGCATTAATACAGAGACCATAATACAGAGATCATAGAGGACAGCATTAATACAGAGACCATAGAGGACAGCATTAATACAGAGACCATAGATGACAGCATTAATACAGAGACCATAATACAGAGATCATAGAGGACAGCATTAATACAGAGACCATAGAGGACAGCATTAATACAGAGACCATAGAGGACAGCATTAATACAGAGACCATAATACAGAGATCATAGAGGACAGCATTAACACAGAGACCATAATTCAGAGGTCATAGAGGACAGCATTAATACAGAGATCATAGAGGACAACATTAACACAGAGATCATAGAGGACAACATTAATACAGAGATCATAGAAGACAACATTAACACAGAGATCATAGAGGAGATAACCCATTGTTCTCCAAGATCAAGACACATGGCTCTCTTTGACCCTCCGGTCCTCAACGTGACTTAATAGTGGTCAACCCCTGTAAATTATGGTAACAGGATGTGTGACTCTGACAGATTTAGCTTCTTCTCCTATTTATAGCCTCTCTGTTAGGCTTTACCCTATTTAATCAACCCATGTAACATGTAACATAGTAACACATTCAGCTTGACAAAAGTAACACATTCAGTTTGACAATAGTAACACATTCAGTTTTACAAAAGTAACACACTCAGTTTGAAAATAGTAGCACATTCAGTTTGACAATAGTAACACAATCAGCTTTGCATATACTGTTTGAAGTAGAAGTAACACTGAGGTGTTTGACTGTAGGTCAGTGGGAGTTGTTTGTCAACAATTTCAAAAACGTAAATTGTTTAGTGTCAATGGATGCAAACAACCGTTTTTTTATACAAAGACAGAAAAGGCTTGTTATGTGCAATATGGAGACCGTTAGGTCCTTTTGACTTGTCTTCCTGTGTTAAAGTGCCTTCAACATGTCTATTTTACCTCTTGGTGATGTCATTCGGAAACATAATGTTAACTTTCACTGCTATGCGGACGATGCACAGCTGTACATTTCGATGAAACATGGTGAAGCCCCAAAATTGCCCTCCCTAGAAGCCTGTGTTTCAGACATAAGGAAGTGGATGGCGGCAAATGTTCTACTTTTAAACTCGGACAAAACAGAGATGCTAGTTCTAGGTCCCAAGAAACAAAGAGATCTTCTGTTGAATCTGACAATTAATCTTGATGGTTGTACAGTCATCTCAAACAAAACTGTGAAGGACCTTGGCGTCACTCTGGACCCTGATCTCTCTTTTGACGAACATATCAAGACTGTTTCAAGGACAGCTTTTTTCCATCTACGTAACATTGCAAAATCAGAAACTTTCTGTCCAGAAATGATGCAGAAAAATTTATCCATGCTTTTGACACTTCTAGATTAGACTACTGCAATGCTCTACTTTCCGGCTACCCGGATAAAGCACTAAATAAACGTACGTTTGTGCTAAACACGTCTGCTAGAATCTTGACAAAAAATGTTATCATATTACTCCAGTGCTAGCCTGTCTACACTGGCTTCCTGTTAAGGCTACGGCTGATTTCAAGGTTTTACTACTAACCTACAAAGCATTACATGGGCTTGCTCCTACTTATCTTTCCGATTTGGTCCTGCTGTACATTTTACCTTTATTTAACTAGGCAAGGCCTCCTTATTGTCCCTATAATTTCTAAGCAAAGAGCTGGAGGCTGGGCTTCCTCCTATAGAGCTCCTTTTTTATGGAATGATCTTCCTATCCATGTGAGAGACACAGACTCAGTTTCCACCTTTGTCTTTATTGAAGACTCAACTCTTCAGTAGGTCCTATGATTGAGTGTAGTCTGGCCCAGGGGTGTGAAGGTGAACGGAAAGGTACTGGAACGACGAACCGCTCTTGCTGTCTCTGCCTAGCCGGTTCCCCTCTCTCCCTATTAACCCTATTACAGGGGCTGAGTCACTGGCTTACTGGTGCTCTTCCATGCCGTCCCTAGGAAGGGTGCGTCACTTGAGTGGGTTGAGTCACTGACGTGATCTTCCTGTCCGGGTTGGCGCCCCCCTCAGGTTCGTGCCGTGGGGAGATCTTCGTGGGCTTTACTCGGCCTTGTCTCAGGGTAGTATGTTGGTGGTTTGAAGATATCCCTCTAGTGGTGTGGGGGCTGTGCTTTGGCAAAGTGGGTGGGGTTATATCCTGCCTGGTTTGCCCTGTCCGGACGGGGCAACAGTGTCTCCCGACCCTTCCTGTCTCAGCCTCCAGTATTTATGCTGCAATAGTTTATGTGTCGGGGGGCTAGGGTCAGTCTGTTATATCTGGAGTATTTCTCATGTCTTATCTGGTGTCCTGTGTGAATTTAAGTATGCTCCCTCTAATTCTCTGCTCTCTCCCTCTCTCTTTCTCTCATAGGACCTGAGCCCTAGGACTGCCTGGCCTGATGACTCCTTGCTGTCGCCAGTCCACCTGGTCGTGCTGCTGCTCCAGTTTCAACTGTTCTGCCTGCGGCTATGGAACCCTGACCTGTTCACCAGATGTGCTACCTGTCCCAGACCTGCTGTTTTCGTCTCTCTCTCTACCGCACCTGCTGTCTCTAACTCTGAATGATCGACTATGAAAGGCCAAATGACATTTACTCCTGAGGTGCTGACCTGTTGCACCCTCTACAACCACTGTGATTATTATTATTTGACCCTGCTGGTCATCTATGAACATTTGAACAACTTGGCCATGTACTGTTATAATCCCCTCCGAGCCTGGTTCCTCTCTAGGTTTCTTCCTAAGTTCCTGCCTTTCTAGGGAGTTTTTCCTAGCCACCGTGCTTCTACATCTGCATTGCTTGCTGTTTGGGGTTTTAGGCTGGATTTCTGTGTAGCACTTTGTGACATCAGCTGATGTAAAAAGGGCTTTATAAATACATTTGATTGATTGACCCTGCTGGTCATAAATACATTTGATTTGATTGATTGACAGGATCTACTGGTGATTGTATCATTAAGATAACTAGTGTGGTGTATAAACAACACACTCTCAATTAGTAATATGTTAGGACTATTGCAGCTTTAATTCTGGGTCTAAGCTCATATGACTCACCGTTCTTCAGACAAATAATAACCATGTAAAATAACAGGATGGCTGAGAGTTGCTCATCTAATGTCTATAAAAATATTTTATGTCTGAGTCAAAGAGTACTTTTCAGATAAATCTGAGTTGAAAAAGTCATCCTCATAGTCAGTCACAACTCACACAGATAAAATGCATTCTGAAGAATCGCTGCCAAACTCATCGATTGAAACGTTGTATCAGTTGTCCTGTTGGAACGTCTATACATCATCTGATAATGATACAATAACTTTGCATAGTTTTAAACTGTCTACATTGTTACATTGTTACAACCTGACTGTACACCCAGTTACTGTTACTGTATTCTCACTGTGCCATATAACAATACGTTTATAAAATGTGATCATTATTTTTACCTTTTAAAAGCGTTGGTCCAACAATCCTGAGGACTTCACCACAGCACCTCGTTGAAGAAATGTGCGGAGTCTTTCTCGGGTCACATGTGTGACGGGTATTGGGGCGTTTCGTTCTATGGTGGGACGTCTGTCCTCGGATCAATCCGTTCTCTAGAAAGAGAGAGGAGCGTGCTGCGAAGTTTTAGAATTTTAACAGATTTTTTGTCTTTGACTGGGTATAGTTTCTGGACGAGTTTTTGAAAGAATAACAAAGTAAACTCTAACTTCGTTTTGGATAATTCCTCCTTACGTTTTCACTTTTTTGTTTGTTTGTCCAGACACGCTCTGCCCCATTGACACAGACAGGACTCTCGGAGGAGGGGAAGGGGTATTATACGACTGAAAGGGGACCTCGAGAAGAATAGCCGGAGGAAAGAAAAGTTTATGGGAGGGGCAGAGACCGGTGGACAGCTGGCTGGTAGGACTGGCTGGTAGGACTGTGTGATGGAGCATGCTCTTGAATAATACAATGACATACAACTCAAATGCGTGACATGCATCCACAATTACATCACATTTTTTCTCATGCTATTTTGACTAGTTCTAATATATATATATATATATGTATATATACATATAAACGTATTTAAATTCAATGAAGGAGGAGGATGGATTGTAGAATACATTAAAATCAATTAAAAAAACCAACCCCCAGAGCACACAAATGCCCCACGGAGCATCTTGACCAGATCAGACCCGCGAGCATCCCTTCACTTGCCTGGTCGGGGCGGAGAGGGAGAGCAAGCCTGTCGCTATAGCTACCATGCCCTCCCCCCGCCTCATCACTCCAGATGGCCAGCTTTCTTCTCTCGTCCCGTGATGGAATGAAAAGATCGGCTAATTAAACAAAGTCCCATATCCCTGTGAAAGACCGAAGAGCCCTTGGGGAACAGTTGAGCGCAGGAGAGCTGGCCAGGCCAAGTATTGATTCTCACAGTTGTTGTCCCCTAGATTCTACAACACTAGGGTTATTTAAACGAGAATGTTTGTAATCGTTGAAATCTTTATTGCTAAAAAAAAAAAAGGAACAACTACAACAACAACAGACAAACAAACAATTGAATTAAACGAATAGGACTAATACACATAACATCTGCCATTATGGGGGTTTAGCTATATGAGTAACAACTAAAAATAGAAAATAACTGCATTACATACAGAGAATTCACAGTTTCAGTCATTGGCCTGTGTCCAATAGTGGAGTAACTTAACATATGGCCTTTGAAAGAAATTAACAAATTAAAATGAACACACACACCACATTTTGACGCCATGCTGCTGTAAACCAATTGCGTGTGTTGAATACAGACTTCAAAACTAAAAGTGAATAATTTTTCTAGTAATATTATTTTAAAAAACGTAGAAAAAGAAAAACATCTATTCATAAATAAAATAAGATATTTGTCCTTAACATACACATTGTTTACAGTAGACCGAAACTCAGCAAAAAAAAGAAACAGCCCTTTAGCAGGACCCTGTCTTTCAAAGATAATAAGTAAAAATCCAAATAACTTCACAGATCTTCATTGTAAAGGGTTTAAACACTGTTTCCCATGCTTGTTCAATGAACAATAAACAATTAATGAACATGCACCTGTGGAACGGTTGTTAAGACACTAACAGCTTACAGACAGTAGGCAATTAAGGTCACAGTTATGAAAACATAGGACACTAAAGAGGCCTTTCAACTGACTCTGAAAAACACCAAAAGAAAGATGCCCAGGGTCCCTGCCCATCTGTGTGAACGTGCCTTAGGCATGCTGCAAGGAGGACTGCAGATGTGGCCAGGGCAATAAATTGCAATGTCCGTCCTGTGAGATGCCTAAGACAGCGCTACAGGGAGACAGGACAGGACAGCTGATCGTCCTCGCAGTGGCAGACCACGTGTAACAACACCTGCACAGGATCGGTACATCCGAACATTACACCTGCGGGACAGGTACAGGATGGCAACAACAACTGTCCGAGTTACACCAGGAACGCACAATCCCTCCATCAGTGCTCAGACTGTCCGCAATAGGCTGAGAGAGGCTGGACTGAGGGCTTGTAGGCCTGTTGTAAGGCAGGTCCTCACTAGACATCACCGGCAACAACGTCGCCTATGGGCACAAACCCACCGTTGCTGGACCAGACAGGACTGCCAAAAAGTGCTCTTCACTGACGAGTCGCGGTTTTGTCTCACCAGGGGTGATGGTCGGATTCGCGTTTATCGTCGAAAGAATGAGAGTTACACTGAGGCCTGTACTCTGGAGCGGGATCGATTTGGAGGTGGAGGGTCCGTCATGGTCTGGGGCGGTGTGTCACAGCATCATTGGACTGAGCTTGTTGTCATTGCAGGCAATCTCAACACTGCGTTACAGGGAAGACATCCTCCTCCCTCATGTGGTACCCTTCCTGCAGGCTCATCCTGACATGATCCTCCAGGATGACAATGCCACCAGCCATACTGCTCGTTCTGTGCGTGATTTCCTGCAAGATGGGAATGTCATTGTTCTGCCATGGCCAGCGAAGAGCCCGGATCTCAATCCCATTGAGTACGTCTGGGACCTGCTGGATCGGAGGGTGAGTGCTAGGGCCATTCCCTCCAGAAATGTCCGGGAACTTGCAGGTGCCTTGGTGGAAGAGTGGGGTAACATCTCACAGCAAGAACTGGCAAATCTGGTGCAGTCCATGAGGAGGAGATGCACTGCAGTACTTAATGCAGCTGGTGGCCACACCAGATACTGACTGTTACTTTTGATTTTGACAACCCTTTGTTCAGGGACACATATTCCATTTCTGTTAGTCACATGTCTGTGGAACTTGTTCAGTTTATGCCTCAGTTGTTGAATCTTGTTATGCTCATACAAATATTTACACATGTTAAGTTTGCTGTAAATAAACGCAGTTGACAGTGAGAGGATGTTTCTTTTTTTGCTGAGTTTATGTATTTTCACTCACATTCTTTATATGAAACCTACTGACTAGTTTTCCTACATTGCTTATTTGCCTTTTTCCACACAGTATAACAGTCCAGCAAGAGATGCATATCAGTCCTAGGAGTAGTCTTTTCAATAACTTGCTGCAGTGAAGTTGGTCCTCATCATATAGCTGTAGGATATGGATCGCAGTGGAGGCTGGTGGAGGGAGAAACAGGAGGATGGATTCATTGCAATGGCAGAACCATTGTGGTGAGGGAGGTGAACAAGTGCACTCTTTGGACTCTTGGGTGAAGAAACTGGCCGCAGCCAGGGCCTCCGTGGTGAGAGGCTGCGGGGGCTGATGGGAAGGGACGGAACGTCAAGTGGTCGTCACTGCCCAGACATCTGTGTGCGCCTCAGGTTGTCCTTCACGCGTACAAACTCAGGGACTTCTCTCTCCTGCTCCTCCCGGCGCCTGATCTCCTCCTGCTCATACTGAAACATGACAGTAGATTAATTTCAAACATGGTCATAACTCTCTGCTGTTTTTGTAAATAGTAAATACACAATTTGTTTTTCTCCCGCTTATTGGTGTTTTATTACATAGTGTGTGGATGTGTGTTTGGCGTGTGTGTGTGCCTGGTGTGTGTGTTTGGAGTGTGTGTCTGGTGTGTGTGTGTCTGGTGTGTGGCGTGTGTGTGTGTGTGTCTGGTGTGTGTGTGTGTCTGGTGTGTGTGTGTGTGTGTGTGTGTCTGGTGTGTGTGTGTGTCTGGTGTGTGTGTGTGTGTGTGTCTGGTGTGTGTGTGTGTGCGTCTGGTGTGTGTGTGTGTGCGTCTGGTGTGTGTGTGTGTGTGTGTGTCTGGTGTGTGTGTGTGGTGTGTGTGTGTGGTGTGTGGTGTGTGTGTGTGTGTGTCTGGTGTGTGTGTGTGGTGTGTGTGTGTGTGTGTCTGGTGTGTGTGTGGTGTGTGTGTGTCTGGTGTGTGTGTCTGGTGTGTGTTACCTCCAGCAGTATCTGCTGTCTCTTGCGTAACTCAGTCTCCAGTTCCAGAGGAGGCTGTAGAGCCAGTTCCTGCTCTCTGTGCTGCTCCAGCCTCCTCTGTTCCAGGACTCGCTTCAGCTCAGGCTTCTCTCCTGGCAACAGACCTCTAAGTGGGCACAACAGACAACATATTCAGACATATTTACACTACTGCGCCAAGCTGGCCTGGATCCATCATAGTTGCTGGAAAGGACAATGTGAAACTAAATATCTAAGCCAGAAGAACGGTTCAGGTTGGCATGATTTAGGTGAAAAGAGTATTACATGCAGGGGGCTCAGTATCTCTCTCTCTCTCTCACACACACACACACACACACACACACACACACACACACACACACACACACACACACACACACACACACACACACACACACACACACACACACACACACACACACACACACACACACACACACACACACACACACACACACAATATGTCTATAGCGTCATCTACAGTACTCAGTGTAAATCCTGGCATGCCATTACACTATGTACTGCATGTGTACAGAGGCACAAAAAAAGTTCAAATTAACACACACACACACACACACACACACACACACACACAAACACTACCACTCGGTCTGTCCTTGTGGTGCTGGGAATAAAGGCAGCATAGTTTAATAATACTAGACCTACACTCAGACACTGTTATCTCTGCACCTTTCATTTAGTCTATGCTTCAGCAGATGAGATCTTTCTTAAAACTTTGGAGACGTATAATAGAGCCTTTTGTTGATTTCTGTGTATATTGTAAGTTGTATGCAAGTGTTTTATTTCAACCCCACCGTTTGGTGCTGACCAACAGTTCGCGGTGCAGGTCGTGGTGACTGGGTGTCTCCACCGTGGAGCCGTTCAGCTTCACCCTGGGCTGCTGCAGCTGGGACTGGCTCACTTCCTGGACCTCACTACACTCTGTAGACTGCCGGGACAGGACGTCGCGGCACACATAGTTCTCTACAGGAGAGAAAAGGGTAAAATATATATATCTGAGAATTTGGCAAGTTGAGCGTTTTTCCAGATCTGTTTATGCGCTTGCCAACTCCAACGCTGTCATTGTCAGATACTTCCACAAGTTGTCAAGAGAGCAAAAAAACAGACAAATCAAATCTAATTTTATTTGTCACATGCGTCGAACATCCTAGACCTTACAGTGAAGGGTCCAGCTTACTTACAACTCAGGCTACCACAAGTCAACTTGTACCATCAAATCTGAGATCACATCATTTCTGAATTGAATCAGTCTTAGCTGTTACTATAGATGTACCTTTTCTATGGTGCCGAAATCCTGGCCGCTGAGGAAGCACCTGAAAGGTGAGAGAGAAAAGAAAGGAAATCGGCCATTAATTAACTCCAGCAGAGTATAACAAACATTGTACTGCATGGAGTCTAGTAATATGATACAGTAGGGAACCACACATCCGCACCACACAGTACCAAGGGCATGGTGTAAAACATCAGAGAGCTAACGGAGAAATAAGTATTGAACCACTGACAATGAACCACATAGGTGCATTTTGTGGAGTGGAGTCTGAACATCCTTTCTGATCACCAACTCAAGCATCTGCTCAGAAACACTGGATGTCTGGGTAATAGTTTCCTATAGTGTAAAACATCTTCCGTCACAGCACATTTTAATCAAACAATGTGCTATGTAATCATGTCTTCCCCGTGTTAATCAAGCTGCTTGTTGATTCACCCCGTGGGATCTAGGTTGTGTAATAAGGGATAGAAGAAGAGCAATCCCCGGCTAGGCTGCCTGCTGTGTTACTAACGCTGAAGAAGAAGAGCAATCCCCGGCTAGGCTGCCTGCTGTGTTACTAACGCTGAAGAAGAAGAGCCATCCCCGGCTAGGCTGCCTGCTGTGTTACTAACGCGTGAAGAAGAAGAGCCATCCCCGGCTAGGCTGCCTGCTAGGTTACTAACGCGTGAAGAAGAAGAGCAATCCCTGGCTAGGCTGCCTGCTGTGTTACTAACGCGTGAAGAAGAAGAGCCATCCCCGGCTAGGCTGCCTGCTGTGTTACTAATGCATGCCGTCTCTATTTAGTCAAAGTGCTGTCACACGGAGGGAGCTCCTGTCAGAGCGCCAGGTCTTATTAACGGTTTGGCTCTAGACTCAAGGTTACCAAGCTTTCCCAGTCCCGTCCATTCTCAAGCTCATCATCATCATCATCACAGGAGCTTCAACTAAGGAGCTTCAATGTCATCATGATAATAATGCCATGGCAACCATCTGATGACAAAATCAACAAATATAAGGAGAAATCGTAGTATGCATGTGAAAACAAGCACCAAACTATTCGAACTGAACCACGTAACAGCCATGTAACAGCCTAATTATAAAACCTTTATGAAAGGGGACTTTATTGTAAAGTGTAACTATTGGAAGTATATAAATAGCTACCACAGCTGGTAGAGAGAATCAACTCATCACAAGACTGTCCCTACTAGTCCCGACACACAGCAGATTCCACTGTCAGCCACACCCAGTAGTTGAAATCAGATAACCCTACTCTCAGATATATAGTCACACTCTCCTTTGGAAGCAGGTCTCATGAACAGTATCATATTAACCAGAGGACAGATGGCAGACTGCAGTTGTCGTGACTGTTCTGTGACTGGCCTTTGACTCACAGACAGGCAAAGTAAAAGACAAAAACTAGCATCTTGCTCCAGGCCACAAACACTATGAACCCTGCAGGTCTACTACAGGTCTCTAGATAGTTTTTCGTGCTGGACTGATTATACTGCACCCATAATGTGTTGGGAAAAGACCGCTATTGGTCCTCCAGCCTATCAACTACCCAGCATGCTCTGTGCTGTGCCACGCTGTGCATGTATGTCTGTTTAGAACACGTCACTCTAAAGACTGTCAGGGACTATCTGCTATCTCTGGAACCAGTGTTATAAGCTGTACTGTCCTATTGCCCCCTCCCTCCCTCCCTGACCCATTTTAAAACCCACTTGGCTACCTCGTGGCCACCAGTGGATAACATCCGTGGTCGGACCTGAAGTGATTTTGATCATGGTCTGTAGGCTATAATTAACTCAAAGCCCATTGCTTGGTTATGACAGAAGGATAGACAACACACAAGTGATATAACATAGATAAATCCAAAGTAAAATTGGATTAAACAATGTAAAATTCTCCTAACTCAAAATGAAACATGTTATATAAACTTGATTATATTGAGTGATTATCCCTCATAGCCTGGTTCCTCTCTAGGTTTCTTCCTAGGTTCTGGCCTTTCTAAGGAGTTTTTCCTAGCCACCGTACTTCTACACCTGCATTGCTTGCTGTTTGGGGTTTTAGGCTGGGTTTCTGTATAGCACTTTGTGACATCAGCTGACGTAAGAAGGGCTTTATAAATACATTTGATTGATTGATTGATCTCTTATCCTTTGCCAAAAAAACACCAACATACACCTCCAGTCTACTGCAAAGAAATCCACATATGTCTGTCTGAAATCTTTTAGATTGCTCAAATCTTTTGATTGTTTGGATCAATCCACAAACTGTCTGTAATGCTGTACTACTGATTAAGTATAGGCACAGTAGAGTTGTTTCTCTACAATATAACCCCATAACATTTTGACTATGCAGAAAGAAGCAACAGCATCCATAGCATCAATGCACAGTCAGCTTAGGTATCCATTCCTAGAAGGTCACAGATCAGTTTCTCTAATGTGTTGATCAGAATCACCTGTCACTGTCAGTCAACACCATAGAATTGAATATAACACTAATTTAATGTATCTCTATGGCCAGCACCCACCACCTATGACAGATGTCCAACAGAAAACCAGGCGTGACAGTTGAGCCACCAATTCAGAAAGGAGTTCAGACGATAATAAACAGACTCACTTTCTTTGCGTTGTATGACCCTTCCATGGCACGGTCGCTACGGTCCCCCGTTTCTATCACGCTACAAGGTCTCTCCCCTCTCTCTCTCTCTTATTCAATAGTCCATTGTCAAATGCCACACCCCTCTACACAGACAGGCGTCTGCTTCTTTGCAGCTCCTAAATCCAACATACTAGTGCTGTCGCTGAGGAGAAGACTGTACTGTTACAGTTGAATGATTTAAACTACCAGTCGTTGACACACAGTGGCAGTAGACAACCCCGATAATCCCATTATGCCATTCAAGATTAAGGTTACATCCCAAATGGAACCCTATTTCTTATATAGAACACTATGTTTAACCAGAGCACTGGTCAAAAGTAATCTACTACATAGAGACTAGGGTGCCATTTGGGATTCACTCCCCCCTAGATAAGGACGTGGGATTAGCTAATTGCCTTGGACATCAATGCTGCTTTTAACCACTACAAATTACAAAGGTAACGTAATGCAAAATGAACGAGTAGAGTTGCTATGCTGCTTTTATTAAACCAAAATAACATGGCATTGATGGCAGTCCCCTTGGCAGCTTTGGGAGTCTACCCCTTGACGGCTGAGCCCTTTACTGCTGTCAAGTAAATAAGACAACATGGTCTAAGGACAAAGGCCTTTATCAGTGGAGGCTGCTGAGGGGAGGACGGGTCATAATAATGGCTGGAACGGAGTGAATAGAATGGCGCCAAAACACATGGAAACCATGGAAACCACGTGTTTGATGTATTTGATACCATTCCGCTTAATCCGCTCCAGCCATTACCACGAGCCCGTCCTCCCAATTGTATTTATTTTTTATTTAACCTTTATTTAAGCAGGCAAGTCAGTCAAGAACAAATGATTATTTTACAATGACGGCCTACCCCGGCCAAACCCTCTCCTACCCCGGCCAAACCCTCTCCTACCCCGGCCAAACCCTCTCCTAACCTGGCCAAACCCTCTCCTACCCCGGCCAAACCCTCTCCTAACCCGGACAATGTGGGCCAACTGTGCACCGCCCTATGGATTCCCTGATCACGGCCAGTTGTGATACAGCTCGGGATCGAACCAGGGCCTGTAGTGACGCTTCTAACACTGAGATGCAGTGCCTTAGACCGCTGGAGTCAAAAGGTGCCACCAACCTCCTGTGGCCTGTATGCTTTCAAGTAAATCAATACATACACTACCGTTCAAAAGTTTGGGGTCACATAGAAATGTCCTTGGTTTTTGAAAGAAAAGCAAATTCTCCATCCATTAAAATAACATAAAATTAATCAGAAATACAGTGTAGACATTTTTAATGTTGTAAATGATCAACAGTGAAGAGGCGACTCCAGGATGCTGGCCTTCTTGGCAGAGTTCCTCTGTCCAGTGTCTGTGTTCTTTTGCCCGTCAGTCTATTCTGGGGGCCCTCCCACTCCTCTTTCTATTCTGGTTAGAGCCAGTTTGCGCTGTTCTATGAAGGGATTAGTACACAGCGTTGTATCAAATATTCAGTTCCTTGACAATTTCTCGGATGGAATAGCCTTCATTTCTCAGAACAAGAATAGACTGACAAGTTTCAGAAAAAAATACTTTGTTTCTGGCCATTTTGAGCCTGTAATCGAACTCACAAATGCTGATGCTCCAGATACTCAACTAGTCTGAAGAAGGCCAGTTTAATTGCTTCTTTAATCAGCCCACCAGTTTTCAGCTGTGCTAACATTGTCAGGACCCGGTGCGAGAAACAGTCACTTAATAATTGGCAGAACCCAGAAGATGAGGCAGACACAGCAGTACTAGAGATGGTGGTTTAATGAAAAATGGATATCCTCCAAAATACAACGAAAAATCCACAAAGTGGTAAAAAACAGCAGGGAAAAAACAAACCTCAAAAGACTACTCAAATAATAAACAAGAACAAAACCAGAGAACCTCTGGAAAATCCAACAAGAGAAAAGTCTATATAAAACAAGGCTTGGGCTGGGGCTGGGTGCTAACTTACAGGTGCAAACAATAATTGGAGCAAGAAAAACAAAAGGTACAAAAAAGGTGCAAGGGGGACATCTAGTGAACAAAACCTAAACAGTCCTGGCCAAAACCTGACAGAATCCCCCCCCTAGGAACGGCTCCTGACGTTCCTACCAGCCTTCTCAGGGTGGAGGACCCTGAACTGACGAATGAGGTCAGGGTCCAGTATGTCCTTGGCAGGAACCCAGGAGCGCTCCTCGGGACCGTAGCCTTCCCAGTCCACCAGATACTGCCAGGACCGCTGCACCCGGCGGGAATCCAGTATCCGGTGGACGGTATAAGCCGACTGGCCTCCGATGACACGGGGCGGAGGGGGAGGTCTGCCTGCCGGGATAAGGGGAGAAAAAACAACAGGTTTTAATAAGGAAATGTGAAATGTGGGATTGATCTTAAGGGATCTGGGTAAGTACAGGCGAAAAGTAACGGGATTGACTCTCCTGGCAATCTTAAAGGGACCGATGAATCTCTGGGACAGCTTGCGAGACTCCACCCTTAGCGGTAAGTCCTTTGTTGAGAGCCATACTCTCTGGCCGGGGTACAGGGTAGGACCGGGACGGCGACGTCTGTTGGCTTGTCGCTGGTACTGCTGTGAGGAACGCAGAAGATTAAGACGGGCCTTCTTCCACGTAAGCCGACAGCGTCTGATGAACCTCGAGGCTGAAGGCACTCTGACTTCTGCCTCCTGGTCCGGGAACAATAGCGGAGCATAGCCAAACTGACACTCATGCGGAGACATACCAGTGGAGGAGGAGCACAAGGTGTTGTGCGCGTACTCGGCCCAAACAATGAAGGATGACCATGTGGACGGGTTGTTGGAAACCATACATCTGAGGGTGGTTTCCAGCTCCTGATTCATCCTCTCAGTTTGGCCGTTGGACTCCGGATGGTACCCTGAAGATAAACTGGCCGTGGCCCCTATGAGTTGGCAGAAGGCCTTCCAAAACCTTGAGGCGAACTGGGGACCTCTGTCGGAAACCATATCTTGCGGGATACCAAAGACTCGGAACACATGGTTAATCACCAACTCAGCTGTTTCCTTGGCAGAAGGTAATTTGGTCAAGGGAACAAACCTGGCCGCCTTAGAAAACCTGTCGATGATGACTAGGATAGTAGTATTACCATGGGACGGAGGAAGGCCAGTAATAAAGTCCAACGAGATATGGGACCAGGGTCGGTGGGGAATAGATAAAGGGTGAAGGAGTCCTTGAGGGCGGAGGTGAGAAGATTTGCCCTGGCAGCACACGGGACAGGCCTTGACGAAAGTGGCAACGTCTTCTTTTATGGTGGGCCACCAGAACTTACGCTGAATGAACTCCAAGGTGCGACCTACGCCCGGGTGACAGGTGAGGCGAGAGGAGTGCCCCCACAGAAGGACTTGGGATCTTGCTGCCTTGGGAACAAACAACCGATTAGCAGGACCTCCTCCAGGGCCCGGTTCGATGGCTTGAGCTTGTTTCACGGTATCCTCCACTTGCCACGAGATCGGAGCCACGATCTTAGCGGCCGGAAGGACAGTCATGTCAGTATCTTCTCGAATGGCAGGAGAGTAGATTCGTGACAAGGCGTCCGGTTTTAGATTCTTCGACCCGGGTCTATAGGTGAGGATAAACTGAAATCGGCTGAAGAAAAGAGACCATCGAGCTTGTCTGGAGTTCAACCGCTTCGCCTGCTGGATATACTCCAGATTTTTGTGGTCCGTAAGCACTTGAAACGGTTGAGAAGCCCCCTCGAGCCAGTGTCTCCATTCCTTCAATGCCATCTTAACTGCTAGGAGTTCACGATCCCCCACATCGTAATTCCTCTCGGCCGGGGTAAGCCGGTGAGAGAAGAAGGCGCAAGGATGAAGCTTCTTGTCTTCACCCCTCTGAGACAGGACAGCTCCAACCCCAACCTCTGATGCGTCTACCTCCACCACAAAAGGTTCATCCGCCGTTGGTAGTGTCAGGATGGGAGCAGAGAGGATGCGCTGCTTGAGTCCTTGGAAGGCCGTCTCAGCTTCTCTTACCCACAGAAACCTTGTGTTGCCACCCTTGGTTACAGCTGAGAGAGGGGCTGCCACCGAGCTGAAGTTCTTGATGAACTTGCGGTAAAAGTTGGTGAAGCCCAGGAAACGCTGAACTTCCTTAACGGACTTGGGGGTGGGCCAATCCGCTACCGCCCCTACCTTCTTGGGGTCCATCTGGACTCGACCGGGTTCCACTATAAATCCCAGGAATTGTACTCGAGAGGAATGGAATTCACACTTTTCCGGCTTAACGTACAAATGGCTGTCTAGGAGGCGTTTGAGCACTTGTCTGACATGCTTGGTGTGTTCTTGAAGGGAGCTCGAAAAGATGAGGATGTCATCCAAGTAAACAAACACGAAAATGTTAAGCATATCCCTAAGCACATCGTTTATGAGCGCTTGGAACACAGCCGGGGCGTTGGTCAGGCCGAAGGGCATCACCAAGTATTCGTAGTGACCAGTAGGCGTGTTGAAAGCGGTCTTCCACTCGTCACCGGGTTTGATCCGCACAAGATGGTATGCGTTCCGCAGGTCAAGCTTAGTGAAGACCACTGCTTCCTGGAGCAGCTCAAAGGCTGTGGCCATAAGGGGTAGCGGGTAGCGGTTACGGACGGTTATGGCATTAAGTCCCCGGTAGTCGATGCAAGGACGTAATCCCCCGTCTTTTTTGGCCACAAAGAAAAACCCTGCTCCCGCTGGCGAGGTGGATGGACGCATGAGGCCTGCTGCCAGAGAGTCCTTGATGTAGGTATCCATAGCAGCTCGTTCGGGAGGAGATAGGGAAAAGATCCGACCCCTGGGGGGGCAGGTGCCCGGAAACAGGTCGATGGGGCAATCGTAAGGTCTATGGGGTGGTAGTTTGGTGGCCCTCTGTTTGCTAAATACCGGTTTGAGGTCATGGTAACACTCGGGAACTCGGGACAGGTCGATGGATTCTAAAGACTCGGGAGGGGAACTCGGGGAACTTGGGAAGATACAAGTGGCTTGGCACGTAGGACCCCACTGCTTGATAGTGCCCACAGACCAGTCGATGTGAGGGTTATGGCTGTGAAGCCAGGGGTATCCAAGGACGAGAGGGAACTCGGAACACGAGGTCAGATGAAAGTTCATCACTTCCTGGTGTTGGGAAACTGAAAGTCGCAAGGGGGTAGTGACACGAGTGACAAGCCAGATCCCAAAGGGCTTCCATCCAACGTAGTAACCCTTATGGGGTCACTTAGAGGTTCAGAGGGAACGCCATTCTCCTTCGCCCAGACACCATCCATGAAGTTACCTGCGGCTCCAGAGTCTACCAAGGCTTGAAGGGGAAGCTCGTGGTTGTCCCAGGAAAGGGTAACTGGAATGAGCAGGCGGGAGTTGGATGGATGGGAGGAGGTTATGTTTCCCATTACAGTCCTCCCAGGCCTGCACGGGAGAGTGCATTTTCCCTGGAGCCCGGAACACGTGGAGAGGAAATGGCCCGGTTTGCCGCAATATAGACAGCATCGCTCCCTCATCCGGCGGTCTCTCTCAGCCTGGGAGATGCGTCCAACCTGCATGGGTTCCGGTGGAGTCAGCGAGGATAAAAGTGGAGACTCGGAGCTGGAACCGATAGGAGCTAGGGTGAGAGATCTACGGTTGAGCTCTCTCTCTCTCAGACGCTGGTCTATGCGTGAAGCCAACTTGATCAGGGACTCGAGGTTGTCTGGTGGTTCCCGAGTGGCCAGTTCATCTTGGATGGTGTCGGAAAGACCCTTCAAAAAGCACACTGTGAGCGCCTCGTCGTTCCAGCCACTCGCTGCTGCCACCGTGTGGAACTGGATGGCATAGTCCGTCACGCTGCGCCGACCTTGGCGGAGAGTCAGGAGCTGTTTGGCTGAGTCAGGACCGCTGGTAGGACCTTGAAACACTCGCTTGAATTCTTCAGCAAAGGTAGAGTAGCTGGCACAGCAGGGACTTTGGGCATCCCACACAGCAGTAGCCCAGGCTAGGGCTTTTTCCGACAGCAGGGTGATGATATATGCTATCTTGGACCGGTCGGTGGGAAACGACGAGGGTTGCAGCTCGAAGGAGAGAGAACATTGGGTGAAAAACCCCTTACAAACACTCGGATCACCTGAGAACCGTTGGGGAGGCGGCAGACGAGGTTCAGCCAGGGGGTTAACTGCCACGGGCACTTGAATCTGATGAACTGGAGCAGAAGCGGTTGCAGGAGAAAGTTGATCAGAAATCTGCTTTATGGAAGTCATCATCTCCGACAGAAGTTGAGAATGTCCAGCCAGTAAGGCCTCTTGCTGAACCAGAGCAGCTTCGTGACGTTGGACAGTCCCCTCGTGGTGGGACAGCATGGGAAAAAAGTCCTGGGTACTGGCTGCCTCTGGGTTCATATTAATGGCTCAGTGTTTCTGTCAGGACCCGGTGCGAGAAACAGTCACTTAATAATTGGCAGAACCCAGAAGATGAGGCAGACACAGCAGTACTAGAGATGGTGGTTTAATGAAAAATGGATATCCTCCAAAATACAACGAAAAATCCACAAAGTGGTAAAAAACAGCAGGGAAAAAAACAAACCTCAAAAGACTACTCAAATAATAAACAAGAACAAAACCAGAGAACCTCTGGAAAATCCAACAAGAGAAAAGTCTATATAAAACAAGGCTTGGGCTGGGGCTGGGTGCTAACTTACAGGTGCAAACAATAATTGGAGCAAGAAAAACAAAAGGTACAAAAAAGGTGCAAGGGGGACATCTAGTGAACAAAACCTAAACAGTCCTGGCCAAAACCTGACAAACATAATTGCAAAAGTGTTTTCTAATGATCAATTAGCCTTTTAAAATGATAAACTTGGATTAGCTAACACAACGTGCCATTGTACAATGTGCCATTTTATGGTCACCATAGCTGCACCCACCCGTAGCACGCGTTCCAGCAGGTATATCTCACTTGTCACCCCCAAAGCCAATTCCACCTTTGGCCGCCTCTCCTTCCAGTTCTCTGCTGCCAATGACTGGAACGAACTACAAAAATCTCTGAAACTGGAAACACTTACAGTGGGGAGAACACTGCCGATTTTGCAGGTTTTCCTACTTACAAAGCATGTAGAGGTCTGTAATTTTTAGCATAGGTACACTTCAACTGTGAGAGACGGAATCTAAAACAAAAATGCAGAAAATCACATTGTATGATTTTTAAGTAATTAATTTTCATTTTATTGCATGACATAAGTATTTGATCACCTACCAACCAGTAGGAATTCTGGCTCTCACAGACCTGTTAGTTTTTCTTTAAGAAGCCCTCCTGTTCTCCACTCATTACCTGTATTAACTGCGCCTGTTTGAACTCGTTACCTGTATAAAAGACACCTGTCCACACACTCAATCAGACAGACTCCAACCTCTCCACAATGGCCAAGACCAGAGAGCTGTGTAAGGACATCAGGGATAAAATTGTATACCTGCACAAGGCTGGGATGGGCTACAGGACAATAGGCAAGCAGCTTGGTGAGAAGGCAACAACTGTTGGCGCAATTATTCGAAAATGGAAGAAGTTCAAGATGACGGTCAATCACCCTCGGTCTGGGGCTCCATGCAAGATCTCACCTCGTGGGGCATCAATGATCATGAGAAAGGTGAGGGATCAGCCCAGAACTACACGGCGGGACCTGGTCAATGACCTGAAGAGAGCTGGGACCACAGTCTCAAAGAAAACCATTAGTAACACACTACGCCGTCATGGATTAAAATCCTGCAGCGCACGCAAGGTCCCCCTGCTCAAGCCAGCGCATGCCCAGGCCCATCTGAAGTTTGCCAATGACCATCTGGATGATCCAGAGGAGGAATGGGAGAAGGTCATGTTGTCTGATGAGACAAAAATAGAGCTTTTTGGTCTAAACTCTACTCGCCGTGTTTGGAGGAAGAAGAAGGATGAGTACAACCCCAAGAACACCATCCCAACCGTGAAGCATGGAGGTGGAAACATCATTCTTTGGGGATGCTTTTCTGCAAAGGGGACAGGACGACTGCACCGTATTGAGGGGAGGATGGATGGGGCCATGTATCGCGAGATCTTGACCAACAACCTCCTTCCCTCAGTAAGAGCATTGAAGATGGGTCGTGGCTGGGTCTTCCAGCATGACAACGACCCGAAACACACAGCCACGGCAACTAAGGAGTGGCTCCGTAAGAAGCATCTCAAGGTCCTGGAGTGGCCTAGCCAGTCTCCAGACCTGAACCCAATAGAAAATCTTTGGAGGGAGCTGAAAGTCCGTATTGCCCAGCGACAGCCCCGAAACCTGAAGGATCTGGAGAAGGTCTGTATGGAGGAGTGGGCCAAAATCCCTGCTGCAGTGTGTGCAAACCTGGCCAAGAACTACAGGAAACGTATGATCTCTGTAATTGCAAACAAAGGTTTCTGTACCAAATATTAAGTTCTGCTTTTCTGATGTATCAAATACTTATGTCATGCAATAAAATGCAAATGAATTACTTAAAAATCATACAATGTGATTTTCTGGATTTTTTAAAGTAGGAAAACCTGCAAAATCGGCAGTGTATCAAATACTTGTTCTCCCCACTGTATCTCCCTCACTAGCTTTAAGCACCAGCTGTCAGAGCAGCTCATAGATCACTGCACCTGTACATAGCCCATCTATAATTAGCCCAAACAACTACCTCTTCCCCTACTGTATTTATTTATTTATGTTGCTCCTTTGCACCCCAGTATTTCTACTTTGCACACTCATCTCCTGTCAAATCTACCATTCCAGTGTTTTAATTGCTATATTGTATTTACTTCGCCACCATGGCCTATTTATTGCCTTTACCTCCCTTATCTCACCTCATTTGCTCACATTGTATATAGACTTATTTTTCTACTGTATTATTGACTGTATGTTTGTTTTACTTCATGTGTAACTCTGTGTTGTTATATGTGTCGAACTGCTTTGCTTTATCTTGGCCAGGTAGCAGTTGTAAATGAGAACTTGTTCTCAACTTGCCTACCTGGTTAAATAAAGGTGAAATAAAAAAAATGAAAAAAATTGAACACAGGAGTGATGGTTGCTGATAATGGGCCTCTGTACGCCTATGTAGATATTCCATAAAAAAATCTGCTGTTTCCAGCTACAATAGTCATTTACAACATTAACAATGTCTACACTGTATTTCTGATCAATTTCATGTTATTTTAATTGACTATTTTGTTTGCTTTTCTTTCAAAAACAAGGACATTTCTAAGTGACACCAAACTTTTGAACAGTAGTGAGTGTGTATATATATATATATACATATGTGTGTATATATATATATATATAAATATATATACATACATACTGTACATACATACAGTTGAAGTCAGAAGTTTACTTACACTTTAGCCAAATGCATTTAAACTCAATTTTTCACAATTCCTGACATTTAATCCTAGTAAAAATTCCCTTTCTTAGGTCAGTTAGGATCACCACTTTATTTTAAGAATGTGAAATGTCAGAATAATAGTAGAGAGAATGATTTATTTCAGCTTTTATTTCTTTCATCACATTCCCAGTGGGTCAGAAGTTTACATACTGTCACGATCGCTGTCGTCGTGGAAATGACCGGACCAAGGTGCAGCAAGGTGAGCGTACATTTCTTTTATTAATAAATGTCGCCAACAAAACAAAGAAACGACAGTGAAGCCTACTTAGGCTATAATGCCACTAACAAAGACAACTACCCACAAATACCAAAGGAAAAAAGGCTGCCTAAGTATGATTCCCAATCAGAGACAACAATAGACAGCTGTCCCTGATTGAGAACCATACCCAGCCAAAACATAGAAACAAAGAACATAGAGTTTCCCACCCGAGTCACACCCTGACCAACCAAACATAGAGAATAAAAAGATCTCTACGGTCAGGGCGTGACAGTACCTCCCCCCCCCAAAGGTGCGGACTCTGGCCGCAAACCTGACACTATATGGGGGGTTACGGGTGGGCATCTACTTCGGTGGCGGCTCCGGTGCGGGACGCAGACCCCGCTCCACCTTTGGCTCCCCCCACTTTGGTGGCGCCTCTGGTGCGGGGACCCTCGTCGCCGACCCCGGACTGGGGACCCTGGTTACAGGCCCCGGACTGGGGACCGTCGCTGGAGGCACCGGACTGGGGACCGTCGCTGGAGGGTCGCTGGAGGCACCGGACTCGGGACCGTCGCTGGAGGCTCCGGACTGGGGACTGTCGCTGGAGGTTCCGGACTGTGGCCCGTCGTTGGAGGTTCCGGACTGTGGCCCGTCGTTGGAGGCTCCGGACTGTGGCCCGTCGTTGGAGGTTCCGGACTGTGAAACGTCGCCGGAAGCTCTGGACTGGGAACTGTCGCCGGAAGCTCTGGACTGGGAACAGTCGCCGGAAGCTCTGGACTGGGAACTGTCGCCGGAAGCTCTGGACTGGGAACTGTCGCCGGAAGCTCTGGACTGGGAACTGTCGCTGGAAGCTCTGGACTGGGAACTGTCGCCGGAAGCTCTGGACTGTGGAGACGCACTGACCCAACTCCTCGTGCTTACCGTAGGGAGTGTGGTACTGGTCAGGCACCGTGTTATGTGGTGGAGCGCACGGTGTCTCCAGTGCGCGTTCACAGCCCGGTGCGCTACATTCCAGCTCCCCGCATCGGCCGGGCTAGAGTGGGCATCCAGCCAGGACGGATGGTGCCGGCTCAGCGTATCTGGCCGCCAGTGCGTCTCTACGGCCCAGGATATCCTGCGCCGGCTCTGCGCACTGTGTCTCCGGTGCGTCTGCACAGCCCAGTGCGTCCGCCTTTGCCGGGCGAAGGTAACCATCCAGCCAGGACGGGTTGTGCAGGCTCTACGCTCGAGACCTCCAGTGCGCCTCCACGGCCCAGTGTATCCGGTGCCTGCTCCAAGAACCAGGCCTCCAGTATGTCTCCCCAGCTGGGTGAGTCCTGTGCCTGCTCCCAGAACCAGACCTCCTGTATGTCTCCCCAGCTGGGTGATGATCCATGGCACGAAGCCTCCAGTGGTGATCCATAGCACGAAGCCTCCAGTGATGATCCATGGCACGAAGCCTCCAGTGATGATCCATGGCAAGAAGCCTCCAGTGATGGTCCATGGCACGAAGCCTCCAGTGATGATTCATGGCACGAAGGCTCCAGTGATGGTCCATGGCCCGGAGCCTGCAATGAGGATCCATGGCACAAAGCCTCCAACATTGATCTGCGGTCCGGAGCCTGCAGCGACGGTCTCCAGTCCGGAGCCTCCAACGACGGTCTCCAGTCCGGAGCCTCCAGCGACGGTCTCCAGTCCGGAGCCTCCAGCGACGGCCTCCAGTCCGGAGCCTCCAGCGACGGTCCCCAGTCCGGAGCCTCCAGTGATGATCCATGGCACGAAGCCTCCAGTGATGATCCATGGCAAGAAGCCTCCAGTGATGATTCATGGCACGAAGGCTCCAGTGATGGTCCATGGCCCGGAGCCTGCAATGAGGATCCATGGCACGAAGCCTCCAGCATTGATCTGCGGTCCGGAGCCTCCAACGACGGTCTCCAGTCCGGAGCCTCCAGCGACGGTCCCCAGTCCGGAGCCGCCAGCGAGGGTCCCCAGTCCGGGGCCTGCAGCGAGGGTCCCCAGTCCGGGGCCTGCAGCGAAGATCCCCAGTCCGGGGCCTGCAACGAGGGCCCCCAGTCCGGGGCTTGCAACGAGGGTCCCCAGCCCGGGGCCTGCAGCGAGGGTCCCCAGTCCGGGGTCTGCAGCGAGGGTCCCCAGTCCGGGGCCTGCAGCGAGGGTCCCCAGTCCAGAGGCGCCACCAAAGTGCGGGGAGCCAGAGGTGTAGCGGGGTCTACGTCCTGCACCGGAGCCGCCACCAAAGTGCGGGGAGCCAGAGGTGTAGCGGGGTCTGCGTCCTGCACCGGAGCCACCACCAAAGTAGATGCCCACCCGGACCCTCCCCTATAGAGTCAGGTTTTGCGGCCGGAGTCTGCGCCTTTGGGGGGGGGGGGGGGTACTGTCACGTGACTAGGGTGGGCTAGGGTGGGCATTCTAGTTTCTTTATTTCTATGTTTTCTGTTTCTATGTTTTGGCCTGGTATGGTTCTCAATCAGGGACAGCTGTCTATCGTTGTCTCTGATTGGGAATCATACTTAGGCAGCCTGTTTTTCCACCTTAGTTGTGGGTAGTCTGTGTTAGTGGCCTGTATAGCCCTAGTCAGCTTCACGTTCGTTTGGTTGTTTCTTGTTTTTTGTTGGCGACATTCATAAATAAAAAGAAATGTACGCTTACCACGCTGCACCTTGGTCCATTCCATACAACGATCATGACAGGTAGGGGTAAAGTGACTATGCATAGATACATGGACACCTAAATTCATTTGGTGTGCTTTCTGGAATAAAAGCAAGCGTATAGCGTGGTAGAAAAGGGCAATAGATGATCAAATTTGTTTCATTCTCTATTTCTTCAAGGTCACAATAGTTTTTCCTCTTCCATTTCAATACAATACCTGTTTCAATACGCAGAGACAATATCCCTGATCTTACCGGTTTCAATACGCAGAGACAATATCCCCGATCTTACCTGTTTCAATACGCAGAGACAATATCCCCGATCTTACCTGTTTCAATATGCAGAGGCAATATTCCTGGCAGAGGCAATATCCCTGATCTTACCTGTTTCAATACATTGAGGCAATATCCCTGATCTTACCTGTTTCAATACGCAGAGGCAATATCCCCGATCTTACCTGTTTCAATACGCAGAGGCAATATCCCCGACCTTACCTGTTTCAATACGCAGAGGCAATATCCCTGATCTTACCTGTTTCAATACGCAGAGGCAATATCCCCGATCTTACCTGTTTCAATACGCAGAGGCAATATCCCCGATCTTACCTGTTTCAATACATAGAGGCAATATCCCTGATCTTACCTGTTTCAATACGCAGAGGCAATATCCCCGATCTTACCTGTTTCAATACACAGAGACAATATCCCCGATCTTACCTGTGCAAATCTTTACCAGCTATTCTGTCTCACCTCACAGGGTTCCCAGCCCATGTCCCCAGTTATTGCAAGAATAGGTGCAAACTTGTGGACACCTAAAAAGTAACATGCTGCTCTGTTATGGGCATGTTCATTTTTATTAAGATACCTCTTAGCACCCCACACTCCTGTTGAATAGTCCAGAACAGGACACACGCATGTCTGACACAGTTTGGAATACGTAGCAAAACCAAGATGTTCCAGTGCTTTTGTTTTTCCTTTAACTTCACCAAGAGCTCTACTTCCTGAGTCGCCTATAGAGCAGATGTTCCGTACAGAAAGGTCATAAGTTCATAAATAAAAATACCCAACTATTTATAATTGCTAGTCAACTCAAGAATATCATCACCAAAACAAAAAGTGAAAATCACTTCTCTCAAATCTCATACATATATTTAGAAGATGTCATGTGTAGGTGTAGCAAAATGCTTGTGTTCCTAGCTCCAACGTTGCATTAGTACCTAACAATTCACAACAATACACAAATCTAAAAGTAAAAGAATGGAATTAATAAATATATAAATATTAGGACGAGCAATGTCGGAGTGGCATTGACTAAATACAGTAGAATAGAATACAGTATATACTGTACATATGAGATGAGTAAAGCAGTATGTAAACATTATTCAAGTGACTAGTGTTCCATTATTAAAGCGGCCAGTGATTCCATGTCTACGTATATAGGGCGGCAGCCTCTAAGGTGCAGGGTTGAGTAACCGGGTGGTAGGCTGCTAGCGATGGCTATTTAACAGTCTGATGGCCTTGAGATAGAAGCTGTTTTTCAGTCTCTCTGTCCCGGCTTTGATGCACCTGTACTGACCTCGCCTTCTGGATGACAGTGGGGTGAACAGGCCGTGGCTCGCGTGGTTGATGTCCTTGATGATCTTTTTAGCCTTCCTGTGACATCGGGTGGTGTAGGTGTCTTGGAGGGCAGGCAGGGTGCTCCCAGTGATGTGTTGAGCAGACCGTACCACCCTCTGGAGAGCTCTGCGGTTGCGTGCGATGCAGTTGCCGTACCAGGCGGTGATACACCCCGACAGGATGCTCTCAATTGCGCATCTGTAAATGTTTCTGAGGGTCTTAGGGTCCAAGCCGAATTTCTTCAGCCTCCTGCGGTTGAAGAGGGGCTGTTGCGCCGTCTTCACTACACTGTCTGTGTGGGTGGACCATTTCAGATCGCCAGTGATGTGTACGCAAAGGATCTTGAAACTTTCCACCTTCTCCACTGCGGTCCCGTTGATGTGGATAGGGGCGTGCTCCCTCTGCTGTTTCCTGAAGTCCACGATCAGCTCCTTCATTTTGTTGACGTTGATGGAGAGGTTATTTTTCTGGCACCACTCCGCCAGGGCCCGTCATTGTTGGTAATCAGGCCTACTACTGTTGTGTCCTCTGCAAACGTGATGATTGAGTTGGAGGTGTGCGTGGCCGCGCAGTCATGGCTGAACAGGAAGTACAGAAGGGGGCTCAGCACGCACCCTTGTGATGAGGATCAGCGAAGTGGAGGTGTTGTTTCCTACCTTAACCACCTGGAGGCGGCCCTTCAGGAAGTCCAGGACCCAGTTGCGGGGCGGGGTTCAGACCCAGGGCCCCGAGCTTAATGATGAGCTTGGAGGGTACTATGGTGTTGAATGCTGAGCTATAGTCAATGAACAGCATTCTGACGAAGGTATTCCTCTTGTTCAGTTGGGTTAGGGCAGTGTGCAGTGCGATGGCGATTGCATCATCTGTAGATCTATTGGGGCGGTAAGCAAATTGAAGTGGGTCTAGGGTGTCAGGTAAGGTAGAGTTGATATGATCCTTAACTAGCCTCTCAAAGCACTTCCTGATGACAGAAGTGAGTGCTACGGGGCGATAGTCATTTAGTCCAATTACCTTTGCTGTCTTGGGAACAGGAACAATGGTGGACATCTTGAAGCATGTGGAGACAGCAGACTGGGATAGGGAGAGGTTGAATATGTCCGTAAACACTCCAGCCAGCTGGTCTGCGCACGCTCTGAGGACGCGGCTAGGGATGCCGTCTGGACCGGCAGCCTTGCGAGGGTTAACATGCTTAAATGTCTTACTCACGTTGGCCACGGAGAATGAGAGCCCACAGTCCTTGGGAGCGGGCCGCGTTGGTGGCACTGTGTTATCCTCAAAGCGGGCAAAGAAGGTGTTTAGCTCGTCTGGGAGCAAGACGTCGGTGTCCGCAACATGGCTGGTTTTCCCTTTGTAATCCGTGATTGTCTGGAGACACTGCCACATACGTCTGGTGTCTGAGCCGTTGAATTGCGACTCCACTTTGTCTCTGTACTGATGTTTAGCCTGTTTGATTGCCTTAGGGAAGGAATAACTACACTGTTTCCATTGGACCATATTCCAAGTCACCTTGCCATGGTTAAATGCGGTGGTTTTCTAAAATGCGTTATCTGTGTTTTTGTCTGGTTGATCATGAGTCTCCATCTTTTACCCTAATTGACTGCACATAACATGTTCTGTAGGTCATGTCACGTTTCTTTCATCAAAATAACATCATCAGCATATAAAATGATACTTAGCATTTCATCATCTTACTCCAATATTTAACTGTTTAATTTATTTTGCCAAATAATTTATAAACATAGCAAACAAAGTCAGTGATAAGGCATCTCCTTGTTTTACACCCAAAAGTGTGGGAAACCAATCTGTATGATATTCATTAAATCTAGGACTTGGTTTCCTCTATCGTAATCACTCCTCTTTCACCCCAGCTGCCAAATTAACCCTAATTCAGATGACCATCCTACCCATGCTAGATTACGGAGACATAATTTATAGATCGGCAGGTAAGGGTGCATCTCTGTATACTCGTTGCAAGACCCACTGGTTGATGTTTATTTATCAAACCCTCTTAGGCCTCACTCCCCCCTATCTGAGATACCTACTGCAGCCCTCATCCTCCACATACAACACCCGTTCTGCCAGTCAAATTCTGTTAAAGGTCCCCAAAGCACACACATCCCTGGGTCGCTCCTCTTTTCAGTTTGCTACTGGAACGAGCTGCAGAAAACACTTAAACTGGACCTTTTTATCTCCATCTCTTCATTCAAAGACTCAATCATGGATACGCTTACTGACAGTTGTGGTTGCTTTGCGTGATGCATTTTTGTCTCTACCTTCTTGCCCTTTGTGCTGTTGTCTGTGCCCAGTTGTGTGTACAATGCTTTGTGCTGCTGCCATGTTGTGTTGCTACCTTGTTGTTGTCATGTTGTGTTGCTACCATGCTGTGTTTTCATATGTTGCTGCCATGCTATGTTGTTGTCTTAGGTATCTCTTGATGTAGTGCTGTGGTGTCTCTCTTGTCATTATGTGTGTTTTGTCCTATACTTTTGTTTTATTTTTAATCCCAGCCCCCGTCCCCACAGGCAGCCTTTTGCCTTTTGGTAGGTCGTCATTGTAAATAAGAATTTGTTCTTAACTGGCTTGCCTAGATTAAATAAAGGTTCAATAAAAATGTATTAAGAACTAACACACACACAAGCAATTGATACTTTGTAAAGAGACTGGATTGCGTGATAAAATTTCCCATCAACCATTGTCTTTAACATTTCAATAGTCTAACGTGGGTTTCTCTCATAGTCTCCTTTCAAAACAGATCGGTTAAGATCAGCTTGGTCCAGTTTAGCTCAGTGCAGAATACAAATGTAGGGATTAAGTAAGTTAAAAAGAAAAATATTTCACTAAGAGATGCACCCTCATTGGTTTCACTAAGAGATGCACCCTCATTGGTTTCACTAAGAGATGCACCCTCATTGACTTCACTAAGAGATGCACCCTCATTGATTTCACTAAGAGATGCACCCTCATTGATTTCACAAAGAGATGCACCTTCATTGACCTCACTAAGAGATGGACCCTCATTGATTTCACTAAGAGATGCACCCTCATTGATTTCACTAAGTGATGCACCCTCATCGATCTCACTAAGAGATGGACCCTCATTTATTTCACTAAGAGACGCACCCTCATTGTACCAGATATGGACTAGAAGTGATCTTGCAACTGGTTTACGTTGCCCTTCTACTGCGATACATTAACCATAACATGTTTTTCCGGTCAAACAAATGTAAATAGAGTAGCAGCATGACTTTGCTTTGAGAATGCGACGCTTATTTCTGTATCGTTATAAAAGTGTTTAAGTATAGTTGCTTATTAGCTAGCAAGCTAACGTTAGCCACCAGCAAGTTTTCAGGTGTCGTTCGCCATCTCGCCAGCAGGTAATTTTGCTAGCTAATGTGAAGACGTGGCTCTGACTCAGTCAATAGCCATTCACTTCAAAAGCACAATAAAACCCTAAATTAACGCCACACTTGAACTATTCGTTCAACTTCAGCAAGTTAGTACACAAACGGTCTACAAACAAATCTATGAAATTGTTACATCAGTTTGCTAATGCCTATCTCCGAGCAACGTATTCGTTCGATGGTGTACTGGTGTTCGGCTTGCTGTTCATCTGCACGTGTGTCTCGCATGAAGGGCTGGCTGAGATGAGAGTGGTCTGGGGGAGTGTTCTACAATGGTATTAGATGGGAATAAGACTGTGCCTCCTAGTTAACATGCCAGAGATTGATAATTAGTCAACAGGATTAAATCAGGCATCCCTAAAACATAGTAAAGGGTCTTCTTATTAATGTGCTATTTAAAATGGAAAGTTTAACATGATTTCAATAAAAGTTCATGCACATCACTTGTTCATTTGTACACACACCTCCCACTTGCTTTTCTAATGAGTTTGAAATGTGATGTTTAAAACTTGATATAACCAGTGATTGTCTTTGTTCTTGTCTCAACAGCATCTGTGATTGGGACCAGACTTCACCTGACAGTGGCTCTATCCTGTGTGACCATGGCGTTCTATGTCTTTCTAAAGTGACCAACTAGGGGACTGGACTGTCTAGTCGGCACCTCATGGACATTAGCCTGGTCCCAGGTTTCTTTGACAATGGCAGCAATGGAATTTTCAAGACAGTACAAACACAAATAGATCTGTGACCAGGCTACATGGACACTGGCTATGAGCCTGGAACCAATGAACGATGGGGATACAAACTTTCCAAAAGTGGGCTTCTCTCTGTCAACATGCCACACTTTCTGAACTGAGATGTTATTTGAGTTAGAGCGGTGATGAAAAAAGGTCAAGACACTGACTGACACAGAGATCAACAACATGAGAGAGTGCCCCTCTGTGTGCAGTCAGTGGCGAAAACCGGTTGGGTGATGTATCTCTTTCTGTGTATTCAAAAGGGGACTTTGGGAATTTTACTGTGAATCTAGTGCTTTTGGGGTTCAGGAGTTTGGACCAAGGAAGCTACACAGGACCAATGTATAACACAGCCATTCATTTCACATTCATTTTTTTAAGTGTGATTTTCTATTATGTGGATGAAGGTAGAATAGAGGGTGGAAATGGAAAATAAAGTTTATAAAATATATTGAAGTAAAGTAATCAAGTTGAACCATTTATATGTTATTTATATGTTAAGAATGTTGTGTGATTAATTATAAAAAGGCACATGTAAGCCTCCTGCTCAATACAATGCAACCACAGGTTACCATCTATGGCCACATGAGGGCACGCTATTATTTTACGCCAGCCTTTCCCCCCCGAAATGTCCCATGATTCCCTGCGCTCTATAAATTCACTAACTCGGAAACGGAGCCATTTTTGTTTTGTTTGAGTGGTGGCGTGTGTTTGTGTGAGCGAATGAATGCGAGAGAGTGTAATTGTTTTATGTCTGTAGTGTTTTATGTCTTAGTCTAGCAACCAAAAAAAACTACACAGTGATCTTATTTGATCTGGTCGGGGTTTGGCCTTGCTCCGATTCGGAAATGATAGTACCCGACATGCGAGCCCCTGAGGCCATGAGCATGAAGCTTCCACTAACTTCAGGGCCTCCACAAGAAATTGTGGTCAGAAGTGATGACTCGATCAGATATACTAGTGCCGAGGAGATTTGTGGTTTTACCTCATTCTCCACACCGGCCAATGAGTATAACAGCGATTCTGATCTGCCATAATTTCGATAATTGTGCCCAGGTGTAAGAAGCTGCCTGTATTTGGCTGGCTAGCTACTAAGCTAACGTTGGGTAACGAGGTAACTCCTTGTGGCCCATGCGAACACCAAATCTAACAAACAGCCAGGTAATGAGCCAATGACAATGGAAGTAAAGTAGTTTTGGAGAGAAGTGGGCACATTTGTAGTTTCATCGATATTCGGTTTGTGGTCCTGCTGCTGGTCACTAAAAAAGAAACCATGCTAGTTAAACACTTTCTGGTCAATGTGCATCCAGTCTAACAACATGTCATTTGACATGGTTCGTTTTTCTTGGGGGTGGCTAGTGGCTTCCGTCAATAGCTTAATTGTCTGCATAATTTTCATTCTCCCATGTATTTTTGTTGTGTGTATATACATTTCCTTTATCATTTTCTGCTAACGCTACCTCCCCTAATTGGAGTAAACTAATGAACAACAACACTTAGGCTTTTGCTTCCCGTTTATACACTATATACATTTTACAGACACAATCTATTTTACAATAGTTATATTCTGTTTGTTTTTAGTCCTGCCCTTCCTCAACCTCTCCCATCTATTTCTGATGTCCGTCTAGTTTGATTTCTATCTGACGTATATTTTTAACTGCTGTTTCACAAAAGTTATTTTTTTCCCCCTAAAAGTATTCTATTATTGATCGATTGACTATGACTTTTCAGATCACCCAGTATTGCTATCTGCAGTGTTAGCTCCAGGTAAATGTTTCAATTCTTCAGCCATTCCTGGACCAGTGACCAAAAACAAGTTACATATGGACAGTACCAAAATAAATTGTCTAATGACTGTCACTTCGCAGCAAAATCTGTAGAGCTGGGAAAGTTGTATCCCCATATATGCACTACCGTTCAAAAGTTTGGGTTCACTTAGACATTTCCTTGTTTTTGGAAGAAAAGCACATTTTTTGTCCATTAAAATAACATCAAATTGATCAGAAACACAGTGTAGACAGTGTTTTTGTTGTAAATGACTATTGTAGCTGGAAAGGGCAGATTTTTTATGGAATATCTACATAGGCCTACAGAGGCCCATTATCAGCAACCTTCACTCCTGTGTTCCAAGGGCACGTTGTGTTAGCTAATCCAAGTTTATCATTTTAAAAGGCTAATTGATCATTAGAAAACCTTTTTGCAATTATGTTAACACAGCTGAAAACCATTGTTCTGATTAAAGAAGCAATAAAACTGTCCTTTAGACTAGTTGAGTATCTGGAGCATCAGCATTTGTGGGTTCGATTACAGCCTCAAAATGGCCAGCAACAAAGTATTTTCTTCTGAAACTCATCTGGCTATTCTTGTTCTGAGAAATGAAGGCTATTCCATACAAGAAATTGCCAAGAAACTGAAAATCTCATACAACGCTGTGTACTACTCCCTTCACAGAACAGTGCAAACTGGCTCTAACCAGAATAGAAAGAGTGGCAGGCCCGGTGCACAACCGAGCAAGAGGACAAGTACATTAGTGTCTAGTTTGAGAAACAGACGCCTCACAAGTCCTCAACTGGCAGCTTCATGAAATAGTACCCGCAAAACCCCAGTCTCAACAGTAAGGAGGCGACTCCTGGATGCTGGCCTTCTAGGCAGAGTTCCTCTGTCCAGTGTCTGTGTTCTTTTGCCCATCTTAATCTTTTATTTTTATTGGCCAGTCTGAGCTATGGCCTTTTCTTTGCAAATCTGCCTAGAAGGCCAGCATACATTTTTTTTTAATGGACTGGATCTTTATAATTACCGCCTGGGTCCTGTTTCAGTAATGAAATCAGACCTTCTTGCTGAGTGTCTGTTAATCTACCATTTATATAGGAGTGGTTAAAATATGCAAATAACGGTCCTCTGAGTGTATCAACAAAAAGGTTTGGTATACCTCCACTGGTATGCCAACCAGCCCTGGATATTTCCCAGACTTAAAGGCTTTAATTGCATCAAGCAGTTCCTGCTCTGTAATTTGACCTTCACATAGCTAGTTTTCTTTTCACATACTTGTTTAGTAATGTCGTGAAAGCAACTTAAAAGATGTGCTGTCAAAATAGGGATTTTATTTAAAGATGTTTCTGTAGACTTGAATACAGTAATAGTAATGATCTTGTGTAGGGGTTAGTTTACTGGACGTTGAGTGGGATGTCCACTGAGTATGTTGGTATTATTAAATGGAGTAGAATCCACAATAGTGCTCCCAGGACTATCTCCTTTTGGTAGAGGTATTGTGGGGAATTTCTGTGTAGACAAAAGAAAGATGGGATCTTATCACACATTGTTCGGGAACATGCCCTGCCTAGGCCAGTAGTCCTGTGGATTGGAATTACTACCAACTGCCTTTTTCTTTGATAACTGGTGTCCCTCATACTTGGCCAAGCCCAGAGCTCTTACCATTAGGTCAGAACTAGGACCCTTACCAATAGGTCAGAACTAGTGTAATAGTATTGCTTCACATCGGTTACACTAGGACCCTTACCATTATGTCTGAACTAGACCCTTACCATTAGGTCAGAACCACGACCCTTACCATTTTGTCTGAATTAGGACCCTTACCATTAGGTCAGAACTACGACCCTTACCATTAGGTCAGAACTAAGACCCTTACCATTAGGTCAGAACTAGGACCCTTACCCTTATGTCAGAACTACGACCCTTACCATTAGGTCAGAACTACGACCCTTACCATTATGTCAGAACTAGGACCCTTACCATTATGTCTGAACTAGGACCCTTATGTCAGAACTAGGACCCTTACCATTATGTCAGACCTAGGACCCTTACCATTATGTCAGAACTACGACCCTTACCATTAGGTCAGAACTAGGACCCTTATGTCAGAACTACGACCCTTACCATTATGTCAGAACTAGGACCCTTACCATTAGGTCAGAACTAGGACCCTTACCATTATGTCAGAACTACAACCCTTACCATTATGTCAGACCTAGGACCCTTACCATTATGTCTGAACTAGGACCCTTACCATTATGTCAGAACTAGGACCCTTACCATTATGTCAGAACTACGACCCTTACCATTAGGTCAGAACTAGGACCCTTACCATTAGGTCAGACCTAGGACCTTTACCATTATGTCAGAACTAGGACCTTTACCATTAGGTCAGAACTAGGACCCTTACCATTAGGTCAGAACTAGGACCCTTACCATTAGGTCAGAACTAGGACCCTTACCATTAGGTCAGAACTAGGACCCTTACCATTAGGTCAGAACTAGGACCCTTACCATTAGATCGGAACTATGACTGTTTGTTAATTGTCCCAGTAGTTATGGACACGGTCAAAAAGCTGTTCATATACCAGTCACAAAGTAGATGACCATAGATATTCCTTTCAGACTACTTGATTATGCTCATCCTCCCCTTGTCTGCCCATCAAAGTATTTGCTAATACACCCCATTAGTTATTATTTATTGAACAAGTCATCAGGACTGAGTTTGGGAAACCCTGATCTAGACAACAGCAGCACCACAGTTGAGAGTGTGTCCTCCAGTTTTATGCCCATGTTTTGTGACTTTTGAACCCTAGCCTCCTGGTTTTGTCACACTCACACATGGTTGTCAGTAGCAGTCTCCCTCTGGTATAAAGTTCTTACTACTGAGGAAGTCTTGGTGGTGTTCATATGTTGATTTCAGATGGAAGTGTAGGTTGTCTTTAGGTGCCATGGATGGTATAGATGATCGTTAAGTTAATTTATATGTCATTTTATGATGTAAACTATGCATGTTTTCAGTTTCTGTAAAATGTGCGTATGAATCAATCAAGTCAAAGTTTATATTGTGCTAGCTGCATTTAGCTAGTAGGCCTACTTTTCCCCACCATGTTGCCCTTTGTGTCAAGTTGATAATAGGCCTTGTAGAGCTTGAATATTAGCCTACCTGCCGGTAATGGTACAGGACATTCCTTCTGATAATGACCAGAGTAGCCATGTCAATCAGATGACTCCACGGTTTGCCATTTTGAATTAGGTGAGTTGGTTTATCAAACGGCTCTTTCTGTTCAGTTGGAAAGAAGAATGCATAGGCTTCTAAAAGAACAGAAATTATTTCACATTAGATCTACTTCATAAGGTTTTTAAATATTTGAGCCAACATATTGCTCAAATATCATCAGCGCTTTTGCTGTCGTTCTCATGTTCAGGAAAAGGAAAGGGATCTCTCGTTCGTGGCGTTATAACAGCTACAAATGTTACTATGTTGTGGATGAAGATAAATGTTTTTGCCGCCAAATTGTGTCCCCTTGTGTTGGTCACGCTCTAGAATGTTTACTAACTCACAATGGTAGCCCAAAAGCTGGTAGATGGCAATATTGAGTCGTTTCACCTTACCGTCCAAATGCACCATCCGTTCAGGATGCATAGGCTTCGATTTCCTCCTTAACTTTATTTAATGGCGAAAAGGCAGAAAAAAACGGGGGAAATATGCGTACTTTCCTTATTAAAAAAAAACCCATTACCAACACCATGCTATTGGCTAATACCAGATGTTGTGTGTTGCATTCAGTTTCAACCTGATTGTCCGAATGCGATACACAACATCTGGGATTAGCATTTAGCCAAAAGGCTCAGCAGCCAGATCTGAGCTGATAATCGGGCTGAGCTGAGGTCTCACAGCTGGAACAGACGTGTTCTCCAGAGAAGGCAGCATAGCTCCCCAGGCAGGGTGTGACTGTGGACCCTGGGCTAGAACTGCAGAGGGTTCTTCACAACTGGCAGGTTGGGGATCCCCGACGGAGCCAGGGTGGACCTCACAGGCAGGGACTAGCAGAGGTTGTAGGGCAGAGGACTGAAGGGCACAGAAGTCAGGGTCGAGCTCTGGCGTCTCAGGAGGCATCGCTGAAGGTCTCCGATGAGGAGCAAGCGGATGCTACCCCACAGAGTCAAAGAGGACCTTGCTGGCGAGGATGGGACCTCAGGGCGGAGGCTGAAGCGGCCCCCGTGGAGGAAGCCATGGTGGGCTCCCACTCAAGACCAGGTGGGGGCTCCCCAAAGGAGCTGGGCTGGTCTCTGTGCTGGGAACCGCAATGCATGGGCAGCCGGTGTCTGGAAGCCAGGGCTAAGTGGAGGACCCGTGGCTGGAGATGAACTTGGCTCCTCATCAGGAGCAGGTGGGGGCTTGTCGTTGGCCCCCCTAACTGGAACAGGGATGACTCCTAGTGTAAAGCCAAGTGGTGGCCCCTGGGCTGCAGCTGGTGGCAGAGATACTGGGACAGGGTCTGAAGATCCCTGGGCTGCAGCTGGTGGCAGAGATACTGGGACGGGCTGAGGATCCATGGGCTGCAGGTGATGGCAGAGATACTGTGACAGCGGCTGAGGATCCCTGGGCTGCAGCTGGTGGCAACCAGGGAGATGCTGGCTGATGAGCTGCATCAACGACGGTCTGTGGGCTAGTGGCTGCAACACGATGGCTCTCTGTTACAGGAGCTGCTGACCTGAAGACTGGGCCAGGTTGTACCTTCAGGTCCAGCTGGGCTGCCCGGGTAGGAGGCAGCGGGTCTACGATGACGGAAGCAGACTGGGCCCTTGTAGGTGGAGAAGGCTGCTTCTCATGCCTGCCAGACAGGGAGTCTGACTTGACAGGGGTAGGCTGAGCTCCTATAGCAGGAACAGACAGAAGACTGGAGCACAAGGTAGGCTCGGCCCCATATTCAGTGGCATACAGGAACTTGAGGGAAGAATGGGTTAGCTTTGTAGGGATCAGCAGTAAACCTGGGGAAGAGGCAGACTGGGACCCATCTGTGGTCGCTGGTCTGGGCTCCAGGAAAGGGGTAGGCAGAGCACCTGTGGCTGGAGAGGGCTGTAGCACCATGTTTGCCTGGAGCACCACGGTGGCTACTACTGGCTGATTCTCTGTAGCCGGAGCAGCTGAAGAGTCCACCTCGTTGATTAACTTCGGCTCTGTAGCAGGAGCGGGTGGCAACTCTGGAACAGCAGCTGGCTGCAGGCTACTGTTGACTGATAGGTCCTTTGTGGCAGCAGACTGAAACACCTGGTTAGGAACAGGCTGGATACCCATGCTGAGGGAAGACATACCCTGGGTAGACATACCCTGGCACCGTCAGTGGGCTGGTACTCCACACCGGGAGTGTCTAGAAGCTGACAGATAGGTATGTCTCTTAGCTGGACCACTGGTGGAGGAGTAGCCTCCTGACAGGTGGAGTGAGCGCCGGGACTGAGGGAAACTCATAGCTGCTGGAGGAGGCTCTTGGTAGCCGCACTGTAGGCTTGTAATGCCATCACATGCTACGGGCCATGCATACCAAACATACCAAGACAGTCGTGAAGAGTGCACAACAAAACCTTTTCCCCCTCAGGAGACTGAAAAGATTTGGCATGGGCCCCCAGATCCTCAAAAGGTTCTACAGCTGCACCATCGAGAGCATCCTGACCGGTTGCATCACCGCCTGGAATGGAAACTGCTCGGCATCTGACCGTAAGGCGCTACAGAGGGTAGTGCGAGCGGCCCAGTACATCCCTGGTGCCAAGCTCCCTGCCATCCAGGACCTATATAATAGGCGTCAGAGGAATGCCCATAAAATTGTCAGAGACTCCAGTCACCCAAGTTATAGACTGTTTTCTCTGCTACCGCACGGCAAGCGGTACCAGAGCACCAAGTCTAGGACCAAAAGGCTCAACAGCTTCTACCCCCAAGCCATTAGACTGCTGAACAATTCATAAAAATTGCCACCGGACAATTTACATTAATTTACATTTCCCCCCTCATCAATCTACACACAATAGCCCATAATGACAAAGCAAAAACAGGTTGAGAAATCTTTTGCTAATTTATTTTAAAAAACGGAAATATCACATTTACATAAGTAATCAGACCCTTTACTCAGTACTTTGTTGAAGCACCTTTGGCAGCGATTACAGCATCGAGTCTTCTTGGGCATGACGCTACAAGCTTGGCACACCTGTATTTGGGTAGTTTCTGCCATTCTTCTCTGCAGATCCTCTCAAGCTATGTCAGGTTGGATGGGGAGAATTGCTGCACATCTATTCTCAGGTCTCTCCAGAGATGTTCGATCGGGTTCAAGTCCGGGCTCTGGCTGTGCCACTCAAAGACATTCAGAGACTTGTCCCGAAACCACTCCTGCGTTGTCTTGGCTGTGTGCTTAGGATCGTTGTCCTGTTGGAAGGTGAACCTTCGCCCCATCTGAGGTCCTGAGTTTTCGCTTTGTCATTGTGGTATTGTGTGTAGATTGCTGAGGATTTTTTTCTTCATTTAATACATTTTAGAATAAGGCTGTAACGTAACAAAATGGGGTAAAAGTCAAGGGGTCTGAATACTTTCCGAAGGCACTGTACATGTGACCGTTAAATTTATAATCTGAAATTGTGTTGTTGAATCTCTGTTCATCAACAAATTGGGCCTTATAAAAATGCACACGGTCTCATTTCATTCTTACAGCTGATGAGATCGGGCACCTGTCAAGTGCAGCAATGCCTGCTAAAACAGCATTCTCTAATGCAAAAAATAATACTCTTTTAGTAAAATAGACAAAATGTTGCTGTCCATTCATTTAATTAAAACCCTATATTTATTTAATTATTTTCGTGGCCCTAGAGAGCGGAAGCCTGTGCCTCATAGGCAGGCTAGATACTGTATCAGCAGTCGTGGAATAAGTTCAACTCTCCACCCCAAATTAGTATCATCTCCAGCGTGGAGTGGACCTGCAAGCTGTTTTTTGTAGTCTACCTACTGCTCAACAACGATGATGCTTCACACAGTTTTCTTCACCTTCTTTGGCTCCTTTTTGTCCAAATTGATGCATCCATAGTGAGTGTTGCAAACGAGGACAGACAATTTCTACACGCTACGTGCATCAGCACTCGGCGGTCCCATTCTGTGAGCTTGTGTGGCCTACCAGTTCGCGGCTGAGCCGTTGTTGCTCCTAGACATTTCCACTTCACAGTAACAGCACTTACAGTTGACCAGGACAGCTCTAGGAGGGCAGAAACTGACTTGTTGGAACGGTGGCATTCTATGACGGTGCCGCGTTAAGTCTCTGAGCTCTTCAGTAAAGCCATTCTACTGCCAATGTTTGTCTATTGAGATTAAATGGCTGTGTGCTCGATTGTATACACCTGTCAGTAATGGGTGTGGCTGAAATAGACAAATCCACTCATTTGAAGGGGTGTGCACATACTTTTGTATAGAATGATGTATCATCATCATCAATCTGTATTTCCAAATAAAATACATATTTTAGTGTTAAAGATGCGTTACAGTAGTTTTGAAACTTAAAGGCAGAGATATAACCAGATGTACTAGTGGTGGTTATTGTTGTTCTGAGTACCAGTACTATCCCAACTTAATACTATATAACCTGTCTTTATCTACCATTACTATCCCAACTTAATACTATATAACCTGTCTTTATCTACCAGTACTATCCTAACTTAATACTATATAGCCTATCTTTATCGACCCCAGCTGTTCTCTCCCAACCTGAATAAGTTCTGCTGTGTGACGTCTGGTAGTGTGAGACTACTACAGCATGTTAACTCTCTCAACCTGAAAAAGAGCAAAGTACCAATATTTGGAAAGGCACACACCTGTCTATATAAGGTCCCACAGTTGATAGTGCATGTCAGAGCAAAAACCAAGCCATGAAGTCATCATCAGGTTTAGAGATGGAAATTAGTTAGAGAAGGGATTCCCAAACTTGTTAATGTCGCAGCCCCGAAACTCCTCTGGTAGACCCCAGTTTGGGAATCCCTTCTCTAACTAGAAGAGCACCTGGAACCTCCTTCAACCTCTGGATGGAGGAACACATATGGGATGTATCTATTATTCAGTGTGTTGAAATTTTAAGAACGTTGCATATAGAAATGTATTAAATAGTGTTGACACGATTCCTGGACTCTATTCTACCTGACAGACAAGTCATATTTGTTCTACACAATACAAATCTATGGGAACATTCTGTAATGTTGCACCTGGTGAACAGTATGAATATTGCTCCCTTCACTGCTTTGCACCAGACAAGAAGCATATATTCTAAACCAAACAATGGAATGGCCGGAACATGATGGATGTCTTTATAAGTTTACAGAGAGGTGAAGAGAGTAAACATTTTGTTCAGAAACACTCTCTGTTTAAACTCTCAACATCTCTGGGTTGTTGCAAGAACTATGTTAGAGATTAGTGGTGTAAAAAGTATTGTCATACTTGATTAAAAGTAAAGCTAATTTAATAGAAAAGGACACAAGTAAACGTGAATGTCACCCAGTAATATACTACGTGTATAAAAGTATCTGGTTATAAATATTTTTATTTTATTTCACCTTTATTTAACCAGGTAGGCTAGTTGAGAACAAGTTCTCATTTGCAACTGCAACCTGGCCAAGATAAAGCAAAGCAGTTCGACACATACAACAACACAGAGTTACACATGGAATAAACAAACATACAATCAATAATACAGTAGAATATATATACTTAAATACAGTTGTGGAAAAAATTCTCAATTGTCATACTTAAGTAAAAGTAAATACTATACATCAAAATCCTTATATTACACAAATCAGATGGCATGATTTTATTTTTTTATGTACAGCCAGGGGCATATTCCAACAACACTCAGACATCACAAATGCAGTATTTGTGTTTAGTTAGTGCACCAGATCAGAGGCAGTAGGGATGACAACACACTGTCCTGCCTGAGCATTCAAAACTTAACAAGTACTTTTGGGTGTCAGGAAAAATGTTGGGATTAAAAAGTACAGATTTTCTTTAGGAATGTACATTTTACATTGACATTTTAGTAATTTAGCAGACACTTTTATCCAGAGCGACTTGCAGTTAGTGCAGTCATCTTAAGATAGCTAGGTGTGACAACCACATATCACAGGCATAGTTAGTACACTTTTCATAAAGCAGCTGTCAGCAATATCAGAGCTAGAAGGGGAAGTCAAGTGCAAGTGTTGGTTCAGGATTTTTTTTTTTTGTGGGGGGATTCAAGGGGAATTATTTAAAGAGGCAGGGTTTCAGGTGCTTTCGGAAGATGGGCAGGGACTCTGCTGTTCTAGCTTCAGGGGGGAGCTGGTTCCACTATTAGGGTGCCAGGACAGAGAAGAGCTTTGATTGGGCTCCTGTATGGGTGGGAGGACAGCTCCTGCTCAAAATGTTGTAATTATACATTTTAGTCATTTAGCAGACACTCTTATCCAGAGTGACAGTAGTGAGTGCATACATTTTCACACTGATCCCCCCTTGGGAATCGAACCTACAATCCCAAAGTTGCAAGCACCATGCTCTACCAACTGAGCCACACAGGACCAATGTAGTAAAGTAAAAGTTTAAAAAATATATAAATAGTAAAGTACAGATATCCAGTAAAACCTCAAAGTAGTTTTACTTAGTTACTTTACACCTCTGTTAGAGATAATGGGAATATGTTTTTATCTCAAGTTTTTATGTATTTGATCATATTAAAACAAATTCATGTTTCCAGGCAATGGAAGAATGCTTTTCTCACCAAATTGTGTTGGTGTTTAGAAGCGAATATGGACCGATTTGATGCTCTCCCAGTAGTAATATAGTTTGCAGCCATGTAAAAATCTCAATGGGTGCCTTATATTTTATGGTGAGATTGATTTCCCACAATATTTTCGGTATATTTTCACGAAACATGTGAACCTGTGTTTTTGGTGTAATTAATTAATAACGTGTGTTTTTTCCCGTTTTTTTCATTATTATCAGCCATTATGGGTCTGCCTTATATAAAAACATTTCCAACTGATGTCTGTTTCCCAAAATATTTTGTGAAAAACATGACTTTGTTCTTATTTCTACTCATACTGAGGTATAGTTTTATTTAATTTGGAAATGGGGCCATTTACTAACTGTTTGATACGTGTTTTTATTGACTCTTGAAATCATTTTTATTTACATTAAAATCACTGTTTGTCTAAGCTTTTAAATAAATTTATTAAAATGGTTCTGTGAAAAAATATCTGGCATATCTGGTTTGTCCTTTGAGTTGCTCGAGGTTTGGAGTTTATCTCGCGACATTTTGTTGTTGCAGCAGAGGAAAACGGGCGCGCTGGGTAGATGACATTGTGAAATCCCGGGAGCTTAAGTGCAAATGGAGTAGTTAGAAAATCTTTCTCAACAAACTCTTTCCGCCCTAAAACATGCAGAATTTCAAGAATTTTGCACCTCGCTCACAACGAACTAGCTAGCTAGAGGTTACAGCATTTTCTTAAACTAGTTAGCGAACTTACTTTAGTTGCACGAGTCTAGCTGCTGCCAGCTTTGACCAAGAAAAAGGAGAAGTCACAACTTGCAGTTTGAGGGTTGTTCTGCAGGAATGTCGCAGAAAGAACGACCTACGTTTTATCGGCAGGAGGTGACCAAGACGATTTGGGAGGTACCAGAACGCTACCAGACCCTGTCTCCAGTCGGTTCCGGGGCCTACGGATCAGTTTGGTAAATCACGTTTTTTTTGTCCTATTATGTCTACATAGAGCTAACCAATGTAGCCATTAATTTATATAAGGCCTGTAGAGATAGACGCTAAAGTTAGCTTTCCCAGTTAGTGTATTCAGAATAGACCGATGCCCGGCCGTAAGGCCCTCTCGATTCTCCAACTGTGCCAGCGAGAGCGAACCCTTCGTGCCTAAACCAGTCTGTCCTCGCACAGTCGAATAACATTAACTAGACTCAACATTTGAGAAAATGTTGCCATGTGAAATGCTGCGATGTCCCAGCTACAAAGTTGGCTAGAGTACGTGCACGATTTAAATGTAGCCAGGCACTTTTATAGCTTATCCGAATAGCAACATTACATTTAAACGTATTAAAGCTATGGAAATATTATGCAAATTGATAGCCACAAAGAGAGTTGCAAAGTACTCGGTGTGGTCGTATCGGTTATTGGTTTCGTGTACTTTCTGTTATGTTATTTAATACTTTATCCAGCGGGTTGGGCAACGGATGCATTTTCAACCCAAAGTTGGCAGTTCTTTAGTGGAACTGCCGCAACTGAAGTAGCTAATTACATCTGTTGTTAAACCTCCTCAGAGTGATGCCATGATGATGTTATGATGACTCATCGGCCCAGAATAGGACTAATTATTCTAACCAGGATACATAGCTCATTGGTTTACTGTCTGGACTTGCTCCTTAGATGTTGAAGAAAGGGGATAGGGTCTGTCTGTCTTTACGTGTTCCTTAGTTGAGGAAACAAGATATGGTGTGTGTTTCTGTATGAAGGACATTAACTGCAAGTTATTAACCTCTTGCCAATTTTAAAACTTCTGACATCTATGTTTTCTCGTTTGAATCCACTTTTAGTGAAGTGCTTGCCTGGTCCCACATCTGTTAGTGCTTTTGCCAACTCCATTGTCATGTTAGCCTAGGTTGTTTTGCACCAATACAGGCTCCTGTAATACTTCTGCTGCTAGGCAACAACAGGACAGGGTAATCCTTCAAGGATCATATATTCAGAGGTTTCCTTAACCTTTAGTTAATGAAAATGGGCCTAGTAGTACCCTGTATTACCCGAGTAGTACCCTGTATTACCTAATACCGACTATGTTATTAGTATCATCTGCTGGGTTGGTGTCTGAGTAAACATAGTTGTTGTTGTTCTCCCCAGAGCAGGAAGTGACTGCTGCTGCTAGGCAGTGGGCTCATTTTTTGATGGCAGGATTACTGTTGGGTTAAAAAGGGAACTGGATATCAGACCAAGGGACATTTTATAGTACATAAAACATTTGCTTTATATTCAGAAGGATTACCTCCTTAATGTGTACACCACAGCTCACATACATACAACTTTATCTAAATGTTTGTCTGGTGTTGCCCGGGGACTCCTGACCTCCTTGGTCTTGCAACTATTTCATCACAAACAATTATTCACCTCTGCTCTGTGAGTGTGTACAACAGTTTTGGCTCTCTTGCCAACTCCCTGTGGAATTGTCAATGACCGCAATAGATTTGACAAGAGAGACCAAACCGATCCAGGCTGGCAGCTGACTGCTCATGACTGTGGTTAGGAGAGATTCAAAGAGAGAGGAAGTGAGCGGGAGACTTCCCTCGCGGTCTGTCAGTCAGCCAGGGTGAATCTCAAAGGTATTATCCTCGATTCCTCAAGTCCTCCCTCTCCTTGCCATCTTCTCAATACGTCAGGAATAGAGGAGAGCATTGGTTCAACTTTATTAATGTCACATGCACAAGTACAGAAATGCCTTTCTTGCAAACTCAAAACCCAACAATGCAATAATCAATAACAATGTATTACTAGAAAAAAGCACACGAGAATTAAGAAATATGAAATGCATGATAAAGTAAGTAAGCATACTATATACTAGAGGTCGACCGATTAATCGGAATGGGTGATTAATTAGAGCGGATTTCAAGTTTTCATAACAATCGGAAATCTGTATTTTTGGACACCGATTTGGCCGAAAAAAAAAAATGTATTATTATTATTTTTACACCTTAATTTAATCTTTATTTAACTATGGAAGGCCGTTAAGAACACATTCTTATTTTCAATGACGGCCTAGGAGCGGTGTTGTTCTCCCCAGAGCAGGAAGTGACTGCTGCTGCTAGTCTGACTGACAGGCTAGGGGAAGAGGAGCATCGCTAGGGAATGCTCAATAGTCTTTTCCTAGCATTTCAATGTAAGGTGTTGTATTCGACCCATTTTATTTGCTGATAGCGTATTGAGAGGGTGTCCTCTTGTCCTCTTACCTGACACCCTCTCAATACGCTATCAGCAAATAAAATGGGCTGAATACAACACCTTACATTGAAATGTGGACATGGATATGAAGTGGACTTTTAAAGGGAATAAGGTGTCGTTTGGGGGACAGCCTCAGTCTGCTGAGAGATTACATTTTCACTTCTGCTGACGTCTCGTTTTCCTTCTCACTTAAGCACCTCTTGCTTCACTTCATCTGGTTTCATGCAAATATCGGGCCCCTTTAGATGTTTTTTCCCGCTGTGTCTTGTAAAATGACAGCCTGGCTGCAGCAACTTGCTTCAGGACGACACCTATTTGTGAGTTAAGTTAACTCTCAGGTCTATCATTAGCTGTTTTCTTTATATACTGAATGTCTCTTTATTACCCCTTCATATTTTCCTGTCTGCCAATGCCTATTGAGAGTGGATCATTTTCTCTGCCAATGCCTATTGAGAGTGGATCATTTTCTCTGCCAATGCCTATTGAGAGTGGATCATTTTCTCTGCCAATGCCTATTGAGAGTGGATCATTTTCTCTGCCAATGCCTATTGAGAGTGGATCATTTTCTCTGCCAATGTCTATTGAGAGTAGATCATTCTCTCGGCCAATGTCTATTGAGAGTAGATCATTCTCTCGGCCAATGCCTATTGAGAGTAGATCATTCTCTCGGCCAATGCCTATTGAGAGTAGATCATTCTCTCGGCCAATGCCTATTGAGAGTAGATCATTCTCTCGGCCAATGCCTATTGAGAGTGGATCATTTTCTCTGCCAATGCCTATTGAGAGTAGATCATTCTCTCGGCCAATGTCTATTGAGAGTAGATCATTCTCTCGGCCAATGCCTATTGAGAGTAGATCATTCTCTCGGCCAATGCCTATTGAGAGTAGATCATTTTCTCTGCCAATGCCTATTGAGAGTAGATCATTCTCTCGGCCAATGTCTATTGAGAGTAGATCATTCTCTCGGCCAATGCCTATTGAGAGTAGATCATTCTCTCGGCCAATGCCTATTGAGAGTAGATCATTCTCTCGGCCAATGCCTATTGAGAGTGGATCATTTTCTCTGCCAATGCCTATTGAGAGTAGATCATTCTCTCGGCCAATGTCTATTGAGAGTAGATCATTCTCTCGGCCAATGCCTATTGAGAGTAGATCATTCTCTCGGCCAATGCCTATTGAGAGTAGATCATTCTCTCGGCCAATGCCTATTGAGAGGGGATCATTCTCTCGGCCAATGCCTATCGAGAGTGGATCATTTTCTCTGCCAATGCCTTTTGAGAGTAGATCATTCTCTCGGCCAATGCCTATTGAGAGTAGATCATTCTCTCGGCCAATGCCTATTGAGAGTAGATCATTCTCTCGGCCAATGCCTATTGAGAGTAGATCATTCTCTCGGCCAATGCCTATCGAGAGTGGATAATTCTCTCGGACAATGCCTATTGACAGTGGATCATTGAGAGAGCCTACTGTTTGTGAAGATCGTGTGCGTAACATTTTGTCACCGCTGATTTCTATTAGATCAGTACTTTGAACTTTCCTATCAGTACTTGTATTGAAGAAGAATGGGTGCAGCTCTGTTAGATATTGTTGACTTATATCCACCTCTTGTAGTTGAAATAAAGTAATCCATTTCTGTTTTCTCCTCCAGCTCGTCGTACGATCAGAAGACGGGTCTGAAGATCGCTGTGAAGAAGCTCTCCCGGCCTTTCCAGTCCTTTATCCACGCCAAGAGAACCTACAGAGAGCTACGGCTGCTCAAGCACATGAAGCATGAGAATGTGAGTTTTGTCTCAAAAGCTGCACAAAGTTGTTTGCTGCATGAATCATTATGTAACTGCTTGAATATCATCTCTAGGATGATGTTGGCTTAAGTCTTCTATTGCCCTCGCTCTCTCTTGTCCGTCTCGCTCGCTCTCTCTTGTACGTCTCGCTCTCTCCTCTCTTTTTAAAAGCAGCAGAACTAGGTTGGCTACCTGAATCATATTACTGAATACAACTGTGCTGCCGACTGAGATATCAACTGTATGAAGATGTTGGTTGAAGTATTCTATTGTTCTAGTTCCAATGCTCTCCAATGCTCCTCTCTGCTGAAAGCAACTCCTTGTGGAGTCATGAAGTCATTGGGAGAGCTGATACAGTCCTCGTTCCTTGTTGCATTATTAACTTGACCATTGGCCTTTCTGTATTTCAGGTGATCGGCCTTCTAGATGTTTTCACACCTGCTACTAGTCTGGAGGAGTTCAATGATGTGTGAGTTGAGTTAACTCTTAGGTCTGTCGTTGGCTGTTTTCTTTATGTACTGAATGTTGAGTTAACTCTTAGGTCTGTCGTTGGCTGTTTTCTTCTCTCAGCCAATGCCTATTGGCAGTGGATCGTTCTCTCAGCCAATGCCTATTGACAGTGGATCGTTCTCTCAGCCAATGCCTATTGGCAGTGGATCGTTCTCTCAGCCAATGCCTATTGACAGTGGATCGTTCTCTCAGCCAATGCCTATTGGCAGTGGATCGTTCTCTCAGCCAATGCCTATTGACAGTGGATCGTTCTCTCAGCCAATGCCTATTGACAGTGGATAAATGTGACTATTATCAGTAGTACTGCCTGTGACTATTATCAGTAGTACTGCCTGTGACTATTATCAGTAGTACTGCCTGTGACTATTATCAGTAGTACTGCCTGTGACTATTATCAGTAGTACTGCCTGTGACTATTATCAGTAGTACTGCCTGTGACTATTATCAGTAGTACTGCCTGTGACTATTATCAGTAGTACTGCCTGTGACTATTATCAGTAGTACTGCCTGTGACTATTATCAGTAGTACTGCCTGTGACTATTATCAGTAGTACTACCTGTGACTATTATCAGTAGTACTACCTGTGACTATTATCAGTAGTACTGCCTGTGACTATTATCAGTAGTACTACCTGTGACTATTATCAGTAGTACTACCTGTGACTATTATCAGTAGTACTGCCTGTGACTATTATCAGTAGTACTGCCTGTGACTATTATCAGTAGTACTGCCTGTGACTATTATCAGTAGTACTGCCTGTGACTATTATCAGTAGTACTACCTGTTACCAATGTTCCTTCTAAGCTGCGTGAGTGCCTGCACTCTGCACAGACTGCACTACTCAGCCCGTACTCTACACAGGCTGCACTACTCAGCCCGTACTCTACACAGGCTGCACTACTCAGCCCGTACTCTACACAGACTGCACTACTCAGCCTGTACTCTACACAGACTGCACTACTCAGCCTGTACTCTACACAGACTGCACTACTCAGCCTGTACTCTACACAGACTGCACTCTGCACAGACTGCACTACTCAGCCCGTACTCTACACAGCCCGTACTCTACACAGACTGCACTACTCAGCCTGTACTCTACACAGACTGCACTCTGCACAGACTGCACTACTCAGCCCGTACTCTACACAGACTGTACTCTACACAGACTGCACTACTCAGCCCATACTCTACACAGACTGCACTACTCAGCCTGTACTCTACACAGACTGCACTACTCAGCCTGTACTCTACACAGACTGCACTACTCAGCCTGCACTCTGCACAGACTGCACTACTCAGCCCGTACTCTACACAGCCCGTACTCTACACAGACTGCACTACTCAGCCTGTACTCTACACAGACTGCACTCTGCACAGACTGCACTACTCAGCCCGTACTCTACACAGACTGTACTCTACACAGACTGCACTACTCAGCCTGTACTCTACACAGACTGCACTACTCAGCCCGTGCTCTACACAGACTGCCCTACTCGGCCCGTACTCTACACAGACTGCACTACTCGGCCCGTACTCTGCACAGACCAGTGCGGCATAAACAATCAGAGCTGCAGTCGGACTATATGCAAATAGACCATTGCCATATGTTTTTATTTTAACTTTATTTAAATAGGCAAGTCAGTTAAAATAACAAATTCTTATTTACAATGATGGCCTACGGCGGATGACGCTGGGCAAATTGTGCTCCGCCCTATGGGACTCCCAATCATGGCCGGTTGTGATACAGCCTGGAATCGAACCAGCGTCTGTAGTGACGCCTCTATCACTGAGATGCAGGGCCTTAGACTGCTGCGTCACTTGGGAGCCCTTAAAGGGGCAGTGTTGTATTTTGAGACAGGCTTGATTAAGCTAAGTAGCCAATAGGCAGAGTGTAGCATCATTTGTCTAATTCTCTGTAATAATGGTATGGGAATAATAATGCATTTGATTTTGTAAAGTGGTTTCTTGCATCGTTCAACACAAACACATTTTCAGCCACATCCTTGTCTTTATAAACAGGTTCATGCAGATGAACAGGTTCATGTCCTGCCCTGCGTGTGTTTTTCTCTAAAGTCTCATGGAATGTAGTCCTACATTGAACACCTCACATTGGCTTCTACTGTAGGCTGAATGATAGAACACCTATTTCCATGTTAAAATGTGATGGGATGCATTTTCTCTGTTGTTTTTGATGGTAGGCCTACATTATGATAAAATAGCCACAGTAGCCTACGTGGCCATTGTTAAAACTGAAACTTAAAGCGAGTACAGCCTCAGTGTTCACAGTAAACAGGTGCTGGAAGTTGCACAGAATTTTGTGCTTAACAAGACCTGAAATTTGCTCAGTGCTGACATTTATTTGAAGGAACATTGCCCCTCGACTATTGTCGGTAGTACTGCCTGGTGACTATTGTCGGTAGTACTGCCTGGTGACTATTGTCGGTAGTACTGCCTGGTGACTATTGTCGGTAGTACTGCCTGGTGACTATTGTCGGTAGTACTGCCTGGTGACTATTGTCGGTAGTACTGCCTGGTGACTATTGTCGGTAGTACTGCCTGGTGACTATTGTCGGTAGTACTGCCTGGTGACTATTGTCGGTAGTACTGCCTGGTGACTATTGTCGGTAGTACTGCCTGGTGACTATTGTCGGTAGTACTGCCTGGTGACTATTGTCGGTAGTACTGCCTGGTGACTATTGTCGGTAGTACTGCCTGGTGACTATTGTCGGTAGTACTGCCTGGTGACTATCTCCCTTCCTTACCTTGCTAATAGTTCCGCATTGACTGCCTTGGCTTCAGGCAGTTATGGTTTGTTGATGTTGAAAGTCAGTGAGAAAAGGACATTGTTCAGCTAGTGAGTCAGTGCTGTGCTGCAGGCTGCCTTCTCCCTCTGGTGGGTGTGTGTCTGTTAGTGCTATTCGCCATGTTTGTCTTGACAATGACAGCAATGAAGAGCACGAACTGATCTGGTACCAGGCTAGCTCTCTGGCAGTTCCACCACCCGCAGGCAGATAGGCAGGGTATTCTCTCAGACTCTCAGCTGCCCCCTTGTCCCAGATATATGAACACCATGTACCACAGAGGAATTGGGGGGGGGGGGGGGGGCGCATAGGTCACACAGGGAGGAGAGAGGGTAGAGGAGGAGAGAGGGTAGAGGAGGAGAGAGGGTAGAGGAGGAGAGAGGGTAGAGGAGGAGAGAGGGAAGAGAGGGAAGAGGAGAAGAGATGGAGGGTAGAGAAGGAGCAAGAGAGGGGTCTAGGGAGAGCTGGAGGGTGGAGAGAGAGTGAGAGGGGTCTAGGGAGAGCGGGAGGGTGGAGAGAGAGGGGTCTACGGAGAACGGGAGGGTGGAGAGAGAGGGGTCTAGGGAGAGCGGGAGGGTGGAGAGAGAGGGGTCTAGGGAGAGCGGGAGGGTGGAGAGAGAGTGCGAGAGGGGTCTAGGGAGGGTGGAGAGAGAGTGAGAGAGGGGTCTAGGGAGGGTGGTGAGAGAGGGGTCTAGGGAGGGTGGAGAGAGAGGTCTAGGGAGGGTGGAGAGAGAGTGAGAGAGAGGTCTAGGGAGAGCGGGAGGGTGGAGTGAGAGAGAGGTCTAGGGAGAGCGGGAGGGTGGAGAGAGAGTGAGAGAGGGGTCTAGGGAGAGCGGGAGGGTGGAGAGAGTGAGGGAGAGCGGGAGGGTGGAGAGAGAGATGTGAAACGGCTGCAGTGGAAGAAGCTGCTGCACACAGAATGATCAAAAGGGAATCGAGGCTATTTTCAGCTCATGCTTATAATCTGTGTTCAACATACACGGAGGAGCAGCAGGACGGAGGAGCACAAACTGCTGTCCAGGAAATAGATGGGATATGTTATGCAGAGGTGCTGTATCAGTGGTTCGCCCAAACAGCTTCTAAAACATGTGACTCACAAAACTGTCCATATCGCCTCCTCTACCCCTGAGAGGGGGGGAATGGATCAACACAGATGAGGGCTCAGTATTTATGTACCTTATTTATACCCCCCCCCCCCTCTCTCTCTCATGCCATCTCTCTCTCACCCTCCCTCACTCTGAGTGAAACCTCCATGTGCTCCTCCTGTATGTTTTGGCTCGTCTTCCTCCTTCCCTCCAGAAGTGCTTTACCACTGTTTGGGGCTGTTTTAATCCACTATGGGATTAGATTTGAATTGCAAAAATAAGCGGGTTTAATGGACCTGTATTTTGTTTAATTCTATTGGTGGAGGGCTCGCCTTGCTGTGGCTTCTAGAGAGGAGGAGGAGGAATGTGTGTCTGGGGAGCAGCCGCTCAACCGGTTTCAGCTGGCAAAAAACGGACGCGGTTGGTTTACAATCAAAGGGTTATTGACAACTTGTGAGCTATATTTCAGTAACAAATATTTATTGTGAAAACTTAAATGCATTTGTCCACAAGCACGTGTTGTCTCAAATACATTGTTAAGGTTAGCTAGCTATCAAATTTGAGCCATATTAGCATAGACATGACATCAGTCAAAACAAGAGATGGTATCAAGAACAAGATACAACTAGCTGAAACGAGACATCTACAATTCACAGCACAGCAGGTTCTTGTCACTGTTACCATCTATCTGACCGTTCAGGCAACATACAGCCTTTTAAATTATGGTGACATCGTCAACCCACCTGTCTATAGAAACACGTGAATGTATGTGTCTGTGGGTAAAATAAATATAATGAGTTTTTTGGAAAATATATATATTTTGGTCTATCCAAGGACGTTTTTAGAGGCGGGTGGGAAACAGATGGCACATCGTAATACTGTGGCGTTGGTGTGCATTATGTGTTCACTGGTTACATTAACCAGATAATAAACCATTAGCCGAAATGGCGGCAGGTAGCCTAGTGGTTAGAACATTGGACTAGTAACCGGAAGGTTGCAAGATCGAATCCCAGAGCTGACAAGGTAAAAATCTGTCGTTCTGCCCCTGAACAAGGCAGTTAACCCACTGTTCCTAGGCTGTCATTGAAAATAAGAATTTGTTCTTAACTGACTTGCCTAATTAAATAAAGGTAAAATATATATTTTTAAAGCTGATAACCTAAACATATATCACACTAGTGGACTATGTAACAGTGAGAAACAGATGGTTGTCGATGTCTTAATACCACAGAGTTTCTATACCCAGAGGCGCAACAACGCGAGACTTCTGGGAATGCTTGCAATTTTTCCCCCAGTAAATTTTCGAAATCTGAATGCACAACATAGATTGGAGCCAATGTCTTCAGTAGTTGAATATGTTATAATGTCTTCAGTAGTTGAACATGTTATAATGTCTTCAGTAGCTGAACATGTTATAATGTCTTCAGTAGCTGAACATGTTATAATGTCTTCAGTAGCTGAACATGTTATAATGTCTTCAGTAGCTCAACATGTTATCATGTCTTCAGTAGCTGAACATGTTATAATGTCTTCAGTAGCTGAATATGTTATAATGTCTTCAGTAGTTGAATATGTTATAATGTCTTCAGTAACTGAACATGTTATAATGTCTTCAGTAACTGAACATGTTATAATGTCTTCAGTAGCTGAATATGTTATAATGTCTTCAGTAGTTGAATATGTTATAATGTCTTCAGTAGCTGAACATGTTATAATGTCTTCAGGAGTTGAACATGTTAGAATGTCTTCAGTAGCTCAACATGTTAGAATGTCTTCAGTAGCTCAACATGTTAGAATGTCTTCAGTAGCTCAACATGTTATCATGTCTTCAGTAGCTCAACATGTTATCATGTCTTCAGTAGCTCAACATGTTATCATGTCTTCAGTAGCTCAACATGTTAGAATGTCTTCAGTAGCTCAACATGTTATCATGTCTTCAGTAGCTCAACATGTTATCATGTCTTTAGTAGCTCAACATGTTAGAATGTCTTCAGTAGCTCAACATGTTATCATGTCTTCAGTAGCTCAACATGTTAGAATGTCTTCAGTAGCTCAACATGTTATCATGTCTTCAGTAGCTCAACATGTTATCATGTCTTTAGTAGCTCAACATGTTATCATGTCTTCAGTAGCTCAACATGTTATCATGTCTTCAGTAGCTCAACATGTTAGAATGTCTTCAGTAGCTCAACATGTTATCATGTCTTTAGTAGCTCAACATGTTATCATGTCTTCAGTAGCTCAACATGTTAGAATGTCTTCAGTAGCTCAACATGTTAGAATGTCTTCAGTAGCTCAACATGTTAGAATGTCTTCAGTAGCTCAACATGTTAGAATGTCTTCAGTAGCTCAACATGTTAGAATGTCTTCAGTAGCTCAACATGTTAGAATGTCTTTAGTAGCTCAACATGTTATCATGTCTTCAGTAGCTCAACATGTTAGAATGTCTTCAGTAGCTCATCATGTTAGAATGTCTTCAGTAGCTCAACATGTTATAATGTCTTCAGTAGCTCAACATGTTAGAATGTCTTCAGTAGCTCAACATGTTATCATGTCTTCAGTAGCTCAACATGTTATCATGTCTTCAGTAGCTCAACATGTTATCATGTCTTTAGTAGCTCAACATGTTATCATGTCTTTAGTAGCTCAACATGTTATAATGTCTTCAGTAGCTCAACATGTTATCATGTCTTCAGTAGCTCAACATGTTATCATGTCTTCAGTAGCTCAACATGTTATCATGTCTTTAGTAGCTCAACATGTTATCATGTCTTCAGTAGCTCAACATGTTATCATGTCTTCAGTAGCTCAACATGTTATCATGTCTTTAGTAGCTCAACATGTTATCATGTCTTCAGTAGCTCAACATGTTATCATGTCTTCAGTAGCTCAACATGTTATCATGTCTTCAGTAGCTCAACATGTTAGAATGTCTTCAGTAGCTCAACATGTTATCATGTCTTCAGTAGCTCAACATGTTATCATGTCTTCAGTAGCTCAACATGTTATCATGTCTTTAGTAGCTCAACATGTTATCATGTCTTCAGTAGCTCAACATGTTATCATGTCTTCAGTAGCTCAACATGTTAGAATGTCTTCAGTAGCTCAACATGTTAGAATGTCTTCAGTAGCTCAACATGTTAGAATGTCTTCAGTAGCTCAACATGTTAGAATGTCTTTAGTAGCTCAACATGTTATCATGTCTTTAGTAGCTCAACATGTTATCATGTCTTTAGTAGCTCAACATGTTATAACTCCAACCTCGTGAAAGTGACAAACTGACGCGTTTTCATTTTCGTCAGAAACAACTTTAAATCGAATAAGTGCCTTTTATTTTGAAGGCCTGCGCCGTTTGGGGCGAGTCGACCGTTAGGCCAGATGACGTGGTTTTGCGCATGAGCTTAGTTGGCCAACGTCGCCATGACATCGCCGACACACGTGATCGAGGAGTTTTTTTGGAGAAGCAATTTCTACATATCTTCATACTAAACCGTCTTTGTTAATACAGGGGAGGTGTTTATTTTGAGCCTATGTCTGGTTGTGATTGGCAGGTACCTGGTGACCCACCTGATGGGGGCAGACCTCAACAACATAATCAAGTGTCAGAAGCTGACAGATGACCATGTGCAGTTCCTCATATACCAGATCCTCCGGGGGTTAAAGGTGAAACACACATACACACACAGACAGACAGACAGTTCCTCATATACCATATCCTCCGGGGGTTAAAGGTGAAACACATACACAGACAGACAGACAGTTCCTCATATACCAGATCCTCCGGGGGTTAAAGGTGAAACACACATACACACAGACAGTTCCTCATATACAGATCCTCCGGGGGTTAAAGGTGAAACACACATACACACACAGACAGACAGACAGTTCCTTATCTACCAGATACTCTGGGGGTTAAAGGTGAAACAACATGCTTGGAGATTTTAAACATTCTTCAACTAACTGCCATTCACAGTTGTTGACCAGTGTTGTGTTAATTCCCAGCAGGCAAAACTGTTGAAAGGAAGTCATAATTTTGTAATTTTTGCCATCTGTGATGTACTTAAAAACTACAAACTTATGATTCATGATGTTGATTTAATGTAATGCCTTTGCTCTCCTTCACCTCTCTCTCCTCAGTATATCCACTCAGCAGATATCATTCACAGAGTAAGTTTCCTCTCCTGTTTGACTCAGCCCACAGTGAAAAAGCCCTTCCCAGATGACAACCCTGTTTCTTGTCTTAGTTTATGACTCTCTGGTTCACTTCCACATGGCAGGTTCAGGCCCGGGCTCGCTCCTTATTCAAACACTATAAACCACAGAGGAAGTGAAACCATAAACAGTACCCCTGTTTTGTACGGTGACCGAGTCAATGATTCAGATCTGCTGTTTTGAAAGAACTGATCTGATTGGTTCGAGATTGAGTTAGTCTTGCAGAAGTACTGTAGAAGTTTTGTAGGAGCACTTCTACATTTAGTGGGGGTTTGGTTTGAGAGAATCTAGACCCAATTGAGAAAGCCCATTCAGATCTGGCCTCATGTAGGTAGTCTGTAATAATATTGAAATGCTACTGCTAATAATGTCTGGTCTCCCATCGCTCTTCAGGACCTGAAACCCAGCAACGTGGCTGTGAATGAGGACTGTGAGCTGAAGGTAAGGCGTTTATTATTGGCCCACTCATTCAAACTTTGTTCATCCTGAACAGTCTGGACAAGAATTTCAGACAGTCTGCCTGAGGGGGAAACCAAGCACACCTTTATGAAATGGTGCTATTAAAAGTTCACTGCAAGGAGAGAACAGGGTGTGACTTTTCTGTTCACTATCTGACTATCTTGAAGTACCACATTGTTTGGTTCTGTCTGTCCTCCTCAGATTCTGGACTTTGGGCTGGCGCGGCACACAGACGATGAGATGACTGGTTACGTTGCCACTCGCTGGTACAGGGCCCCAGAGATCATGCTAAACTGGATGCATTACAACATGACAGGTACAGTAGCTAGAGATGTGATGTATTACATCATGACAGAGACAGTAGCTAGAGATGTGATGTATTACATCATGACAGAGACAGTAGCTAGAGATGTGATGTATTACATCATGACAGAGACAGTAGCTAGAGATGTGATGTATTACATCATGACAGAGACAGTAGCTAGAGATGTGATGTATTACATCATGACAGAGACAGTAGTTGGAGCTCTGAGTGGTTTAGACTGCATCTGCTCACTGTAGACATGTATACGAGCTATACATTTAGGCTACACATTGTTGATGTACTCGTGATCTTGGGGCGATGTTCTTGCCATGTGGATGTCATAATAGCAGGACACTGAATGGACATGCTGAACAATGTTTCCCACCCTATGTGTAACAGTAGATGTGTTATTCCTCTGTGTAACAGTAGATGTGTTATTCCTCTGTGTAACAGTAGATGTGTTATTCCTCTGTGTAACAGTAGATGTGTTATTCCTCTGTGTAACAGTAGATGTGTTATTCCTCTGTGTAACAGTAGATGTGTTATTCCTCTGTGTAACAGTAGATGTGTTATTCCTCTGTGTAACAGTAGATGTGTTATTCCTCTGTGTAACAGTAGATGTGTTATTCCTCTGTGTAACAGTAGATGTGTTATTCCTCTGTGTAACAGTAGATGTGTTATATCTCTATGTGTAACAGTAGATGTGTTATTCCTCTGTGTAACAGTAGATGTGTTATTCCTCTGTGTAACAGTAGATGTGTTATTCCTCTGTGTAACAGTAGATGTGTTATTCCTCTGTGTAACAGTAGATGTGTTATTCCTCTATGTGTAACAGTAGATGTGTTATATCTCTATGTGTAACAGTAGATGTGTTATTCCTCTGTGTAACAGTAGATGTGTTATTCCTCTATGTGTAACAGTAGATGTGTTATTCCTCTGTGTAACAGTAGATGTGTTATATCTCTATGTGTAACAGTAGATGTGTTATATCTCTATGTGTAACAGTAGATGTGTTATTCCTCTGTGTAACAGTAGATGTGTTATTCCTCTATGTGTAACAGTAGATGTGTTATTCCTCTGTGTAACAGTAGATGTGTTATTCCTCTGTGTAACAGTAGATGTGTTATTCCTCTGTGTAACAGTAGATGTGTTATTCCTCTGTGTAACAGTAGATGTGTTATTGCTCTGTGTAACAGTAGATGTGTTATATCTCTATGTGTAACAGTAGATGTGTTATTCCTCTGTGTAACAGTAGATGTGTTATTCCTCTGTGTAACAGTAGATGTGTTATTCCTCTATATGTAACAGTAGATATTTGTTATTCCACTATATGTAACAGTAGACATGTGTTATTCCACTATATGTAACAGTAGACATGTGTTATTCCACTATATGTAACAGTAGATATTTGTTATTCCACTATATGTAACAGTAGATATTTGTTATTCCACTATATGTAACAGTAGATATGTGTTATTCCACTATGTAACAGTATACATGTGTTATTCCTTTATATGTAACAGATATTTGTTATTCCACTATCTGTAACAGTAGATATGTTATTCCACTATCTGTAACAGTAGATATTTGTTATTCCTCTATATGTAACAGTAGATATTTGTTATTCCACTATATGTAACAGTAGATATTTGTTATTCCACTATATGTAACAGTAGATATTTGTTATTCCACTATATGTAACAGTAGATATTTGTTATTCCACTATATGTAACAGTAGATATTTGTTATTCCACTATATGTAACAGTAGATGTGTTATTCCTCTATATGTAACAGTAGATCTGTTATTCCTCTATGTAACAGTATAGATGTGTTAATCCACTATATGTAACAGTAGATGTGTTAATCCACTATATGTAACAGTATATATTTGTTATTCCACTACATGTAACAGTAGATATTTGTTATTCCTCTATGTAACAGTAGTTATTTGTTATTCCACTATGTAACAGTATACATGTGTTATTCCACTATATGTAACAGTATATATTTGTTATTCCACTATATGTAACAGTATATATTTGTTATTCCACTATATGTAACAGTAGATATGTTATTCCACTATCTGTAACAGTAGATATTTGTTATTCCTCTATATGTAACAGTAGATATTTGTTATTCCACTATATGTAACAGTAGATATTTGTTATTCCACTATATGTAACAGTAGATATTTGTTATTCCACTATATGTAACAGTAGATATTTGTTATTCCACTATATGTAACAGTAGATATTTGTTATTCCACTATATGTAACAGTAGATGTGTTATTCCACTATATGTAACAGTAGATGTTATTACTCTATATGTAACAGTAGATGTGTTAATCCACTATATGTAACAGTATATATTTGTTATTCCACTATATGTAACAGTAGATATTTGTTATTCCACTATATGTAACAGTAGACATGTGTTATTCCACTATATGTAACAGTATATATTTGTTATTCCACTATATGTAACAGTAGATATTTGTTATTCCACTATATGTAACAGTAGATATTTGTTATTCCACTATATGTAACAGTAGATATGTGTTATTCCACTATGTAACAGTATACATGTGTTATTCCTCTATCTGTAACAGTAGATATGTGTTATTCCACTATCTGTAACAGTAGATATTTGTTATTCCACTATCTGTAACAGTAGATATTTGTTATTCCTCTATGTAACAGTAGATATTTGTTATTCCACTATATGTAACAGTAGATATTTGTTATTCCACTATCTGTAACAGTAGATATTTGTTATTCCACTATATGTAACAGTAGATATATGTTATTCCTCTATGTAACAGTATATATGTTATTCCTCTATATGTAACAGTATACATGTGTTATTCCACTATGTAACAGTAGACGTGTTATTCCACTATATGTAACAGTTTACATGTGTTAATCCACTATGTAATAGTATACATGTGTTATTCCACTATGTAACAGTATACATGTGTTATTCCACTATATGTAACAGTATACATGTGTTATTCCACTATATGTAACAGTAGACATTTGTTATTCCTCTATGTCACAGTAGACATTTGTTATTCCTCTATGTCACAGTACACATTTGTTATTCCTCTTACAGTAGACATTTGTTATCCCTTTGTTACAGTAGACATTTGTTATTCCTCTATGTTACGGTAGACATTTGTTATTCCTCTATGTTACGGTAGACATTTGTTATTCCTCTATGTTACGGTAGACATTTGTTATTCCTCTGTTACGGTAGACATTTGTTGTTCCTCTGTGTTACGGTAGACATTTGTTGTTCCTCTGTGTTACGGTAGACAGACATAATGATTTCCTCTTTGTTACAGTGGACATTTGGTCTGTGGGATGTATCATGGCTGAACTCCTCACTGGCAGAACGCTGTTTCCCGGTACTGACCGTATCCTTTCATTGCCTTAACCTACTATTGGTCTGATATGAGTACCGAAGCTGAAATGCCCTCTACTTTGTGAGTATGCCTGGCCTACCCATTAAACCACTCTGTTTCCGTGACTAACCTTCGAGTGGTTGGTGGTGAGATTCCCACACAATATGTCCTTATTGGATAAGACCGGTGTACACGCAGAATCCTACGGCTGGTGATTGATTGATGTGATGGTAACAGCTTTTTGCAGGTCCAGACCATGTGACCTAAAATAATGTGTTCTAAGGTAATGTTCTTCTATGTTCCTAACCTGCTGCTCTGCAAAACGAACCTCTTCAACTAACCCCACTATGGTGTTTTCTTCAACTAACTCCGCTATGGTGTTTTCTTCAACTAACTCCGCTATGGTGTTTTCTTCAACTAACTCCGCTATGGTGTTTTCTTCAACTAACCCCGCTATGGTGTTTTCTTCAACTAACTCCGCTATGGTGTTTTTCTTCAACTAACCCCGCTATGGTGTTTTCTTCAACTAACCCCACTATGGTGGTTTTCTTCAACTAACCCCACTATGGTGGTTTTCTTCAACTAACTCCACTATGGTGTTTTTCTTCAACTAACCCCACTATGGTGTTTTTCTTCAACTAACCCCACTATGGTGTTTTTCTTCAACTAACCCCGCTATGGTGTTTTTTTTCACCTAACCCCGCTATGGTGTTTTTTTTCACCTAACCCCGCTATGGTGTTTTTTTTCACCTAACCCCGCTATGGTGTTTTTTTTCACCTAACCCCGCTATGGTGTTTTTTTTCACCTAACCCCGCTATGGTGTTTTTTTCACCTAACCCCGCTATGGTGTTTTTTCCCCAACTAACCCCGCTATGGTGGTTTTTTCCCAACTAACCCCGCTATGGTGGTTTTTTCCCAACTAACCCCGCTATGGTGGTTTTTTTCCCAACTAACCCCACTATGGTGGTTTTTTCCCAACTAACCCCACTATGGTGGGTTTTTCCCCCAACTAACCCCACTATGGTGGGTTTTTCCCCCAACTAACCCCACTATGGTGGGTTTTTCCCCCAACTAACCCCACTATGGTGGGTTTTTCCCCCAACTAACCCCACTATGGTGGGTTTTTCCCCCAACTAACCCCATTATGGTGGGTTTTTCCCCCAACTAACCCCGCTATGGTGTTTTTTCCCCAACTAACCCCGCTATGGTGTTTTTTCCCCAACTAACCCCACTATGGTGTTTTTTTTCCCCAACTAACCCCACTATGGTGGTTTTTTTCCCAACTAACCCCACTATGGTGGGTTTTTTCCCCAACTAACCCCACTATGGTGGGTTTTTTCTCCAACTAACCCCACTATGGTGTTTTTTTTCTTCTCCAACTAACCCCACTATGGTGTTTTTTTTCTTCTCCAACTAACCCCACTATGGTGTTTTTTTTCTTCTCCAACTAACCCCACTATGGTGTTTTTTTTCTTCTCCAACTAACCCCACTATGGTGGGTTTTTTCTTCAACTAACCCCACTATGGTGGGTTTTTTCTTCAACTAACCCCACTATGGTGGGTTTTTTCTTCAACTAACCCCGCTATGGTGTTTTTTTTCAACTAACCCCGCTATGGTGTTTTTTTTCAACTAACCCCGCTATGGTGGTTTTTTTCAACTAACCCCGCTATGGTGGTTTTTTTCAACTAACCCCGCTATGGTGGTTTTTTTCAACTAACCCCGCTATGGTGGTTTTTTTCAACTAACCCCGCTATGTTTTTTTTTCTTCAACTAACCCCACTATGGTGGTTTTTTCAACTAACCCCACTATGGTGGTTTTTTCAACTAACCCCACTATGGTGGTTTTTTCAACTAACTCCACTATGGTGTTTTCTTCAACTAACCCCGCTATGGTGGTTTTTTCAACTAACCCCACTATGGTGGTTTTTTCAACTAACTCCACTATGGTGTTTTCTTCAACTAACCCCGCTATGGTGGTTTTTTTCAACTAACCCCGCTATGTTTTTTTTTTTTCAACTAACCCCGCTATGGTGGTTTTTTCAACTAACCCCACTATGGTGGTTTTTTCAACTAACCCCACTATGGTGGTTTTTTCAACTAACTCCACTATGGTGTTTTTTTTCAACTAACCCCACTATGGTGGTTTTTTCAACTAACTCCACTATGGTGTTTTTTTCAACTAACTCCACTATGGTGTTTTTTTTCAACTAACCCCGCTATGGTGGTTTTTTCAACTAACCCCACTATGGTGCCATCTATGTTTGTTCTCTTGCGATCAGCTCTGTTGTCTCTCTCTACAGCATGCCATGAGGCTGAATTACACTGTAGAAGATGTCATACTTTGTCAGTTTCTGTAGCCACACTAATTTCTACCTCTCCACACGTGGTCTCTAAAACTCTGTTTTATCAGGTTTCCTAGCCTTCTTCCTTTGTCTGTCACATGCACAGTGCCTCCTCTTCTGTAACACGTGTCTAATAGTCTGCTGGACTGAATGAGAATGTTTTAATCTATGGATCTGCTGAATGAGTCTGGCACTAACTTTGTATTTCCTTGCCTGTCAGTGTTTTCAGAGATGCTAACAAGGCATTTAAAGATGCATCCTCTGCAGTGTGTTTACCCATTACATTCCATAGTTCTTATCCAGCATGATGACACCTAGCAATTCCAATTGGGACCCTGTGTTTTGCGCAATCATGTGTCATCATAGCAAGATTTGAATAAAGGTTCAAATCCAAGTATGTCACATGATTGCGCAAAACATAGATACAATATAGGAGGTCATGTTGATTTTCAACCATTCAGAGTAGCTATTCTGATATAGTTTGTACAAGTATGTTACACTTCATTTATAATAGCAATAAGGCCTGAGGGGGTGTGGTATATGGCCAATACGCCACGGCTAAAGGATGTTCTTAGTCACGATGCAACGCGGAGTGCCTGGACACAGCCCTTAGCCGTGGTAATAAGCCCCCCCCCCGAGGTGCCTTATTGCTATTATAAACCTGTTACCAACCTAATTTGAGCAGTAAAAATAAATGTTTTGTCATACCCGTGGTATAATGTCTGATGTACCATGGCTGTCAGACAATCAGCATTCAGGGCTTGAACCACCCAGTTTATAATATATGTTATAGTCAGTGTGAAACTCTGACAAATCAATGTCCCGGACTGCATTTGTCATTGTTCTTGGTTCCATTGTGTCAGGCAAGCTCAATCAAGTACAGCTCAGTTATTTTAAAGACAACAAATACTGTTCTTGCTGGTTCCTCTCCCTGCCAGCTCCTGTTGTTCCTTTACACACGGTACCTGTTAGACATTGATCAGTTGAAGCTAATAATGATGCTCGTTGGGACGCCAGGGCCTGAGCTCTTGATGAAAATCTCCTCTTTGTCTGTGAGTTGTACACATAGTTATTATGCTGCAAGGTCTCTGCTTGCTTAAATTGCTAAAGGGCCCTGTAATTATTTGTTTTTGCATCAATTTGTGAAGTGTGTTATACTCTTCAGCAACAACTATTTTACATGTTTACGTCCTCTTAAATCTCTGTTTGTGAGATGGGGTCAAATGCAATACCTGTTTTGATTTGAAAACGAATTCTTCACTTGGATAAATGAACATTTCTCAGGACTCTACAGTGTGACCATTTTACTTGCATATATTTTGCTAAATATTTTGCTGTGCGACCTGGAATTTAAATTTAGGAGCACCAGTGCTCCTAGAAAAATTACAAATTCTAGCTTTATTACCTAAAATATTTTTCTGTGTGCTCCTAAATTTCTGTGTGCCTACATTTTTTTTTCTACTAAAAGGGTCAGCATAGAGCCATGCTTCTATCTATGTTCAAAGCTTGGGTTTCACTGCTGTGATTTATTAACTTGACTTTCTCCTGACTAATTGAACTCTCTCTTCTCTACCATTACCTCAAGCATGCTACCAGTCTGCCTTACACACACCTTACAATCTCACCCTCTCTTTTCTTACCTTTCCCTCCAAAGATGGGACTATTCCCTTTTTTTGCAGAGCGTCTTAGGAGTTGAGCCTTACCATAAAATTCATAAAGAAGACTGTTAGTCCGCTGAGCTAAAGCCAAGGCCAGAAAGCCAGGTATAAGCTCGAGGAGCTAACGCGAGTCATCAGGTCTCCCACTGACTAGCTGCTTGTCAACTTACCGTCTCTGCTATACTGCTGTCTGCTGATACCCCTTGACCCGTACCTGATAGATATAAACCAGCTTCAACAGATAATGCGTCTGACAGGAACGCCCCCAGCCGCTCTAATAAGCAGGATGCCAAGCCACGAGGTGAGCAGGACCAAATTACTCAATTCAATGCATTCTATATGGCGCCAAGCAAGGATTTGAACCCAAGTCCTCGAACCTGCGTGCCACAAGACTGTTAGCCCCAGGGTTGGGGTAAATTCCAAGTCAATTCAGGAAGTAAACTTAAAATTGCATTTTTACTTCCTGAGTTGACCAAATTGACCCCAACCCTGGTTAGCCCAAACCACCGCCGTTACATCTAGCCCAGAGCACTGCCACCGCCGTTACATCTAGCCCAGAGCACTGCCACCGCCGTCACATCTAGCCCAGAGCAGTGCCACCGCTGTTACATCTAGCCCAGAGCAGTGCCACACCGCCGTTACATCTAGCCCAGAGCAGTGCCACACCGCCGTTACATCTAGCCCAGAGCAGTGCCACCGCCGTTACATCTAGCCCAGAGCAGTGCCACACCGCCGTTACATCTAGCCCAGAGCAGTGCCACCGCCGTTACATCTAGCCCAGAGCAGTGCCACCGCCGTTACATCTAGCCCAGAGCAGTGCCACCGCCGTTACATCTAGCCCAGAGCCGTGCCACCGCCGTTACATCTAGCCCAGAGCAGTGCCACCGCCGTTACATCTAGCCCAGAGCAGTGCCACCGCCGTTACATCTAGCCCAGAGCAGTGCCACCGCCGTTACATCTAGCCCAGAGCGGTGCCACCGCCGTTACACCTAGCCCAGAGCGGTGCCACCTCCGTTACATCTAGCCCAGAGCGGTGCCACCGCTGTTACATCTAGCCCAGAGCGGTGCCACCGCTGTTACATCTAGCCCAGAGCGGTGCCACCGCTGTTACATCTAGCCCAGAGCGGTGCCACCGCTGTTACATCTAGCCCAGAGCACTGCCACCGCCGTTACATCTAGCCCAGAGCGGTGCCACCGCTGTTACATCTAGCCCAGAGCACTGCCACATACCCAGTGCTACACTATTACAACCTCTTTAGAGGATATTTGCTCCCACATTAAAGAGGAAGTAGACAAACATACATGTAGCATTTTGACGTTGCTGCTTTTTTCGACTGTAGGTTTCTATGTTCTACTACCCACAGCGCTCTACTATAACCACTGAGTGGCGTCTGATGCTTGCTGTACGTCAATGCAAGTCAAGCAGCAACTACTCTCTTGCCTTCTAATGTTTGGTTTGCCATAGCAGTGTTGTAAAGCATTATGAAGCCGGATAAAGTATTAATATGTCTAGAATTGCACACTAACAAACTATGGCACATTGCCTGAACCCAGAATTTGTTTGAATTGAAACACTTCCTCCTCTGACAACAGTGTGGTAAGGGAAGTAGGAACTGAAATTCACAGTATTGCAGTTCCTCTTCTTGAAGTGTGAACTGATTGAGTAGATGGTAGCTATATTACATGGTGCTAGATTATAAGTACTGCAACCAAATAAATAAACAATACTCAGTTATAATACTGTTTCTTCTCCTTCTGCTTTCTCTCTCTTTGCACATTCACCAAATCTGCAATGAAACCCTCTCTTAGCAGTGCTGATAATTAATCCAATTCTTGCCAATGCTGCATATGATCAAGTGACTGGGACAATATGGTTACGAGTAAATCTAGTCACATTTCTCCTAATGAGGGATCCCAAATGGCACCCTATTCCCTTTATAGTGCACTACTTTTGACCAGGGCTGGCACCCTATTCCCTATATAGTGCACTACTTTTAACCAGGGCTGGCACCCTATTCCCTTTATAGTGCACAGTCACAATTGGGGACATGGGGAATATGGTGTGGTTTGGGACAAGTCCTTGTCTAATATGGGACTAATTAGTGCTAATCATAATCTTTACTCTCTGAATACAAAGTTAGTGGCCGCTTTCCCAGCCCCAGATAAAGACATTTTTTGTTGTTGTTGCCCAGAATAAGTAGCCTTAATCTGGGTCGGGGAAACCAACCCTATGACCCCAAAAGTGGTCATCTTGTGGCTTTGAAGTGTATTCCAAATGGCACCCTATTTTCTACATAGTGCCTATACACAGCCCTATGGGACCTGGTCAAACAGGGCATTATGTAGATAATACGGTGCTGTTTTGGATGCCAGCCTTGTTTGTGTTCTATTGGCCTTTGACCTCTGATCTCTGTACTCCCATTGGTTTACAGGCAAGGAACTACATCAACTCCTTGCCTCAGATGCCCAAGAGGAATTTTTCTGACGTGTTCATTGGAGCCAACCCACAAGGTAGTGTTGGAATCATTTTATACTCAAAATCAGACCCCAAGATGTTATAATTTGTGATGATAATGAGAGGAAGGAGTCATAAGATGGCCTGCTGCAGCCATTTTCAAAAAGCATCTTAGAGTAGGTGCTTATTTAGGTTCCCCCTGTCCATACAATCTTTATCAATTTATGATGGAAAAATGCTCAACTGATCCTATAACAGCACTCCTACACTGAGAGTCTTTGAATATGGACCCTGTTGGTATAGATTATGTTTATCTGCTTGTAGCTGTGGACCTGCTGGAGAAGATGTTGGTTCTGGACACAGATAAGAGGATCACGGCTGCCCAGGCTCTGGCCCACCCCTACTTCTCCCAGTACCACGACCCAGACGACGAGCCTGAGGCTGACCCCTACGACCAGAGCTTTGAGAGCCGCGATCTGGACATCGAAGAATGGAAACGTATGTAGAATGGAATAGACAGGGCCATTATGAGATCATTTATAGACGGTGCCATTATGAGATCATTTATAGACGGTGCCATTATGAGATCATTTATAGACGGGGCCATTATGAGATCATTTATAGACGGGGCCATTATGAGATCATTTATAGACGGGGCCATTATGAGATCATTTATAGACGGGGCCATTATGAGATCATTTATAGACGGGGCCATTATGAGATCATTTATAGACGGGGCCATTATGAGATCATTTATAGACGGTGCCATTATGAGATCATTTATAGACGGGGCCATTATGAGATAATTTATAGACTGGGCCATTATGAGATCATTTATAGACTGGGCCATTATGAGATCATTTATAGACGGGGCCATTATGAGATCATTTATAGACGGGGCCATTATGAGATCATTTATAGACGGGGCCATTATGAGATAATTTATAGACGGGGCCATTATGAGATCATTTATAGACGGGGCCATCATGAGATCATTTATAGACGGGGCCATCATGAGATCATTTATAGACGGGGCCATCATGAGATCATTTATAGACGGGGCCATTATGAGATCATTTATAGACGGGGCCATTATGAGATCATTTATAGACGGGGCCATTATGAGATCATTTATAGACGGGGCCATTATGAGATCATTTATAGACGGGGCCATTATGAGATCATTTATAGACGGGGCCATTATGAGATCATTTATAGACGGGGCCATTATGAGATCATTTATAGACGGGGCCATTATGAGATCATTTATAGACGGGGCCATTATGAGATCATTTATAGACGGGGCCATTATGAGATCATTTATAGACTGGGACCATTATGAGATCATTTATAGACGGCGCCATTATGAGATCATTTATAGACAGGGCCATTATACCTGAATGCTTTTAAGTAAAGTGGGACCAAACCTTTTGTCCATCTTGCAAAATAATTGTATTTTGCTCTGCGCTGCTCACAACCCCTCAGACAGCTCAAACACCTGCGAAACACATTTCTATCTCCCTCCCTTCCTCACAGGGCTGACCTTTGAGGCGGTATGTGATTTTGAGCCACCCATCTTCGATGGAAACGATATGGAATCGTGATTGGGCGATGTGACTTCTACAAGCCCCTCTCCCGTCAACACCACACATCTCTATCACTGAGGTTCCCTCTTATCAGACGACCTTTTGGAATAATATTATCAGAGTGCCTACAAACGTTTGTCTATTGTTAGTTATATTTCTTAAGCTCGCGCTCTCTCTCCCACCATTTTGACTCCGTAAGGTGTTGCAAGGGAAACGTTACAAAAATAGCTTGGTCACAGATTTCTTGGTGCTGTGGCATGACAATGGCCATGGGAGTTGGCTGTACAACCCAAACAGATATGGGACCAGGCTAGAACTACAATGGAGGATAGGAGAGCGACATTTTAAGGGCTGTTAAATCGGTGTTAACAAATACTGATTGTGTCTACTACCGTGTATTTTCATGGGAGAAACAGAGGCAAGCAGAAAACAACCACTAATACCATTATTGGTCCATTTCTGAAAAATGTCATGCTTCTTTTATTATTCTGTCTATTTGTGTCACAAATGGCACCCTATTCCCTATTTAGTGCTCTACTTTTGACCAGGGCACTATATAGGGAATAGGGTGCCATTTGGAATAAAATCTATATTTAAACTAGTTTTGTATTCCTCCTTCAGAAGTTTTATTATTATGAAAATATTGCTCACCACTGTATTCTATTGCTCACCACTGTATTCTATTGCTCACCACTGTATTCTATTGCTCACCACTGTATTCTATTGCTCACCACTGTGATATCCGAAAGAAATTAGATGCTGAATTGAAACATCCGGAAAATGTGTTCTGATTGAATCATTTCATGGTCTGTATCATCTGAAATGTGTTCTGATTGGAATCATTTCATGGTGTGAATCATCTGAAATGTGTTCTGATTGGAATCATTTCATGGTGTGAATCATCTGAAATGTGTTCTGATTGGAATCATTTCATGGTGTGAATCATCTGAAATGTGTTCTGATTGGAATCATTTCATGGTGTGAATCATCTGAAATGTGTTCTGATTGGAATCATTTCATGGTGTGAATCATCTGAAATGTGCAATAATGCTTGTCTGTCACTCGCGCTCTGCCAATCTACCAATCACAGCGTTCGTGTCAGACTCCCCATAGCTTCGTTTTCCTGTCAATCACAGCACTGGTGTCAAGACTCCCAGGCGCTTCAGAAACCGTTGATGATCTGCTTTAATGGATCTGGTATATGACATAGGATGTGTACCAAATGGAACTCTACTACCTATATACTGCAGTACTAAATGTGGAAGACTATATTTCAGTTGAATGCATTCAGTTGTGCAACTGACTAGGTATGTTCCTTTCCTTTGAACAGGGCCCATAGGGTTATGGTCAACAGTAGTGCACTATATAGTGAATTGGGGGCCATTTGGGATGCACATAGGGATTCATTCTATTCTTCAACATTGTTTTAGCTGTGAGAAATGTTTCAATATACCACGTTGCAGATTAATTCCCCCTCCCCCAAGTATTAAACTGTTCAATACCAGCGCCAGACCATAGGATGTTTCATACCTTTTACGTTTTAGTCATTTAGCAGACGCTCTTATCCAGAGCGACTTACAAGAGCAATTAGGATTAAGTGCCTTGCTCAAGGGCACATCGACAGATTTTTCACCTAGACCGCTCAGGGATTCGAACTATCAACCTTTCGGTTACTGGCCCAACGGTTTTAACCGCTACGCTACCTGCCGCACATTTAGTGCTCACAAACCGTAAAATCATTATTCAGCTAATTGAATACCCAACTGATGTAATTCTGTCAGATTCAGACAATTTTTGTGGCTTCCTCTCGTCCTTATCTCATTGATCTGCACTGAGGTAAAGGAACTGGACAGGAGAAAGCGAAGGCCTGGTAGTGGTCAACCATATTGCTTTCAACTGTTCTGTGTTTTCAAAACAGAACTGTGCAGATGAAGGACACAATGGAAGGAAGCCACTAGAATATTGAGATACAGCCAGAATAAATACAGTCAGAATAAATAACCGTGATAGCCCCAGGACTCTAGCCTAGTTGAACCATGCTGCACTCCATTGAATAGCCCCAGGACTCTAGCCTAGTTGAACCATGCTGCACTCCATTGAATAGCCCCAGGACTCTAGCCTAGTTGAACCATGCTGCACTCCATATTGACACTTTAAAACCAGATGGAGTTGATATGAGCCACTGTGGGTTTTCAATGAATGTGCCAATCAACGTGGCATTAAGTAAACTAGGAATAATATGTATTTTTGGGTACAAAATAAACTCAAATGTATGTAAATATCTGTTCTATATTTTATTTTTTAATCTTCATGACTTCTTTTTTGGTTTGTTGAATTTAAACAATCTTCATTATCAGCATGTTCATCATTTGTGCGTGTGTGTTTTGAATATATGTCTTAACAGGAGCTTGACGTGTCATGCTTAAAGCCGCAAAATAGAAAAATGTAAATCGATGTCAAAAAGAAATGAGGGAATTGCGTAGTTATATTTATACTTTGAGGTGGTATTTCAACTGGAGAGAGATACTGTTGTTTATTTCAGCCAATCCCCATAGAAGACTGACATCTAACAGTCTTTACAGCAGAGTAACTATTACTATAATTAATGCCTTTGTTTATAAAGAAATAAAGACAGTTATTTTTAAGTCTGTAGTCTGTTTTGTGCTTTGTGGCTTCAAGTCCATAACCTACATGTGCTAGAAGTCTTCCAAGGTTTGCAAAGGAAGTGGCAATGCTTATCTCTGTAGCGTATAACAGCTTTTCACACTACTGAGCCATATCAAGCCGGATTGTGCATCCACTAACCAAGCAGTGAAAGACGATGTGAAAAGATATCAGAGCCATCACAGTTGTGTTTGGGTCAGAGCAGTTGTGTGGAAATGTGTATTATGATTAGTGTATTAATGGTGAAGTTTGTTTTGCATGTCCAGGTACCCCAGGTGGGCAGAGTTCTCATTTTAGACCATTCCATTGGTCCTTAAGTGAAATCCTCATCCAACCGAGGCACCAGCCATGCAAAACGAACTCCACCACTCAATTAAATGAAGGCAGCAGTCTGTGGTCCACACACATAGCGTTGACTATGACACTAGTCTATTCAATCATTAAATGTGAAGACTGTTATATTTATCAAATCAATTCTCTGTGTAATTATTCTGTAATTAAACAAATCACGGAATAGTAATTAGCTAGGAAGTCGGGGTTCCACAGGAAAATGTTTTATAGAGTTTCAATTTCCTGACTATAACTCTTCAGATATTTTATTATCTTATCGATTACAGTCTTCTATTAATGTGTTGTTACCTCGTCAGTCTCATTCCTAAACATCGCAAACCTTTGGATATCGGCACGAATCCTAACAAATCATGAATCAGTGATATACAAATTGGCTTAATTATTTATTTACCAACTAATCAATCACAGAATTACATAAACACACACACACAATAGTTGTACATTGGTTACTGACATGATACACTGAAAAGTCCCTAGTGGGCTAAGTCGATATGACGGCTTGGTAGACAAAGGAAAGGGGTGGGGCCAGCTCAAGAGCTGCCCCACCCCTTCGCAGAGAGCGCCTTTGTTGTCCCTCTCTGCGATCGCCAGTCTGTCTGCTGGATAGATTGCCGACAGAAAGTCTCTGGTTTGTCCACCATAGATCAAAGTCTTTGGGAGTTGTAGCTTGTTATAATAGATACGTCAGAGTACTATTCGGTCATTCGACTGGTTGCGTTTACTAGACTAAAGTACTTAAAAAGCTGCAGCCTGAATAATTGGTCTTTAGTTTGTAGATTTCTTCACCATTTCAGCGTGGGGATGATCTCCACGTTCTCTGGCCTTGTCCTTTTGTAGAGTTGTAGTTTGAACCACTTCACACACCAGCATCACCCTGTGTGTTTTGGTCTAGAGTTTTAGCCATTTCAGCGTGGGGACCCTGTCCTGGCGTTATCTTGACTAAATGTACATTTTGTAAATGTGCTCTGTGGTCACTGACTAGTTGAAACTTTACATGAAAAACCATACTCTCATTTAGAAGACTAACATCACATTTAATCTTTTCAAAAGTAGTCCCATTCTCCATCATTCATTTTATACAACATTCAAATGTAAATCTGGTAACTGGGAAATATACACATTCAGAGAAACAGTTATGTTGTTCAGCTGTGGTAGTTACATTACAAATTAGTAAGGAATTCAACATGATTGTTCTTTGAGTACCCACGGACAATTTCAACTGGTTGGAATACAGAAATAGTTAGTTAGTCAGTTCACATTATTCAGTCTTTTGAGGTTACCGTACTGCACAGTGTTTCTCTGGTAACAAAGGGATTCTGAACCTTCATTTTTGCCGAGTGGGGCAAAGAGTTTCAGGTATTTATGACCGTCATAAACCTGTGGTGAGAGAGAGAGAGAGAGGGCTATGATCTTCACCCAGAAAAGGGTGCGTCGTGACACTAGATTGAGGACACTCTATTTTCAAAATAATGTTATTTTGCAGTTTGCAGTTATTAATAAATTGATTGGGGACCCTGCATAGCACCTGGATTAGGCCAAACCAAATGAACAGACGAAGCAGGTTGTGTTCTGTATGAAGGGGGGAGGGGACAAATAAATGTGGCGTACTGGAAGATTGAACGAACATGGGTGGGATATTAAACCTGTCTAGCTGCTACCAGGCGTGGGATATTAAACCTATCTAGCTGCTACCAGGTGTGGGATATTAAACCTATCTAGCTGCTATTTGACGAGGGGTATTAAACCTATCTAGCTGCTACCAGGCGTGGGATATTAAACCTATCTAGCTGCTACCAGGTGTGGGATATTAAACCTATCTAGCTGCTATTTGACGAGGGGTATTAAACCTATCTAGCTGCTACCAGGCGTGGGGTATTAAACCTATCTAGCTGCTACCAGGCGTGGGATATTAAACCTATCTAGCTGCTACCAGGCGTGGGATATTAAACCTATCTAGCTGCTACCAGGCGTGGAATTGACATTTTAGTCATTTAGCAGACGCTCTTATCCAGAGCGAATTACAGTTACCACTTCACTGTAATTTTTTCTCAACAAATAGCTATCCAGCAAGGTCAGAGCTTGTGAGGGGGGGTGGGGGTAGAGATAGAAATATCACTCAGGAATTTCCCCATTTATTGTATAATTCACTGGTCACTCCTATCTCACCCAATTTCCCCACAATGTCCTTACCTGTAGCCCACTAGTGTGAAATTGTAGAACTGAAGAAAAAAAATTTTATTCATACATTCACTCTGAATTAAAACATTCTGAATAGTTCAAAATGTCATTGTTATTACAATGATATTAGCCTCTCAGAATACAATAACATTTATCTTAATTAAAAAATTAAGTTCGTATTGGTACTGTCTTTGGGAGCAGAACAGACATGATCTGAAATGTAATGTTGACAAAATCGCAACCCTGCACGCAAAATGAAATCTGTCTGGGATAAGACAATATATTGAATTCATGAAAAATGAATGGCTAAATAAGGATAGTTATAACCTGGGTGGTTCGAGCCCTGAATGCTGATTGGCTGACAGCGGTGGTATATCAGACCATATAACACGGGCATGACAAAACATTTATTTTTACTGCTCTAATTACGTTGGTAACCAGTTTATAATAGCAATAAGGTACCTCTGGGTTTGTGGTAAATGGCCAATATACCACGGCTAATGGCTGTATCCAGGCACTCCGTGTTGCGTTGTGTGTAAGAACAGCCCTTTGTCGTGGTATATTGGCCATATACCACACCCCCCCGGGCCTTATTGCTTAAATAAGCATCAAATAGCAGCCTCTTTAATAGTCCACAGGGGCTCACACTTCACAAAGGATTGGGTCTTGTGGTGAGATAACAGAAAAACGCACAGAATGACAATATATATATATATATGTATTTTTCTTTATACAAACATTTGAAAATAATGCTTTTGGAAGACACCTTTTTACTGTCTTTTGGCTGATTTGTTTTACGCTGTGTGACAAACTAAAGATGTGTTGAGGTATTTATATCATACGTTATGCCATATGACAGTCAGGATATTGTAGGCAACAAAATAAAATGTGATTCCCAATAGCAAACGTGTAAACAGAGTAGATAGCATGGAAAATTACACACATAATACCAAACTCTAATTGTCTTGTTTTACATTTTTGTCAAAGATGGTTTTGGGTACTTTTCCGTTATGACTTTGCTGTAATTCAACAGGCTGACACCATGGAGATCCGAGGGGAACTCACAGCTGAATTCAGCCACGCCAGGGTCTGGAAAAGTCACATTAGTACTGTTCATCCACGTCAGAAAGTCCTTCAGGCCGCCGTCACAGTGGAAGCGATTCCTATATAAGTTGATCCAGGTGAGAGAACTGAAAGCCGCTGGGTCAGGAGAGGAGAGGAAATTGTAAGAGAGGTCAACCGTTTTGAGACTCCCTGGGAAAATATCTGGTTGGAGGTATGTGAGAGAGTTGAAGCTGAGATCCATCTCTTCCAGAGAGACGAGACCTTTGAATATGCCATCTGGGAGAGCCCTCAGTGAGTTAAAGCTTAAATCCAGACTAAAAAGCTTGATAAGATTTTCAAATACATCCAAACACACTCCATGTCCCCATAAAATCTGCAGGGCGATGTTCCTTAGCTCCAGCAGCTTTAGAGAGTTTACAGCGGGCACTGACATATTACTGCTAAAGATGCACCACTTTATGTTGTTGTTACCATACCAGATACGCTCAATGCGCATGAATTTAGCTAACACAATGTATACATCCTCTAAATTAGTTAACCTGTTGTTTTGAACATTCAGTATGATAGTACTGTTAGCAAAGCCCAAGAGGCCCTCTAAGGATGTGATCTTATTATCAGCCAAACGAAGAAGCTGCAGGTTTGGTAGTGGTGCAAGGTAACCATATGTACCTAGTTGCCGAATAGAGTTTCCTGTAAGATCCAGGATTTGTAGGTTTGGAAGTCCTGTAAATGCCTGATATCCCAATGCACCAATATGATTGTAAGATAAATCTAATTCTAAAATATTGGGTAGATTGTCAAATGTGTAAGAATAGATTTCCCCTATAAGATTGTGTGACAGGTTGAGCCTTTGTAAATTCTCAAGACCCCAAAACGCCCCCCTGTCAATCTGGTTAATTTTGTTTTGGGCTAATGTTATGTCCTCTACCTCTCTTAGTGGACTGAATACTGCATATTGCAAAGCAAATATAAAGCATTTGGACAAATCTAGAATCTTGATGCCACTATTCTTGAGGCCATTGAATGTTTTCTTGTTTGGGTCTTTGACATTGCTGAAACCAAATGATTTTCCCATGGTGCTGTGTTCCAGAATAATATGGTGAATTTTCGTTCCTTGGATTGCATTGAAAAACAATTTTGCCTTGTCCACGTTGAATCCGTTGGAAGATAAGTCAAGTGTCTCTATAGACATGTTCCAAAAGGGATTTCCACATCGTTTCCAGTCAAAACCATTTTGAGTCATACCATATAGATAGACGCTGTTCAAGTTGAGCAACCGAAAGTGTTTGCCACGAAAGCCAAGCAAATCTTCCTCACATATGCTTTCCATCTGGTTTAGGGTAATGTTTAACTCTTGGAAATCTGTCATGTTCACAAAGAATGGTGCAGGTTGGATTCTTTTCACTTGGTTACCGTACAGATCTAGCGTTTTCAAAGAGACCAGGGGCCTGAGATAGTTGCCCTGTAATATGGAGTCAGTCAGGTCACACACATACAGAGAGAGTGTTCTCAGGTTGGACAGTCCCACAAATGCATCTGGCTCAATTTGTAAACCTCTATTATGACCTAAATAGAGCACTGCCAAGTTTGCCAGTCTTTGAAAGGCGTTAGTTCTTATAGTAAGCCCATTGACTCGTTGCCAACTGAGGTCCAGTTCCTTTAGCCCTTCAAGCCCAGAGAAAGATGTCTCGTTTATCTCACTGATGTAGTTATCCCTCATATACACATGGGTAATGTATGGAGGCAGTGCAGGGACCTGATATAGAGACAGGTTGGTGCAAACTGCTATAGAACCATATAGTGGACATCTTGGGGTGCATTTCACCACTTGCAGGTAGACTCCAAAGATAACCAGCAGTATACGGTTCCTCATCATCCCCCTTGCACAAAAGTAGAAAATAATGCAAATGATTTAAATAGAATTAAAATGATGTTTATGTCATTACAGGGCTACCATACATACATTAATTGGATAGATATTTCAGTCTTGGGGTATCCCCTTCAGATGAGACATCCTTGGCTAGGGAGTTTATGTTAAACTGTCTGTTTGCACTTAAAGGTCCATAGTCCACTGGTTCTGTCCCAGCCTGCTAATGGAAATCTCCTACTTTATGTGTGTGCTGAGTACACAGCCTTGCTCTAGTCTGGTGTAACAAGGCTTCCCCAGGCCTGTTTGTATTATATCAATGAATAAAAGTGCAATCTGGGATTGCCACTTTTTGAGCTAAACAGCTGAGAGATGGGGCTGGAGAAATGTCACCACTCTCAAATTCATAGACGGAACTATGAGATAAAAATGATAGAAGCTATTTTTGTTTCTTTTTGACCATTTTAATTAAAAACAATCAATGTTAGACACTTAGTTGTTACCCAGAAATGATTTTATGGTGAGATCAAAATGGCTGCATTGGACCTTTAAGTTCTTGTACAATTTCCCCCAAGTTCAATGCAAATCCAAGTCAACAATCAGGTTCAAATAATGTTGAAAAACAAATCAATATTTTCTCCATGTATTAAGTTAAGTCAAAAAAGGTTTAAAAAAAAGTCAATCACATTAAACCACCAATCAACTTCAACAAAAAAATGAATAATCAAAAATCAAAGAATGAATGAAAAGTTGTAGCTTACCTGAAGTGATGCGCGCTCATTAAAAAAATGTGTTTACAGCTTGTGAGTATGTTAATGAGATCTCCCCTCGCAGAAAACTTGAAGCACTGGTTTTCATAAACTCCTCCCCAGAAACGGACTTTCTTATCCAGCAATTTTTGAGAGTGATCTACATGAGATAACCTTACTTCTGTTCTGACTGACGTAGTGAAGTTTTTATAGTCCTGTGATTTTGACTTACATCAACGCGTCCTCTTGAAACACAGGGGAAAACCTTTCCCCCTGTGTAAACATGTTGTGCAAAATTGTGTCACAATTACATTGTTATTGCACATTATGCTAATTGAATGTAGAACCAGGGGAATTTCTTTCTGTCTCAATACTCCATTTACAATGGGGTGGAATTGGTGAAAAAATATCACTCCGGGAATTAACCACCATCGGACCACCGGGCACGCAGCTCAAAACATTTTGCATGCCAAAAATGTTCCCCTGTTATTTTGGAAAATCCTTCCTTACGCAATTTCCACACAATTTGATTTGATTTGAATTCCACCGCTGCTTACCTTCAGCCCACTAGTGTGAACTTGTAGAACTGTAAAATGGTCTATTAATATATTCACTCTGAATGAAAACATTCTGAATAGTCCAAAACTGTAAGGTTTTAATATTACACTCATATTAGCCTTTCAATAACATTTAAAAAACGTAAAGCTCATATTGGTAATGTCTTTGAGAGCAGGACAGACATGATCTGAATTACATGCAATGACGAAAAAATTGCAACCCTGCACACCAAAAAAATCAGCCTGGAATAATATACAGTGGGGAGAACAAGTATTTGATACACTGCCGATTTTGCAGGTTTTCCTACTTACAAAGCATGTAGAGGTCTGTCATTTTTATCATAGGTACACTTCAACTGTGAGAGACGGAATCTAAAACAAAAATCCAGAAAATCACATTGTATGATTTTTAAATAATTAATTTGCATTTTATTGCATGACATAAGTATTTGATCACCTACCAACCAGTAAGAATTCCGGCTCTCACAGACCTGTTAGTTTTTCTTTAAGAAGCCCTCCTGTTCTCCACTCATTACCTGTATTAACTGCACCTGTTTGAACTCGTTACCTGTATAAAAGACACCTGTCCACACACTCAATCAAACAGATTCCAACCTCTCCACAATGGCCAAGACCAGAGAGCTGTGTAAGGACATCAGGGATAAAATTGTAGACCTGCACAAGGCTGGGATGGGCTACAGGACAATAGGCAAGCAGCTTGGTGAGAAGGAAACAACTGTTGGCGCAATTATTAGAAAGTGGAAGAAGTTCAAGATGACGGTCAATCACCCTCGGTCTGGGGCTCCATGCAAGATTTCACCTCGTGGGGCATCAATGATCATGAGGAAGGTGAGGGATCAGCCCAGAACTACACGGCAGGACCTGGTCAATGACCTGAAGAGAGCTGGGACCACAGTCTCAAAGAAAACCATTAGTAACACACTACGCCGTCATGGATTAAAATCCTGCAGCGCACGCAAGGTCCCCCTGCTTAAGCCAGTGCATGTCCAGGCCCGTCTGAAGTTTGCCAATGACCATCTGGATGATCCAGAGGAGGAATGGGAGAAGGTCATGTGGTCTGATGAGACAAAAATAGAGCTTTTTGGTCTAACTCCACTCGCCGTGTTTGGAGGAAGAAGAAGTATGAGTACAACCCCAAGAACACCATCCCAACCGTGAAGCATGGAGGTGGAAACATCATTCTTTGGGGATGCTTTTCTGCAAAGGGGACAGGACGACTGCACCGTATTGAGGGGAGGATGGATGGGGCCATGTATCGCGAGATCTTGGCCAACAACCTCCTTCCCTCAGTAAGAGCATTGAAGATGGGTCGTGGCTGGGTCTTCCAGCATGACAACGACACGAAGCACACAGCCATGGCAACTAAGGAGTGGCTCCGTAAGAAGCATCTCAAGGTCCTGGAGTGGCCTAGCCAGTCTCCAGACCTGAACCCAATAGAAAATCTTTGGAGGGAGCTGAAAGTCCGTATTGCCCAGCGACAGCCCCAAAACCTGAAGGATCTGGAGAAGATCTGTAGGGAGGAGTGGGCCAAAATCCCTGCTGCAGTGTGTGCAAACCTAGTCAAGAACTACAGGAAACGTATGATCTCTGTAATTGCAAACAAAGGTTTCTGTACCAAATATTAAGTTCTGCTTTTCTGATGTATCAAATACTTATGTCATGCAATAAAATGCAAATTAATTACTTAAAAATCATACAATGTGATTTTCTGGATTTTTGTTTTAGATTCCGTCTCTCATAGTTGAAGTGTACCTATGATAAAAATTACAGACCTCTACATGCTTTGTAAGTAGGAAAACCTGCAAAATCGGCAGTGTATCAAATACTTGTTCTCCCCACTGTATATATTGAACTAATGAAATAGGAACAACTGTAAGTCAATAAGGATAAATAAGCATCATCAAATGGCAGCCTCTTGTAGTCCACAAGGGGTCACACTTCACAAATGAGTGAGACTTATCATAGAGAATGATAGAGGACTCTACTGCCCAAAAGCTTGTTTTACCATGGGCATCGCTATTGAGGACTTTTACCATTTTGAAGTCGTCAACTGGGAGGGACTTGCTATGGGTTAAGGACGAATCACATAATTCCATCCAGGTCATCAGTCAACTAATTATAATTGTGAGAAAATATTCCATAACTGCAGGGGGCAGTAAATCACCAACCTTGGCTTATCCCTGTTTAAACAACACACTCCAGGTGGCAGTGTGCACCCTTTCAGTTTGTTTACCAACTCATAGAAGTAGTAGAAGAAGAAAATGGACAACTTCAAAGTGGAGATGGCCTCAATGGCGCTGCCCGTACGCTCACAGATGCCATAATGGGACAAATACAAAAAAGAGTCCTCTATCCTTCTCTATGGGACTTACCACTAGCCTTACCAGAGGTTTGACTTCACTAGCCAGTTCACTCTTCAACCACTAGAAGGCCTGTCATGCCAAATAGGGTCCCCCTGCTCAAAAGCGTAATGGTTTATCGAATCCCATTGTGACGCAGGGGGGGGGGGGCACTTTTTGGCTTGGGGACATTATTTGGCATGACAGCCCCATATAGGGCAGATGCTTTTTTCACCCTCTCTCTATCTGTGTGTGTACCAATGTATTTTGGATTTTCTATCCAGGAATCAAAGTCCATTGTGGATGAAGTGATTCCTGCCCCCTCCCTGACCTACGAGTCCCGGCCCAGTCCCACCTCCTCTCTGTTGGCCCTGACTGTCCTTCAAGGCCCTGGTCCTCACACCTGGAGAGTCCACCACTGTCCTTCATGGCCTTGGTCCTCACAACGGGAGAGTCCACCACTGTCCTTCAGAGTCCTGCTCCTCACACCTGGAGAGTCCACCACTGTCCTTCATGGCCCTGGTCCTCACACCTGGAGAGTCCACCACTGTCCTTCATGGCCCTGCTCCTCACACCTGGAGAGTCCACCACTGTCCTTCAGAGCCCTGGTCCTCACACCTGGAGAGTCCACCACTGTCCTTCATGGCCCTGCTCCTCACACCTGGAGAGTCCACCACTGTCCTTCATGGCCCTGGTCCTCACACCTGGAGAGTCCACCACTGTCCTTCATGGCCCTGCTCCTCACACCTGGAGAGTCCACCACTGTCCTTCAGAGCCCTGCTCCTCACACCTGGAGAGTCCACCACTGTCCTTCATGGCCCTGGTCCTCACACCTGGAGAGTCCACCACTGTCCTTCATGGCCCTGGTCCTCACACCTGGAGAGTCCACCACTGTCCTTCAGAGCCCTGCTCCTCACACCTGGAGAGTCCACCACTGTCCTTCAGAGCCCTGCTCCTCACACCTGGAGAGTCCACCACTGTCCTTCATGGCCCTGGTCCTCACACCTGGAGAGTCCACCACTGTCCTTCATGGCCCTGCTCCTCACACCTGGAGAGTCCACCACTGTCCTTCAGAGCCCTGGTCCTCACACCTGGAGAGTCCACCACTGTCCTTCATGGCCCTGCTCCTCACACCTGGAGAGTCCACCACTGTCCTTCATGGCCCTGGTCCTCACACCTGGAGAGTCCACCAATGTCCTTCATGGCCCTGCTCCTCACACCTGGAGAGTCCACCACTGTCCTTCAGAGCCCTGCTCCTCACACCTGGAGAGTCCACCACTGTCCTTCATGGCCCTGGTCCTCACACCTGGAGAGTCCACCACTGTCCTTCATGGCCCTGGTCCTCACACCTGGAGAGTCCACCACTGTCCTTCAGAGCCCTGCTCCTCACACCTGGAGAGTCCACCACTGTCCTTCAGAGCCCTGCTCCTTTACACCTGGAGAGTCCACCACTGTCCTTCATGGCCCTGCTCCTCACACCTGGAGAGTCCACCACTGTCCTTCAGAGCCCTGCTCCTCACACCTGGAGAGTCCACCACTGTCCTTCATGGCCCTGGTCCTCACACCTGGAGAGTCCACCACTGTCCTTCAGAGCCCTGCTCCTCACACCTGGAGAGTCCACCACTGTCCTTCATGGCCCTGGTCCTCACACCTGGAGAGTCCACCACTGTCCTTCAGAGCCCTGCTCCTCACACCTGGAGAGTCCACCACTGTCTTTCAGAGCCCTGCTCCTCACACCTGGAGAGTCCACCACTGTCCTTCATGGCCCTGCTCCTCACACCTGGAGAGTCCACCACTGTCCTTCATGGCCCTGCTCCTCACACCTGGAGAGTCCACCACTGTCCTTCAGAGCCCTGCTCCTCACACCTGGAGAGTCCACCACTGTCCTTCATGGCCCTGCTCCTCACACCTGGAGAGTCCACCACTGTCCTTCATGGCCCTGCTCCTCACACCTGGAGAGTCCACCACTGTCCTTCATGAACCCTGCTCCTCACACCTGGAGAGTCCACCACTGTCCTTCAGAGCCCTGCTCCTCACACCTGGAGAGTCCACCACTGTCCTTCATGGCCTTGCTCCTCACACCTGGAGAGTCCACCACTGTCCTTCATGGCCCTGCTCCTCACACCTGGAGAGTCCACCACTGTCCTTCAGAGCCCTGCTCCTCACACCTGGAGAGTCCACCACTGTCCTTCATGGCCCTGGTCCTCACACCTGGAGAGTCCACCACTGTCCTTCATGGCCCTGGTCCTCACACCTGGAGAGTCCACCACTGTCCTTCATGGCCCTGGTCCTCACACCTGGAGAGTCCACCACTGTCCTTCATGGCCCTGCTCCTCACACCTGGAGAGTCCACCACTGTCCTTCAGAGCCCTGCTCCTCACACCTGGAGAGTCCACCACTGTCCTTCATGGCCCTGGTCCTCACACCTGGAGAGTCCACCACTGTCCTTCAGAGCCCTGCTCCTCACACCTGGAGAGTCCACCACTGTCCTTCATGGCCCTGGTCCTCACACCTGGAGAGTCCACCACTGTCCTTCATGGCCCTGCTCCTCACACCTGGAGAGTCCACCACTGTCCTTCATGGCCCTGCTCCTCACACCTGGAGAGTCCACCACTGTCCTTCATGGCCCTGCTCCTCACACCTGGAGAGTCCACCACTGTCCTTCAGAGCCCTGCTCCTCACACCTGGAGAGTCCACCACTGTCCTTCAGAGCCCTGCTCCTCACACCTGGAGAGTCCACCACTGTCCTTCATGGCCCTGCTCCTCACACCTGGAGAGTCCACCACTGTCCTTCAGAGCCCTGCTCCTCACACCTGGAGAGTCCACCACTGTCCTTCATGGCCCTGGTCCTCACACCTGGAGAGTCCACCACTGTCCTTCAGAGCCCTGCTCCTCACACCTGGAGAGTCCACCACTGTCCTTCATGGCCCTGGTCCTCACACCTGGAGAGTCCACCACTGTTCTTCAGAGCCCTGCTCCTCACACCTGGAGAGTCCACCACTGTCCTTCAGAGCCCTGCTCCTCACACCTGGAGAGTCCACCACTGTCCTTCATGGCCCTGCTCCTCACACCTGGAGAGTCCACCACTGTCCTTCATGGCCCTGCTCCTCACACCTGGAGAGTCCACCACTGTCCTTCAGAGCCCTGCTCCTCACACCTGGAGAGTCCACCACTGTCCTTCATGGCCCTGCTCCTCACACCTGGAGAGTCCACCACTGTCCTGGGGAGCATTCAGCAGGACACAACTTCTTGGAATGTTCAGATCGAAATATGCTATGTAGAACAAACATGCCTTTGACTTGTAGAATAAGGAATCATGTTTGCTCTATTCTATGCCACGATCAACAAAGTTTGGCTACTGAACGTTGCCCAGCAGTCCACCACACAGATCCTGGGTGAGACTCAAGCAAGAATGAATCACTGGCAGTCAGCTTGTAGTTCTATTTCTAATCATTAGTAAAAACCATTCTAAAATGTATTATTATTATTTCGAAATTAAGTCATTTTCTGGTTTAGATAATATTTGATGTGTATAACAAGTATTTAGATTAGCTTAAATTCTCTTTCGGTAGTTAGTTTAAAGCACAGGAGGTTGGTGGCACCTTGATTTGAGAGGACAGGCTTGTGGAAATGGCTGGAGCGGAATCAATGGAATGGTATCAAACATAAAACACAAGCCTCTCCACTTATGAGCTACATGTACACCACCAAGTCAGAACAGTAGGCTAAGTTATGAGGGGAAAAGGGACCAAATTATTAGAGTGAGGCACATGGGCTACTAACAGCTTACTACACAACATCAATCAATCAATCAAATGTATTTATAAAGTCCTTTTTACATCAGCCGATATCACAAAGTGCTGTACAGAAACCCAGCCTAAAACCTCAAACAGCCAGCAATGCAGATGTAGAAGCATGGTGGCTAGGAAAAACTCCCTAGAAAGGCCAGAACCTAGGAAGAAACCTAGGGAGGAACCAGGCTCTGAGGGGTGGCCAGTCCTCTTCTGGCTGTGCCAGAAGGATATAACAGAACATGGCCAAGATGTTCAAACGTTCATAGATGATCAGCAGGGTCAGATAATAATAATCACAGTGGTTGTAGAGGGTGCAACAGGTCAGCACCTCAGGAGTAAATGTCAGTTGGCTTTTCATAGCTGATCATTCAGAGTATCTCTACCGCTCCTGCTGTCTTAAGAGAGTTGAAAACAGCAGGTCTGGGACAGGTAGCACATCCGGTTCCATAGCTGCAGGCAGAACAGTTGAAACTGGAGCAGCAGCATAACCAGGTGGAGTGGGGACAGCAAGGAGTCATCAGGCCAGGTAGTCCTGAGGCATGGTCCTAGGGCTCAGGTCCTCCGAGAGCAGAGAGAGAGAAAGAGAAAGAGAGAGAAAGATAATTAGAGGGAGCATACTTAAATTCACACAGGACACTGGATAAGACATGAGAAATAGTCCAGATATAACAGACTGACCCTAGCCCCTCGACACAAACCATTGCAGCATAAATACTGGAGGCTGAGACAAGAGGGGTCGGGAGACAGCAAGGGCTGTCATTGCTCCAGTGCCTTTCCGTTCACCTTCACACTCCTGGGCCAGACTACACTCAATCATAGGACCTACTGAAGAGATGAGTCTTCAATAAAGACTTAAAGGTTGAGACCGAGTCTGTGTCTCTCACATAGATAGGCAGACTCCATTCCATAGAAATGGAGCTCTATAAGAGAAAGCCCTGCATCCAGCTGTTTGCTTAGAAATTCTAGGGACAGTAAGGAGGCCTGTGTCTTGTGACCGTAGCGTACGTGTCGGTATGTATGGCAGGACCAAATTGGAAAGATAGGTAGGAGCAGTCCCATGTATTGCTTTGTAGGTTAGCAGTAAAACCTTGAAATCAGCCTTAGCCTTAAAAGGAAGCCAGTGTAGAAAGGCTAGCACTGGAGTAATATGATCACATTTGTTGATTCTAGTCAAGATTCTAGCAGCCGTGTTTAGCACTAACTGAAGTTTATTTAGTGCTTTATCCAGATAGCCGGAAAGTAGAGCATTGCAGTAGTCTAATCTAGAAGTGACAAAAGCATGGATACATTTTTCTGCATCATTTTTTGATAGAAAGTTAATGATTTTTGCAATGTTACGAAGATGTAAAAAAGCTGAAATATTCTTGATATGTTCGTCAAAAGAGAGATCAGGGTCCAGAGTAACGCCGAGGTCCTTCACGGTTTTATTTGAGACGACTGTACAACCAGATTAATTGTCAGATCCAACAGAAGATCTTTTTGTTTCTTGGGACCTAGAACTAGCATCTCTGTTTTTGCCGAGTTTAAAAGTAAAAAATGTTCTGCCATCCACTTCCTTATGTCTGAAACACAGGCTGTGTATCGTCCGCATAGCAGTGAAAGTTAACATTATGTTTCCGAATGACATCACCAATATGTAAAATATATAGTGAAAACAATAGTGGTCCTAAAACGGAACCTTGAGGAACACTGAAATGTACAGTTGATTTGTCAGAGGACAAACCATCCACAGAGACAAACTGCTATCTTTCCGACAGATAAGATCTAAACCAGGCCAGAACTTGTCCATGTAGACCAATTTGGGTTTCCAATCTCTCCAAAAGAATGTGGTGATCGATGGTATCAAAAGCAGCACTAAGGTCTAGGAGCACGAGGACAGATGCAGAGCCTTGGTCTGACGCCATGAAAAGGTAACTTACCACCTTCACGAGTGCGGTCTCAGTACTATGATGGGGTCTAAAACCAGACTGAAGCGTTTCATATACATTGTTTGTCTTCAGGAATGCAGTCAGTTGCTGCGAAACAGCTTTTTCAAAAATATTTGAGAGGAATGGGAGTTTTGATATAGGCCGATAGTTTTTAATATTTTCTTGGTCAAAGTTTGGCTTTTTCAAGAGAGGCTTTATTATTGCCACTTTTAGTGAGTTTGGTACACATCCGGTGGATAGGAAGCCATTTATTATGTTCAACATAGGAGGGCCAAGCACAGGAAGCAGCTCTTTCAGTAGTTTAGTTGGAATAGGGTCCGATATACATCTTGAAGTTTTCGAGGCCAAGACTATTTTCATCAATGTGTCAAGAGATATAGTATTACAAAACTTGAGTGTCTCCCTTGATCCTAGGTCCTGGCAGTGTTGTGCAGACTCAGGACAACTGAGCTTTAGAGAAATACGCAGATTTAAAGAGGAGTCCGTAATTTGCTTTCTAATGATCATCATCCTTTCGTCAAAGAAGTTCATGAATTTATCACTGCTGAAGTGTAAGCCATCCTCTCTTGGGGATTGCTGCTTTTTAGTTAGCTTTGCGACAGTATCAAAAATACATTTAGGATTGTTCTTATTCTCCTCTATTAAGTTGAAAAAAATAGCGTGATTGAGCAGCAAGTTTGGGCTCTTCGATACTGCACGGTACTGTCTTTCCAAGCTAGTCGGAAGACTTCCAGTTTGGTGTAGCGCCATTTCCGTTCCAACTTTCTTAGCTATAGTATACATAATTCCCTGGCATATAACATCATTTATGCAGCAGTATACAATACATTTTTGGACTCACCTTGCTGTGCTGTGCTCACTTGAACAGGAACTTGGCGTGGCGGTCCTTTGTGGGCAAATTTTGTCATCTAAGTCTAACATTCTCTGGATTTATGATGCTTTCAAGACAACTGGGAACATGGAAAAAACAATGTTGAATCATGATGACGTCAGTGATCTTCAGGTCAGAGCTCTAGAAATAGGTCAGAGTTCCCGACTTGCATTTCCGAGTTGGATGACTGTTCAAAACGTATTTTCCCAGTCAGAGCTCATTTTTGTTCCCAAGGCCCAGTTGTCTTGAACTCACTGAAATCAAATTTCCCAGTTCTGATATTCCAGTTGTTTTGAGCACGGAAAAAGCCATGCTGGATTGACACCATGGCCACACACCCACTCCAGCAAAAATCTGGCTAGTTTTTGCTTTGCAATGCTTGCAGTTAGCCACTGATTCCTTCCAAACCACTCATTGTTGAATTTGCGATATCCAACTTGTGTAATTTTTATGTTCAATGGCCGATGAGCACCGATACATTTTATCTATAATTTCTCTTCATTATTTCTCTTCATATGATAAGGATTAAAATGGATTTGCCAGCAGATTGCCGACTTGATTCATGATGATGACTGCTAGCTTGCTAGCTACGATTTTGAAAGTATGATGTTGACATGATCAGTCTAATCAAAGCTGCTCTAGATATAACGTGATTTGAGATCATTTTATCTGTGGCCAATGACTTTGAGCCTTCTTGGATGGGCATTCTAATGTAACTCTATGGCAGCACCAAAGGGGCTTGAATTTTTTTGCTCTACCCTTAGATTTGGAGGTGTCATAGTGTCCCCATGAGTGACAGAACACTGAGCCAATCACGGTGCAACTAGAGAACATTACCAACCCCTACTCTCCGTATATTCCGCTGGCTGCCCCACCACCACAGAAAGCACTGAGCTAGGCTCAAACACCTGCATTTTGGAGCTGCCTTACTCAAGAAAGCAAAAAAGACACTAAGTTTGCATGCAGCTTTATTAACTAAATTCCAAAAATCGTTTTCAAACTGATATGTGAAGGTGGGTCTCAAAACAGCCCTGAATGGCTGGTCACCACTGCATCCTAGCATCCTAGTGCATTCAAATAGAGATGCCTGCCAGTCTGAAAGAGGAACAACCTCTCACATTCCTCCAACCACCAGTCATGGTACAGCCACTTAATATCCTCTTTTACTATGCATGATAATGATCATTAAACAAAACTATTCCTTAATGAAGGGGTATTGTGTAATCAGATGTGTCAGATTTATCGTACTCCATGTTAAATTTGTTTGGCGCTGTTAAATCCCAGCCTCGGGCATTGTCCGGTGTGGAGCAGAGTTGAGGTAATGTTTGGCGTGACTCATCACAACATTTGACTGATATCTCCCTCGCCAGAAGTTGCAGTGGAGCACATTGTGCCGAAAAGCATCATGAAAGAGCCGCCTGCTTCTCGTCAACAGCCACTTCACAATCCCCGACATCCCTAGACCCACTTCACTATCCCCGACATCCCTAGACCCACTTCACTATCCCCGACATCCCTAGACCCACTTCACTATCCCCGACATCCCTAGACCCACTTCACTATCCCCGACATCCCTAGACCCACTTCACTATCCCCGACATCCCTAGACCCACTTCACTATCCCCGACATCCCTAGATCCACCATGAATATACACTCCCCTCCATATTGTATGGCTGCAACCTGGTCTCAGAGCATTATATTATTACATTATTAATTTGTGGATGTTCCTCACCCATTTGTATCATATTTTACGAGTCTGCAAAATGTACTGTATGTTATGAATTTGCAAAACGTATGATACCTTATGAATTCTAACTAGGTGGTTAGGTGGCTAATGTTAGCTAGGCTAGGGGTTAGGGGTTAGGGTTAAGGTTAGGGTTAAGTTTAGGAGTTAGGTTAAAGGGTTAAGTAACCATTGGCCTTATGTAACCATACCAACCGTAACAAATACTAATTTGAGTGTGCCATATTTATGTTTACTATGTTACATCTAGTCTATGAGACCAGGCTGGTAAATGTGGCTCTATAATTGGATTTCAGATCAATGTTTCATAAGAGGAGACCGTACAGAATTTCACCTTCAATTTGAGCGTATTTTTATACATATCTGTTTCACTGTTTAGAAATGAAAGCACTTTCTGTAGTTAGTCCCCCCTTTGGAAAGGTTTCATAAGTATTTGGACAAATTCACTTATAGTGTATTAAAGGAGTCAGAAGTTTATAATTTGTATAGTATACCTGGCACTCAATAACTACAAACTTGTTGGATGCAGTCTGTTTTGGTTGTGTTTTGGGTTATGTTTTGCCCAAGAGGAACTGAATGGTGAATGATGACTGAAGTGAGTCGATAAGATGTTTCTGAGCGGTTAGCATCATATAAGGTTAGCATCGTATGAGGTTAGCATCGTATGAGGTTAGTATCGTATGAGGTTAGCATCGTATGAGGTTAGCATCATATGAGGTTAGCATCGTATGATCTTTGTGCCTCTGTATCTTTCTGACTCATCATTATTTAAATTCATGATCCATAACCATGGTAGCATCCACATTAATGTACAAGTGTTCAGAAGATCTTCTATTCTTGATTACAATAAAAGTTACTCAGAAAAGACACATACATAAATACATAAATACATAAAGTGCATTAATTTCTAAATGGTAAAACAGATATGTATGAAAATATCCTCAAATAAAATGTGACATTCTGTACTGTCCAAATACATTGGGCAGAGTGGGGTAAGTTGAGCGACACTTGTTTCTAGGAAACCATACACAACATTGATCATTTGACCAAATATTCATAATGTCATGGTCTGTAAAGAAAGAAACCACATGGAAAAGTGGTAAGCAAGTTAGGTCCGTATTTTCACAAAGTCAAATTAATTTATTGTGTTAGAGGTTTCATGATGCTTGGATCTAAACCAAAGTAGATCGTTTTAAGATTGTTTTATACATCAGTTGGGGGTCTCTATAAGCTTGAATATGAAAGTACATCCTTGTAGCTGTGTGGGCTAATATAGTCAAAATGTTTGACTTGGGGTAAGTTGAGGTCTGGCCAGAAGACTATATTTTCCTTGACGGAGTGATGCTGATTGTAAAAAATGTATCAACTTACCCCATTCTCCCTATGGAGAGGATGGCTCATAATAATCTCTGGAATGGAGTGAACCATTTGACCTCTTTCTCCCCTCTCTCTCCAGATGAAATCTCGCGTCTTGTGACGGCCGGCCGCCCAACAACCTGCCCGCTTGACCCTATCCCCTCCTCTCTTCTCCAGACCATTTCCGGAGACCTTCTCCCTTACCTCACCTCGCTCATCAACTCATCCTTGACCGCTGGCTACGTCCCTTCCGTCTTCAAGAGAGCGAGAGTTGCACCCCTTCTGAAAAAACCTACACTCGATCCCTCCGATGTCAACAACTACAGACCAGTATCCCTTCTTTCTTTTCTCTCCAAAACTCTTGAACGTGCCGTCCTTGGCCAGCTCTCCTGCTATCTCTCTCAGAATGACCTTCTTGATCCAAATCAGTCAGGTTTCAAGACTAGTCATTCAACTGAGACTGCTCTTCTCTGTGTCACGGAGGCGCTCCGCACTGCTAAAGCTAACTCTCTCTCCTCTGCTCTCATCCTTCTAGACCTATCGGCTGCCTTTGATACTGTGAACCATCAGATCCTCCTCTCCACCCTCTCCGAGCTGGGCATCTCCGGCGCGGCCCACGCTTGGATTGCGTCCTACCTGACAGGTCGCTCCTACCAGGTGGCGTGGCGAGAATCTGTCTCCGCACCACGTGCTCTCACCACTGGTGTCCCCCAGGGCTCTGTTCTAGGCCCTCTCCTATTCTCGCTATACACCAAGTCACTTGGCTCTGTCATATCCTCACATGGTCTCTCCTATCATTGCTATGCAGACGACACACAATTAATCTTCTCCTTTCCCCCCTCTGATAACCAGGTGGCGAATCGCATCTCTGCATGTCTGGCAGACATATCAGTGTGGATGACGGATCACCACCTCAAGCTGAACCTCGGCAAGACGGAGCTGCTCTTCCTCCCGGGGAAGGACTGCCCGTTCCATGATCTCGCCATCACGGTTGACAACTCCATTGTGTCCTCCTCCCAGAGTGCTAAGAACCTTGGCGTGATCCTGGACAACACCCTGTCGTTCTCAACTCACATCAAGGCGGTGACCCGTTCCTGTAGGTTCATGCTCTACAACATTCGCAGAGTACGACCCTGCCTCACACAGGAAGCAGCGCAGGTCCTAATCCAGGCACTTGTCATCTCCCGTCTGGACTACTGCAACTCGCTGTTGGCTGGGCTCCCTGCCTGTGCTATTAAACCTCTACAACTCATCCAGAACGCCGCAGCCCGTCTGGTGTTCAACCTTCCCAAGTTCTCTCACGTCACCCCGCTCCTCCGCTCTCTCCACTGGCTTCCAGTTGAAGCTCGCATCCGCTACAAGACCATGGTGCTTGCCTACGGAGCTGTGAGGGGAACGGCACCTCCGTACCTTCAGGCTCTGATCAGGCCCTACACCCAAACAAGGGCACTGCGTTCATCCACCTCTGGCCTGCTCGCCTCCCTACCTCTGAGGAAGTACAGTTCCCGCTCAGCCCAGTCAAAACTGTTCGCTGCTCTGGCACCCCAATGGTGGAACAAACTCCCTCATGACGCCAGGTCAGCGGAGTCAATCACCACCTTCCGGAGACACCTGAAACCCCACCTCTTTAAGGAATACCTAGGATAGGATAAAGTAATCCTTCTAACCCCCCCCTCCCCCTTAAAAGAGTTAGATGCACTATTGTAAAGTGGCTGTTCCACTGGATATCATAAGGTGAATGCACCAATTTGTAAGTCGCTCTGGATAAGAGCGTCTGCTAAATGACTTAAATGTAAATGTAAATTCCATTTATTCCATTCCAGCCATTACTATGAGCCCATCCTCCCCAATTAAGGTGCCACTGGCCACCTGTGACTGGGGAGTGTAGGCCACTGTCTGCTGTGTTAACGGCTGTCCATCAAAATATGTCCTAAATGTTTAATTGCAAAACTAAAATCCTAACAGTGCAGTCCTTGTTTTGTTCCACAGCTGTTCCCAGACCACCACCTCCACCTGCTCCCCCAGCTGCAAAACCCAGACGGCAGCCTCCTGAATCTCCCCCGTCCCTCCCCACTGAGGTCACACACACTCGCCCCAAGGTAGACCAGATGTGGATATTGATTTTACAGGATAAGCCAAAACATTATTCTTCTTGTGCTGCAAAAATTCTGGTTAGATTTCTGTCTGTTGCGTTGATCTCTGTCTAAATCAGATTTTTCTGTCAACAGCAGAAGGAAAGTAAGGACAACACTCCCAAAAAGACAGCCACAGTCTCTATGAAGGAGTCCAGCCACAGCCTCTATGAGGGAGTCCAGCCACAGCCTCTATGAAGGAGTCCAGCCACAGCCTCTATGAAGGAGTCCAGCCACAGCCTCTATGGGGGAGTCCAGCCACAGCCTCTATGGGAGAGTCCAGCCACAGTCTCTATGAGGGAGTCCAGCCACAGCCTCTATGAAGGTGTCCAGCCATAGTCTCTATGGGGGAGTCCAGCCACAGCCTCTATGAGGGAGTCCAGCCACAGCCTCTATGAGGGAGTCCAGCCACAGTCTCTATGAAGGAGTCCAGCCATAGTCTCTATGAGGGAGTCCAGCCACAGCCTCTATGGGGGAGTCCAGCCACAGCCTCTATGAGGGAGTCCAGCCACAGTCTCTATGAGGGAGTCCAGCCACAGCCTCTATGAGGGAGTCCAGCCACAGCCTCTATGGGGGAGTCCAGCCACAGTCTCTATGAGGGAGTCCAGCCACAGCCTCTATGAGGGAGTCCAGCCACAGCCTCTATGGGGGAGTCCAGCCACAGCCTCTATGAGGGAGGCCAGCCATAGTCTCTATGAGGGAGTCCAGCCACAGCCTTTATGGGGGAGTCCAGCCACAGTCTCTATGGGGGAGTCCAGCCACAGCCTCTATGAGGGAGTCCAGCCACAGCCTCTATGAGGGAGTCCAGCCACAGTCTCTATGGGGGAGTCCAGCCACAGCCTCTATGAGGGAGTCCAGCCACAGCCTCTATGAGGGAGTCCAGCCACAGTCTCTATGAGGGAGTCCAGCCACAGTCTCTATAAGGGAGTCCAGCCACAGCCTCTATGGGAGAGTCCAGCCACAGTCTCTATGAGGGAGTCCAGCCACAGCCTCTATGAAGGAGTCCAGCCACAGTCTCTATGAGGGAGTCCAGCCACAGTCTCTATGAGGGAGTCCAGCCACAGTCTCTATGAGGGAGTCCAATCACAGCCTCTATGAGGGAGTTCAGCCACAGCCTCTATGAGGGAGTTCAGCCACAGCCTCTATGAGGGAGTCCAGCCACAGTCTCTATGAAGGAGTCCAGCCACACCCCCAGCCATGTACCTAACAGAAGACAAAGCACTGTGCCCATTAAATTACCCAGCCCTGTGGCCGACCAATCCCCCAGCTACACCCTTAACTCAGGTAAAGCCCCCATCATAGCTCACACTGACTCAGGTAACATAGTGACCTAGGTAATGCAGGTATAACAACACACTGACTCAGGTAACATAGTGACCTAGGTAATGCAGGTATAACAACACACTGACTCAGGTAACATAGTGACCTAGGTAATGTATGTATAACAACACACTGACTCAGGTAACATAGTGACCTAGGTAATGCAGGTATAACAACACACTGACTCAGGTAACATAGTGACCTAGGTAATGTATGTATAACAACACACTGACTCAGGTAACATAGTGACCTAGGTAATGCATGTATAACAACACACTGACTCAGGTAACCCTCTCCTGAGGAAATCCTCTTCAGACCACAAAATCCTCAGTATAAGCTAAGGTTGTAATGGTTGTTGAATTGCTAACCATACCACGTGGAGCATTGGCTACACGGCTGAAAATGGTTAAACTCTGAGACTATCGATCCCTACCGAATAAAAAGACATCTTAGATAATGATTACAAGTCTGCAGCTAGAAATTATGTCAACCTGGGATGTGAAGACCGACAACCGCCGAAACATCTAGTCTATGAGAACATTTATGAATGGTACTCTGAAGTATCCATTCTAACCACGAAAGACTAAAGGGAAGCAGAGCGAGAGAGACGCTCTTAATGAACTCTCCAACAGACAGATGTACGATTTCAACAGAGATCACGACGGCACACTGAGTGTAAATATATATTGATTGCAGTTATTCCCGAATGAGTGAGCGTTCATGTGTAAAGGATTAGCATTTCAATTAATATAATTATCAACTGTGTAGTGATTCCTTTTTTGTCTTTCCCGCTGTTCTCAGTCCACACCCACTTCCCTTTGTCCACCAAGCCGTCATATCGACTTAGCCCACTAGGGAACCTCCCCTATCATTTCCTTGTAACCATATCTACTGTGCTGTTTGCTTATGCATTTCTGTGATTATTTAGTTAGTAAATAAATGATTAAGAGAATTGATGTATGGGTGATTCATAGTAAAGGCTGGGTTCGTGCAGATAACCAACAATTTACGATGTTTGGAATGAGACTAACACGAGGTAAAGAATAATTCATCCATTAGAAGACTAATTGATCAGATATTCAAATATCTGAAGAGTTATATTAGGAAAATTATAACTTTGTAATCTGAAGATTTTCCTTGGTGCCTCAACTTCCTAGTTAATTACATTTACATGATTAGTTTAATGATGCCAAAGACACGACAAACTATAGAATGACTAATCATACTAGACAAGTGCTTCAATGGTAAAATTGAAAAAAGATACAACTTGAAAAAGACAAAAAGGTAGATACCTCACCATCTTGCTCCATAATGGGACTACCTCCCACCTGCCTCCCTGACCCTGCCACCCCATTGCCAGAACCACAGATCAGGCCTGGGACTCTGAAGAGGATCAGCCTTACAGGTAAGAGACAGTGGCCACAAGGCCATGAGATGCACATTCTATCACCTACTGTGATAAACATGTCAAATGGAATTAATGGAAGTGAATGTGTTACACAGCCTAGAGTGGCTTCAACATTCTAACGGGGTAATATGGTATATGTACTTACTTCATTAAAGATGTGTGTACAGTGTCAACAGACAGTGTTTCTGTGTGCTAAAGTCCTATTGTAGGTTCCGGATGTCTCACCTCTCTCTCCCCCCGGGGAGATGATCAATGATCAATTACATGTGCTTTTCTTTCAAAAACAAGGACATTTCTAAGTGACCCAAAACTTTTGACTGGTATATATATATATATATATATATATATATATATATTTCTCAGATTACCAGTTGGGGAACCCTGACCTATATTATTGGATACATTTGTCAGGGAAGATTGGGGTCATCACTAGTTACCACAGCCACAAAGTCATCATCATGGCTAAACCCCACCTATTATACAATTTTGACTTTGTGGCTGTAGTAACTAGTGACAACCTTCAGATGGGTGACGGTGACAGTCACCGCAAGAAAGTATTAGGGGTGGGTGTGACGTCATAGCACAGTGCCGCTGACCATGTTTCGGGAAGTTTGACTGGGTTGAATAAATTGACGAAACGAAAACTGTTGAACGATGGGGATTATCAGAGAACTCCGAAACAATCTGTCTTTCTCGGGACTTGTATGCGATGAGAGATTTCAGCGCAACGTAAAATATGATTGAAATATATAATTGATCTGAACTCCAACAAAGGCAACCGACTTTCGCGCGTTCCAATATTTTCGCGGCTATTCATAGGCATTTTTTTCCGGCGAATAGAATAATTGAGAAGTAGACTGATATAACGGTGCCACTGCCAAGTTATTCCACGTGAAGGTCCATTCTTTCCCTTCTATCGTTAAGTCGCATCAGACGAGCTGCCTCGCATGAGACACCTCGGGGAGAGGGTTCTGCTCTACTCTGCCAGCTCGGGGAATCAGGATGACAAAACCCAAAGTTGGACGAATTTTTCTGGCGACATGCGTTGGGTCACTTTTCATGGTCATATTGTACTTTCAGAACATCACAAGGCCAGGTAAGTGTGTCGACCATCATCTGTCGACCATCATCATACATCAGCCATGGATGGTGTCCCTGATGCACCTGTAGAGGGACGTTTTGGGGGTATTAAGTATAACACGTTGTAAGCTGTTGTTCATTAGCCTAGTTGTCTAGATCACAAACATCATGTCTAACTGAAACGAACTGTAGGTTTGTGCCACGATGCTACCAAAGAGGACCAATAAAGGACCCAGGAGTGATGCAAAACTCTACCCTGCCTGTTGCACAGTGTCCCCCTCTGAATAATGGTGTGGTGTCTAAATTAGCATGTGTGTTGAGTTGGGACACAATGAAAGGGGTAAATGGCAGGGCATGAATAAGACCACTGTGAGTGTGAACCATGGAATGTTGTGATAGCCCCCTCTGAGAGACCCTGCTGCATTCCTGCTCCTTTTGGACCAGTCTCAGCTCTCATGTTCTCCACTGGGCAGAGACAGAGGAAGAGGAAGCATTTACCCTTAGTGGAGTGATACGGAGGGACATCAAAAATAGGAGAGAAGTGAAAAGAGTGGTCAACCTAACCTAGCCTCCCTCCTGGGTAATGTCTTACATTTTATTAGAGAGAGAATTCAAAATGAACTATACATTTGTATGTCACAGTGTGTATGCTGTTGTTTTACCATAGAAATGGGAAAGCAACGACGTAATAAGTCCAGGTTCTTCATTTTACAGAGCCTCCAAGACTAAGTGCAACCGAGGAAGGGACACTACTATGCTATTACATTATGTCATAAGATACTTTCTGTTTAAACATTAAAAGGTTTAAACAGAATACAATCAGAACAGAATCATCCTACCTCCAACCGTCTCCTCTTAATACCTGCACTGTCTGGGCTTGTCTATCTGCTTTACGGCAGGGCTCATACACATGTACGGTTCAATGCCAGAGGCACAGCACTGTCCGGGCTTGTCTAATTATTATTTATCCTGTACTGTAGATCTATTTTAGCCCTGCCAAATGTGACAGTCAATAGCAGGCGTCTCGTCAGAGAAGAGGCCCATGTCAGGGCTTTGCTCTTTCTCTGACCACATACTGTCGACAACATATAGTCTGTGACAGTCCTTCCTTTCCTCCCAAACCCTCATGTTATCAGAGAAGTTACACGAAGATACTCTATGTGATATGAGTAAAACATATGAGGAAGTCAGAAGGGTTAACTTCTAAAACCATATACGTTTCCTTATTTGTGGCTGACTTGCATAGCCGATATGTATTTCAACGCTGATGGCATTAACATGAAACCCATATGGACTGGATGATGTACGTCAATTGAGAACACACTACCCCTCTCGTAAAACACACACATGCCCTCGTTCAGCACATCACACATATCCACCTGCTCCACACACACACACACACACACACACACACACACACACACACACACACACACACACACACACACACACACACACACACACACACACACACACACACACACACACACACACACAGGAGTCCCAGTGTGTTAGTAGACAGGAAGAGAAATAGAGCTTATTGTTCTGACCCCATTGTGCATTTTGCTGAGCCTCCAACACCCAGGGAAGCACATTAGTTAGTCATTGCTTACAATAGAGTTATTATGAAAGTTGAGAATGAACAGAAGTGTGTATTTTCGTATAGCCAGCAGATGTGGGCAGATGTATTCACACCTCTGACCTAACAGTACTACCCCAGTTTGAGAGAGCTGACTCAACACGTGGGTGGGTGTCAGTACTGAAAGGTGCTAGATGCACCAAGCAGACTTTACAATTCAGCTCAATGTGACAGGTGAAAATACTGTTACGTTGAGGGTACTTTTCATACGGAACCTTCAGATATTATTTTTTATTTTTTATACTCCCTCCTGACGGTCTTCGGCTGAAGTCCAGACGTCATTTTAGGTGGAGTGGCATGAGCCCAGCACCACATGCTGAGCAGACTTTCTCAACTCTTTGGCATTTTGATTTCTTCTGGCCTTCTGGTCTTAAAAACTTCACTGTCAGATATCGTTTCTAATTATTTTGTTCTATCTAACGCCGCCACCAGACATCAGCTAAGAAAGAGGGATTTAACTATCACTAACACACACACACACACACACACACACACACACACACACACACACACACACACACACACACACACACACACACACACACACACACACACACACGTCTTCTTACTGTGGCATCATGTGGGTCTTGTCAAGTAAACAAACGAGGTTGGCATACTGTACCCTGAGTGTACAAAACATTAAGAACACCTGCTCTTTCCACGACATGGACTGACCAACATCCCTTACTGATGTCACTTGTTAAATCCACTTCAGTCAGAGTAGGCTCCCGAGTGGGGCAGCGGTCTAAGGCACTGCATCTCAGTGCATCTTGATTCCAGGCTGTATCACATCCGGCCGTGATTGGGAGTCCCATAGGGCGGCGCACAATTGGCCCAGCGTCGTCCGGGTTTGGCCCGGGTAGGCCGTCATTTTAAATAAGAATTTGTTCTTAACTGACTTGCCTAGTTCAATAAAGGTTAAATGTAAAAATGAGGAGGAGGAGACAGGTTAAAGAAGGATTTTTAAGCCTTGAGACAATTGAGCCAAGGATTGTGTGTGTGTGCCGTTCAGAGGGTGAATGGGCAAGACAAAATATTTTAAGTGCCTTTGAACGGGGTTTGGTAGTAGGTGCCATGAGCACCACTGGCGTAACTCAGTATTAGGAAGGTGTTCCTAACGTTTGGTGTACTCCGTGTATGTCCCAAACATACCCCATTCCCACGCTGGCATAGAGCTGAGTCAGCCATGCCTACACCTGCTGGCTTTGTGTTCTTGCTTAGAAGCAATTACAAGTAAATTGCTCACTATTTTCATTACATTTATATCCTGCTTACTCAGTACCTGGGGTGCATGCTATACAGATATGGTCACGAACATTACAGTGAATAATGAAACGTACATCCTGTGATCTCCACAGATATGGTCACTAACATTACAGTGAGTAATGAAACGTACATCCTGTGATCTCCACAGATATGGTCACTAACATTACAGTGAGTAATGCAACGTGCATCCTGTGATCTCCACAGATATGGTCACTAACATTACAGTGAGTAATGAAACGTGCATCCTGTGATCTCCACAGATATGGTCACTAACATTACAGTGAGTAATGAAACGTGCATCCTGTGATCTCCACAGATATGGTCACTAACATTACAGTGAGTAATGAAACGTGCATCCTGTGATCTCCACAGATATGGTCACTAACATTACAGTGAATAATGAAACGTGCATCCTGTGATCTCCACAGATATGGTCACTAACATTACAGTGAGTAATGAAACGTACATCCTGTGATCTCCACAGATATGGTCACTAACATTACAGTGAGTAATGAAACGTGCATCCTGTGATCTCCACAGATATGGTCACTAACATTACAGTGAGTAATGCAACGTGCATCCTGTGATCTCCACAGATATGGTCACTAACATTACAGTGAGTAATGCAACGTGCATCCTGTGATCTCCACAGATATGGTCACTAACATTACAGTGAGTAATGCAACGTGCATCCTGTGATCTCCACAGATATGGTCACTAACATTACAGTGAGTAATGAAACGTGCATCCTGTGATCTCCACAGATATGGTCACTAACATTACAGTGAGTAATGCAACGTGCATCCTGTGATCTCCACAGATATGGTCACTAACATTACAGTGAATAATGAAACGTGCATCCTGTGATCTCCACAGATATGGTCACTAACATTACAGTGAGTAATGAAACGTACATCCTGTGATCTCCACAGATATGGTCACTAACATTACAGTGAGTAATGAAACGTGCATCCTGTGATCTCCACAGATATGGTCACTAACATTACAGTGAGTAATGCAACGTGCATCCTGTGATCTCCACAGATATGGTCACTAACATTACAGTGAGTAATGAAACGTACATCCTGTGATCTCCACAATGAGAGGAGATACTAAAAGATTGTTATTTTTTCAAAAGCAGAAATCTTCTGATTTCAAATAAAATAATATTTGTCACATACGCCGAATACAACAGGTACCTTAATGTAAAATGCTTACTTACAAGCCCTTAACCAACAATGGAGTTCAAGAAATAGCGTTAAGAAAATAATTACTAAATAAATTAAAGTAAAAAAGAAAAGTAACACAATAAAATGACATAACAATAACGAGGCTATATACAGGGGTACCGGTACCAAGTCAATGTGGAGGCTATATACAGGGGGTACCGGTACCGAGTCAATGTGGAGGCTATATACAGGGGGTATCGGTACAGAGTCAATGTGGAGGCTATATACAGGGGGTATCGGTACAGAGTCAATGTGGAGGCTATATACAGGGGGTACCGGTACCGAGTCAATGTGGAGGCTATATACAGGGGGTATCGGTACAGAGTCAATGTGGAGGCTATATACAGGGGGTACCGGTACCGAGTCAATGTGGAGGCTATATACAGGGGGTACCGGTACCGAGTCAATGTGGAGGCTATATACAGGGGGTATCGGTACAGAGTCAATGTGGAGGCTATATACAGGGGGTACCGGTACCGAGTCAATGTGGAGGCTATATACAGGGGGTACCGGTACCGAGTCAATGTGGAGGCTATATACAGGGGTTACGGTACCGAGTCAATGTGGAGGCTATATACAGGGGGTACCGGTACCGAGTCAATGTGGAGGCTATATACAGGGGTACCGGTACCGAGTCAATGTGGAGGCTATATACAGGGGTACCGGTACCGAGTCAATGTGGAGGCTATATACAGGGGTTACGGTACCGAGTCAATGTGGAGGCTATATACATGGGGTTACGGTACCGAGTCAATGTGGAGGCTATATACAGGGGGTACCGGTACCGAGTCAATGTGGAGGCTATATACAGGGGTACCGGTACCGAGTCAATGTGGAGGCTATATACAGGGGTACCGGTACCGAGTCAGTGTGCGGGGATACAGGGGTGGGCATTTGATTAATTGTTCAACAGTCTTATAGCTTGGGGGAAGAAGTTGTTAAGGAGCCTTTTGGTCCTAGACTTGGCACTCTGGTACCGCTTGCCGTGCGGTAGTAGAGAGAACAGTCTATGACTTGGGTGACTGGAGTTTTGGGGCCTTTCCTCTGACACTGCCTAGTATATAGGTCCTGGATGGCAGGAAGATTGGCCCCAGTGATGTACTGGGATGTATTTATCTTTGGCTAGTGCATAGGCAAGGGTTTAATTTGGAATCTTGACGTTGTTTTGTAACACTGAAACTTCCCCCTCTGCACGGTGCAATTCCTCCAAAGCGGAAGTCACAGTCATTGTCACAGATATGTAGAGCAGATGAGCTGACAGAGATGTCGAAGGGGGAAGTTTTTTTTACCACTAAAATACTTAGTGAGACTGCTTTAACAAGCTGATTCATGAACTGAATTAGGATAAACTTGTTGACCTCTCTAATGCTCTGGCGTAGTGAAAGGTTGATTTCATCAAGATATGATCCTCTCTCACACATAATTGTAATGTTTATTCAGGCTGTTGGTTATTTGCTGTTGCGCCACCATGTTTGTTATGTTGAGAGTGCCTCAGCTTCAGCAGTTTACTGAGTGTGTGTATATGTATACCTCAAATGAGGCAGGAGTTGTGTTGTGGTTGTCGGCTAGAAGACCTTCCCCTTTTCCTCACCCCACCTGGTCCTCTTCTCCTTCTGTGTCTCTCTCTCTCTCTCTCTCTCTCTCTCTCTCTCTCTCTCTCTCTCTCTCTCTCTCTCTCTCTCTCTCTCTCTCTCTCTCTGTCTCTGTCTCTGTCTCTGTCTCTGTCTCTCTCTCTATCTCTCTCTCTCTCCAATCAGTTTCCTCTCACTAGTGAGGAGGGCCCGACCGCTGACATGTCTCCAGCTCTGAGGCACTGTGGCTAGGGGTGGGGGCTGGTGGGAGGGGAGGACTGGGATTCTTGAAAGGAACAGGATGTTCCTATAGAAAATGTAAATCTAGGGGAAAGGGAAGGCATTTTATGGGTGATCATCATCACATCCTGATAGATGCAGGAAAGTTGGCTCATGCATTTTTACCCAAACCTTTGGGCCTCTACAGTATAATAATTCACCCGAGATGCCAGTATCCCTGCACATTGTCAATATGGTACTGGAACTGACCCTGCATATAGTGTGATTACCCCTATACATATCTACCTCTATCACTCCAGTATCCCTGCACATTGTCAATATGGTACTGGAACTGACCCTGTATATAGTGTGATTACCCCTATACATATCTACCTCTATCACTCCAGTATCCCTGCACATTGTCAACATGGTACTGAACTCACCCTGTATATAGTATGATTACCTCTATACATATCTACCTCTATCACTCCAGTATCCCTGCACATTGTCAACATGGTACTGAACTCACCCTGTATATAGTATGATTACCCCTATACATATCTACCTCCATCACTCCAGTATCCCTGCACATTATAAACATGGTACTGGAACTGACCCTGTATATAGTATGATTATCCCTATACATATCTACCTCCATCACTCCAGTATCCCTGCACATTGTCAACATGGTACTGAACTGACCCTGTATATAGTATGATTACCCCTATACATATCTACCTCTATCACTCCAGTATCCCTGCACATTGTCAACATGGTACTGAACTGACCCTGTATATAGTATGATTACCCCTATACATATCTACCTCTATCACTCCAGTATCCCTGCACATTGTCAACATGGTACTGAACTCACCCTGTATATAGTATGATTACCCCTATACATATCTACCTCTATCACTCCAGTATCCCTGCACATTATAAACATGGTACTGAACTGACCCTGTATATAGTATGATTACCCCTATACATATCTACCTCTATCACTCCAGTATCCCTGCACATTGTCAACATGGTACTGGAACTCACCCTGTTAATTTACTTCTCCTGTTCTTCTTATTTCTTTGTGTTTTTGTTCTACTTTATGTTATTTTTTAGATCTACATCGATATTGATTACTGCCTTGTTGGGTTTAGAGCTAGCAAGAAAGGCAGTTTACTGTACTTGTGCACGTGACATTGAAACTAGAAATCTATTAGAGATGTGTTACTCATGTGAGATCGTGCACCATACAGTTAAACAGACTGACATGAGAACTAGATGGGCTACAGCAGCACTATAGCAACATATATGTTCTATATAGAGCAGGGTAAACGCTGTTCAGAACAGCTCAACCAGTAACATATATGTTCTATATAGAGCAGGGTAAACGCTGTTCAGAACAGCTCAACCAGTAACATATATGTTCTATATAGAGCAGGGTAAACGCTGTTCAGAACAGCTCAACCAGTAACATATATGTTCTATATAGAGCAGGGTAAACGCTGTACTGAACAGCTCAACCAGTAACATATATGTTCCATATAGAGCAGGGTAAACGCTGTTCAGAACAGCTCAACCAGTAACATATATGTTCTATATAGAGCAGTGTAAACGCTGTTCAGAACAGCTCAACCAGTAACATATATGTTCTATATAGAGCAGGGTAAACGCTGTTCAGAACAGCTCAACCAGTAACATATATGTTCTATATAGAGCAGGGTAAACACTGTTCAGAACAGCTCAACCAGTAACATATATGTTCTATATAGAGCAGGGTAAACGCTGTTCAGAACAGCTCAACCAGTAACATATATGTTCTATATAGAGCAGGGTAAACGCTGTTCAGAACAGCTCAACCAGTAACATATACGTTCTATATAGAGCAGGGTAAACGCTGTTCAGAACAGCTCAACCAGTAACATATATGTTCTATATAGAGCAGGGTAAACGCTGTTCAGAACAGCTCAACCAGTAACATATATGTTCTATATAGAGCAGGGTAAACGCTGTTCAGAACAGCTCAACCAGTAACATATATGTTCTATATAGAGCAGGGTAAACGCTGTTCAGAACAGCTCAACCAGTAACATATATGTTCTATATAGAGCAGGGTAAACGCTGTTCAGAACAGCTCAACCAGTAACATATATGTTCTACATAGAGCAGGGTAAACGCTGTTCAGAACAGCTCAACCAGTAACATATATGTTCTATATAGAGGAGGGTAAACACTGTTCAGAACAGCTCAACCAGTAGCATATATGTTCTATATAGAGCAGGGTAAACGATGTTCAGAACAGCTCAACCAGTAACATATATGTTCTATATAGAGCAGGGTAAACGCTGTTCAGAACAGCTCAACCAGTAACATATATGTTCTATATAGAGCAGGGTAAACGCTGTTCAGAACAGCTCAACCAGTAACATATATGTTCTATATAGAGCAGGGTAAACACCGTTCAGAACAGCTCAACCAGTAACATATATGTTCTATATAGAGCAGGGTAAACGCTGTTCAGAACAGCTCAACCAGTAACATATATGTTCTATATAGAGCAGGATAAACGCTGTTCAGAACAGCTCAACCAGTAACATATATGTTCTATATAGAGCAGGGTAAACGCTGTTCAGAACAGCTCAACCAGTAACATATATGTTCTATATAGAGGAGGGTAAACACTGTTCAGAACAGCTCAACCAGTAACATATATGTTCTATATAGAGCAGGGTAAACGATGTTCAGAACAGCTCAACCAGTAACATATATGTTCTATATAGAGCAGGGTAAACGCTGTTCAGAACAGCTCAACCAGTAACATATATGTTCTATATAGAGCAGGGTAAACGCTGTTCAGAACAGCTCAACCAGTAACATATATGTTCTATATAGAGCAGGGTAAACGCTGTTCAGAACAGCTCAACCAGTAACATATATGTTCTATATAGAGCAGGGTAAACGCTGTTCAGAACAGCTCAACCAGTAACATATATGTTCTATATAGAGCAGGGTAAACGCTGTTCAGAACAGCTCAACCAGTAACATATATGTTCTATATAGAGCAGGGTAAACGCTGTACTGAACAGCTCAACCAGTAACAAATATGTTCCATATAGAGCAGGGTAAACGCTGTTCAGAACAGCTCAACCAGTAACATATATGTTCTATATAGAGCAGGGTAAACGCTGTTCAGAACAGCTCAACCAGTAACATATATGTTCTATATAGAGCAGGGTAAACGCTGTTCAGAACAGCTCAACCAGTAACATATATGTTCTATATAGAGCAGGGTAAACGCTGTTCAGAACAGCTCAACCAGTAACATATATGTTCTATATAGAGCAGGGTAAACGCTGTTCAGAACAGCTCAACCAGTAACATATATGTTCTATATAGAGCAGGGTAAACGCTGTTCAGAACAGCTCAACCAGTAACATATATGTTCTATATAGAGCAGGGTAAACGCTGTTCAGAACAGCTCAACCAGTAACATATATGTTCTATATAGAGCAGGGTAAACACTGTTCAGAACAGCTCAACCAGTAACATATATGTTCTATATAGAGCAGGGTAAACGCTGTTCAGAACAGCTCAACCAGTAACATATATGTTCTATATAGAGCAGGGTAAACGCTGTTCAGAACAGCTCAACCAGTAACATATATGTTCTATATAGAGCAGGGTAAACGCTGTTCAGAACAGCTCAACCAGTAACATATATGTTCTATATAGAGCAGGGTAAACGCTGTTCAGAACAGCTCAACCAGTAACATATATGTTCTATATAGAGCAGGGTAAACGCTGTTCAGAACAGCTCAACCAGTAACATATATGTTCTATATAGAGCAGGGTAAACGCTGTTCAGAACAGCTCAACCAGTAACATATATGTTCTATATAGAGCAGGGTAAACGCTGTTCAGAACAGCTCACCCAGTAACATATATGTTCTATATAGAGCAGGGTAAACGCTGTTCAGAACAGCTCAACCAGTAACATATATGTTCTATATAGAGCAGGGTAAACGCTGTTCAGAACAGCTCAACCAGTAACATATATGTTCTATATAGAGCAGGGTAAACACTGTTCAGAACAGCTCAACCAGTAACATATATGTTCTACATAGAGCAGGGTAAACGCTGTTCAGAACAGCTCAACCAGTAACATATATGTTCTATATAGAGGAGCGTAAACACTGTTCAGAACAGCTCAACCAGTAACATATATGTTCTATATAGAGCAGGGTAAACGATGTTCAGAACAGCTCAACCAGTAACATATATGTTCTATATAGAGCAGGGTAAACGCTGTTCAGAACAGCTCAACCAGTAACATATATGTTCTATATAGAGCAGGGTAAACGCTGTTCAGAACAGCTCAACCAGTAACATATATGTTCTATATAGAGCAGGGTAAACGCTGTTCAGAACAGCTCAACCAGTAACATATATGTTCTATATAGAGCAGGGTAAACACTGTTCAGAACAGCTCAACCAGTAACATATATGTTCTACATAGAGCAGGGTAAACGCTGTTCAGAACAGCTCAACCAGTAACATATATGTTCTATATAGAGCAGGGTAAACGCTGTTCAGAACAGCTCAACCAGTAACATACAGTGGGGAGAACAAGTATTTGACACACTGCCGATTTTACAGGTTTTCCTACTTACAAAGCATGTAGAGGTCTGTAATTTTTATCATAGGTACACTTCAACTGTGAGAGACGGAATCTAAAACAAAAATCCAGAAAATCACATTGTATGATTTTGAAGTGATTAATTTGCATTTTATTGCATGACATAAGTATTTGATCACCTATCAACCAGTAAGAATTCCGGCTCTCACAGACCTGTTAGTTTATCTTTAAGAAGCCCTCCTGTTCTCCACTCATTACCTGTATTAACTGCACCTGTTTGAAATCGTTACCTATATAAAAGACACCTGTGCACACACTCAATCAAACAGACTCCAACCTCTCCACAATGGCCAAGACCAGAGAGCTGTGTAAGGACATCAGGGATAAAATTGTAGACCTGCACAAGGCTGGGATGGGCTACAGGACAATAGGCAAGCAGCTTGGTGAGAAGGCAATAACTGTTGGCGCAATTATTAGAAAATGGAAGAAGTTCAAGATGACGGTCAATCACCCTCGATCTGGGGCTTCATGCAAGATCTCACCTCGTGGGGCATCAATGATCATGAGGAAGGTAAGGGATCAGCCCAGAACTACACGACAGGACCTGGTCAATGACCTGAAGAGAGCTGGGACCACAGTCTCAAAGAAAACCATTAGTAACACACTACGCCGTCATGGATTAAAATCCTGCAGCGCACGCAAGGTCCCCCTGCTCAAGCCAGCGCATGTCCAGGCCCGTCTGAAGTTTGCCAATGACCATCTGGATGATCCAGAGGAGGAATGGGAGAAGGTCATGTGGTCTGATGAGACAAAAATAGAGCTTTTTGGTCTAAACTCCACTCGCCATGTTTGGAGGAAGAATAAGGATAAGTACAACCCCAAGAACACCATCCCAACCGTGAAGCATGGAGGTGGAAACATCATTCTTTGGGGATGCTTTTCTGCAAAAGGGACAGGACGACTGCACCGTATTGAGGGGGGGAAGGATGGGGTCATGTATCGCGAGATCTTGGCCAACAACCTCCTTCCCTCAGTAAGAGCCTTGAAGATGGGTCGTGGCTGGGTCTTCCAGCATGACAATGACCCGAAACACACAGCCAGGGCAACTAAGGAGTGGCTCCGTAAGAAGCATCTCAAGGTCCTGGAGTGGCCTAGCCAGTCTCGAGACCTGAACCCAATAGAAAATCTTTGGAGGGAGCTGAAAGTCCGTATTGCCCAGCGATAGCCCCAAAACCTGAAGGATCTGGAGACGGTCTGTATGGAGGAGTGGGCCAAAATCCCTGCTGTAGTGTGTGCAAACCTGGTCAAGAACTAAAGGAAACGTATGATCTCTGTAATTGCAAACAAAGGTTTCTGTACCAAATATTAAGTTCTGCTTTTCTGATGTATCAAATACTTATGTCATGCAATAAAATGCAAATTAATTACTTAAAAATCATACAATGTGATTTTCTGGATTTTTGTTTTAGATTCCGTCTCTCACAGTTGAAGTGTACCTATGATAAAAATTACAGACCTCTACATGCTTTGTAAGTAGGAAAACCTGCAAAATCGGCAGTGTATCAAATACTTGTTCTCCCCACTGTATATGTTCTATATAGAGCAGGGTAAACACTGTTCAGAACAGCTCAACCAGTAACATATATGTTCTATATAGAGCAGGGTAAACACCGTTCAGAACAGCTCAACCAGTAACATATATGTTCTATATAGAGCAGGGTAAACGCCGTTCAGAACAGCTCAACCAGTAACATATATGTTCTATATAGAGCAGGATAAACGCTGTTCAGAACAGCTCAACCAGTAACATATATGTTCTATATAGAGCAGGGTAAACGCTGTTCAGAACAGCTCAACCAGTAACATATATGTTCTATATAGAGCAGGGTAAACGCTGTTCAGAACAGCTCAACCAGTAACATATATGTTCTATATAGAGCAGGGTAAACACTGTTCAGAACAGCTCAACCAGTAACATATATGTTCTATATAGAGCAGGGTAAACGCTGTTCAGAACAGCTCAACCAGTAACATATATGTTCTATATAGAGGAGGGTAAACACTGTTCAGAACAGCTCAACCAGTAACATATATGTTCTATATAGAGCAGGGTAAACGATGTTCAGAACAGCTCAACCAGTAACATATATGTTCTATATAGAGCAGGGTAAACGCCGTTCAGAACAGCTCAACCAGTAACATATATGTTCTATATAGAGCAGGGTAAACGCTGTTCAGAACAGCTCAACCAGTAACATATATGTTCTATATAGAGCAGGGTAAACGCTGTTCAGAACAGCTCAACCAGTAACATATATGTTCTATATAGAGCAGGGTAAACGCTGTTCAGAACAGCTCAACCAGTAACATATATGTTCTATATAGAGCAGGGTAAACGCTGTTCAGAACAGCTCAACCAGTAACATATATGTTCTATATAGAGCAGGGTAAACGCTGTACTGAACAGCTCAACCAGTAACAAATATGTTCCATATAGAGCAGGGTAAACTTTGTTCAGAACAGCTCAACCAGTAACATATATGTTCTATATAGAGCAGGGTAAACGCTGTTCAGAACAGCTCAACCAGTAACATATATGTTCTATATAGAGCAGGGTAAACGCTGTTCAGAACAGCTCAACCAGTAACATATATGTTCTATATAGAGCAGGGTAAACGCTGTTCAGAACAGCTCAACCAGTAACATATATGTTCTATATAGAGCAGGGTAAACGCTGTTCAGAACAGCTCAACCAGTAACATATATGTTCTATATAGAGCAGGGTAAACGCTGTTCAGAACAGCTCAACCAGTAACATATATGTTCTATATAGAGCAGGGTAAACGCTGTTCAGAACAGCTCAACCAGTAACATATATGTTCTATATAGAGGAGGGTAAACACTTTTCAGAACAGCTCAACCAGTAACATATATGTTCTATATAGAGCAGGGTAAACGATGTTCAGAACAGCTCAACCAGTAACATATATGTTCTATATAGAGCAGGGTAAACGCTGTTCAGAACAGCTCAACCAGTAACATATATATTCTATATAGAGCAGGGTAAACGCTGTTCAGAACAGCTCAACCAGTAACATATATGTTGTTGAAATCCAAAGGCTTCCACAATGAGGCCAACGTTCCATGAACACCGAGCACCGTCACTGAACACTACAGAAAACAGCCAATACTGCCCTTTCAGATGATTCATCTGTTTCCCCTTTTCTCCCTCTCTGCCCTTGTTTCTGTAGCCGTGGAGCAGCCTGGGGGGAAGGGCATGGGCCCGGGGAAGACAAGGAGAAGTCCACTACAGACCCTCTACAACGCAGACCAGGTGACTAGTTTTAAAATGGCCCCATTCCATCATGTCTTGAGTGTGAGAACACTCGCGGTTTATACTATTTATGCGTTAGTGTTTCCAGATGTGTCACACACAGGACATGTCATTTGACAAAGTATTGATCTTCGAGAGCCACTTTGACTAATTTAATTTGCTCTACACATAGTTGATTTCTCAAACAATATTGTTTTTGGGTCGCCTTTGGTCTCTCAACTGAATGACTGCTGCTTTACATGAAATGTTATATCACACTACGTACCTTTACCTTCCTCAAAGGTCATGGCTTTAGCATCACACTACGTACCTTTACCTTCCTCAGAGGTCATGGCTTTAGCATCACACTACGTACCTTTACCTTCCTCAGAGGTCATGGCTTTAGCATCACACTACGTACCTTTACCTTCCTCAGAGGTCATGGCTTTAGCATCACACTACGTACCTTTACCTTCCTCAGAGGTCATGGCTTTAGCATCACACTACGTACCTTTACCTTCCTCAGAGGTCATGGCTTTAGCATCACACTACGTACCTTTACCTTCCTCAGAGGTCATGGCTTTAGCATCACACTACGTACCTTTACCTTCCTCAGAGGTCATGGCTTTAGCATCACACTACGTACCTTTACCTTCCTCAGAGGTCATGGCTTTAGCATCACACTACGTACCTTTACCTTCCTCAGAGGTCATGGCTTTAGCATCACACTACGTACCTTTACCTTCCTCAGAGGTCATGGCTTTAGCATCACACTACGTACCTTTACCTTCCTCAGAGGTCATGGCTTTAGCATCACACTACGTACCTTTACCTTCCTCAGAGGTCATGGCTTTAGCATCACACTACGTACCTTTACCTTCCTCAGAGGTCATGGCTTTAGCATCACACTACGTACCTTTACCTTCCTCAGAGGTCATGGCTTTAGCATCACACTACGTACCTTTACCTTCCTCAGAGGTCATGGCTTTAGCATCACACTACGTACCTTTACCTTCCTCAGAGGTCATGGCTTTAGCATCACACTACGTACCTTTACCTTCCTCAGAGGTCATGGCTTTAGCATCACACTACGTACCTTTACCTTCCTCAGAGGTCATGGCTTAAGCAATACTTCAAAGCTGAGTTGAGCTCATTTGATTTGACTTAGAAGTTAGGACTCAGATTCTTAGTGGTTACTATAAAAAATACTACCCCCTCTTCCGCAGAAAGACAAAGCTCTCATTTCCAGCTCCAATATCTCAGGAATCCAGTGAATGCTGAGTGATCTCTCCCTTTGTCTGCATCGTGCTCTCTCTCTCTCTCTCCATGTGTGTTTTCTGTGTAATCATGCTTTCTCAATGACACTGAGGATAGTCGTTTGGTGCTGCTGATGTAACTAGTCTTCTCAGTTTTGTTCTTCTCTTTGACCCAGTCCACCTGGCACTGCCTCTCTTGATCCATTTTTTTCAGGCTCAACCAGATCGGGTCAGAAACAAAGCACCATGTCCAATTAGAGGAAGTCAGAGGAAGGCCCTAAAAATGGTCAAAGACTCCAGCCACTCTAGTCATAGACTCTGCTACCGCACGGCAAGCGTTACCGGAGCGCCAAGTCTAGGTCCAAAAGGCTTCTTAACAGCTTCTACCCCCAAGCCATAAGACTCCTGAACAGCTAATCAAATGGCTACCCAGACTATTTGCATTGCCCCCCCCGCACACACACACACACCCTCTTCTACACTGCTGCTACTCTCTGTTGTCATCTATGCATAGTTACTTTAATAACTCTACCTACATGTACATATTACCTCAATTACCTCGACTAACCGGTGCCCCCTGTAAACAGCCTCGCTATTGTTATTTTACTGTTGCTCTGTAATTATTTGTTACTTTTATTTCCCTTAGCCAACTGCATTGCTGGTTAAGGGCTTGTAAGTAAGCGTTTAACTGTAAGGTCAACCTACACCTGTTGTATTCAGCATTTAACTGTAAGGTCTACCTACACCTGTTGTATTCAGCATTTAACTGTAAGGTCTACCTACACCTGTTGTATTCAGCATTTAACTGTAAGGTCTACCTACACCTGTTGTATTCAGCGTTTAACTGTAAGGTCTACCTACACCTGTTGTATTCAGCATTTAACTGTAAGGTCTACCTACACCTGTTGTATTCGGCGCATGTGACAAATAAACTTGGATTTGATTTGATTTGAATCCCTTTAGTGCTTCCTCAAACTTCAGATCAAGCCGTGTCTTCATTACAATGTGAAACACTGTTTTGCCTCTTGCAGCCTGTCTACTGGAAAACACAGTGGTTGGCCTTGATGTTATCACACCAATTCCGTTTAATCTGACTCATCCGACAAGATAGATTCAAACACTGACTGTTGGGCACAATTGTCTTAGTCAGAGGATGTGGCTAGACATTAACACTTGGATAGATGTAAATGTTATCACTTGGATAGATTGAATATTTCATCACTAATAAGTGTTTAATTGTAAATGTGAGTATTGTCTCCTTCTCTCTGTCTGTAGTTGGACATGTCTGCTGTGCAGGCGTCTCTGCGGGGTCGGCGGGAGCTGCTGGAGGAGGCGTGTCTCACCCACACCAGGAAGCGGCGGGTGTTAACCCCAGACGACCTCCGCCACCTCATAGTGGACGATAAGCACAGTCTGCTGTACTGCTACGTCCCCAAGGTGGCCTGCACAAACTGGAAACGGGTCCTCATGGTCCTGACGGGGGACGGACGCTACCACGAGCCCCTAGCCATCCCCGCCAATGAGGCCCACGTGGCAGGCAACCTGCGCACGCTGTCAGAGTACTCCACCAGCGAGATAAACCACCGCCTCCGCAGATACCTGAAGTTCCTCTTTGTTCGGGAGCCCTTCGAGAGGCTGGTGTCGGCCTACCGCAACAAGTTCACCCGCAGCTACAACACGGCCTTCCACAAGCGCTACGGCACCAAGATCATCCGCCGGCACCGGCCCCACCCTGAGCCGGAGGCGTTGGAGCAGGGCAACGACGTCTCCTTCCAGGAGTTTGTGCAGTACCTGGTTGATCCCCGCACACAGAGAGAGGAGCCCTTCAACGAGCACTGGGAGAGGATCCACTCACTGTGCCACCCCTGCTTCATCCACTACGACGTGGTGGGGAAGTATGAGACTCTGGAGCAGGACTCCCGCTCTGTGCTGCGGCTGGCCGGCGCTGACGGGGAGGTCCGCTTCCCCACCTCAGGCAAGAGCACCAGGACCAACGGGGACATGGCGGCTCAGTTCTTCCACAACATCAGTCCCTTCTACCAGAAGAAGCTGTACAACCTTTACCGCATGGACTTCCTGCTCTTCAACTACTCCAACCCAGAGTACTTGAAGTTTAGGTGAGCGCGGCTCTCTCCATGTCAACTGTGATTAAGTAATCGATCTGTTTTGGCTCTGGAATTTGTAATCAATCTGGGTAGGTGTGTAGTGGTGTTCAGATGTTATTTCTAAGTGCCTTGCCAGTGGAGGAATCCCTGTATTGTTAGATGTATGAACTGTATTATCATGGGTGACTTTGGGGGCACTGTTCATTCCTAGTACTCTTCATGTGGCCTATATAAGATAGAAGCAGGCTCTTCTTGTTGAGGGTTGTGAAGAACTGGTTGTGTGTATCACAGAATCCCCCTCCTACACCTTCCTCTTTATTTATACAATTGTAAGAGTATTTATTGTAATTATAGAGTCATGGGAGTGCGAACTGTGGGAGAACTGTGGGAGAACATTCAATTTATGCATTTCTCTCTGCTTGCACATACAGCGTGTTTTCTTGACTCTTGCACATCTTATGTAGCCAAAATGTTCCTCTGGGGACAAAGGGTGTTGTAGAACTTACATAAACCAACAAACAAAAGAAAGCAGTCTACACATTAAAAATCATGAAAAATCTGCCATTTACTCACAGAATTATGAGGTTTGCAAAGACCCAAAGTGAATGCATTTTTTAAACTAATTTAAATGGAAATGAGGTGATAAATCTAACACGATGGTAACAAATAATTGCCTCTATCTTGGTGGCCACCTGTTCGTTGATGTTATGCAAGCCACAGTTTGATAGTAAAAATGTACTGATAAACAATGTATGCTGGATATAGGAAGCCTGGCAGGCGTGATGACTTCAGATAGGAAGTTGATGACAGAAATGCCACATGCTCTGTTTGGCAGAGGCACCTCTTTATTTAGCTCACGGCAGACTGAGCAAACAGCACATAGCTGTGGTTTGGTCCAAGGCTGCCCTTCGTCAGAGAGTTCCTTGTTGAACTGTGGACAGCCACGTAGGGCTAACTATCTACACGGGCACTACAGGTTCAAACCAGGTAAGCCTTCTGGTCAAAGACAAATATTCTATTGAATTTACACCATGCTTACAAGTGCAATATTTTTCATGACTTGATATGAGCTGTATATAAAGACATTTAATATCACATGTTCATGCCTGTTGATGTTGTGCCTCAACAGTTTGCCCATAAAAATTGTATATTTACTAAAAACTGCTACAACAACATTAATTTGCATCAATTGATGCTATAGTTAAGGGTTACCCAACTGGTGGCCTGTGAGCTGAATTTGGCCCGAGGGTGATTTTATTTGGCTCCCCAAGTTTGAGCAAAAAAATAACAATAGTTTAAACAAAAAAATGTAAATAATTTGCTGAACACAAAGAAACTGTAAAAACACAAGCAAATCAGCTCCAAGTGATTTTAATTTTGGAAATCTGTTCCCAAGTATTCCCACGCATAGTAGAGAGATATATGTGATCGTCTAAAAATGTAAGCAAGGTTTGAAATGATTATGTTTTAGTCAAATATTATATTCTACAAATGATTTGTAATGATGTTCCGCCCCGCTGACCAGCCGCTCCAGAAAAGATCAGCCATTGGCTGAATCTAGTGGATGACCCCTGCTTATAGGTCATGTGTTGAGGTAGCAGTGGTGTGGAGGAAATGGTCTTTGTGTTGGAAACAACCAAATACTTTACAACTTTCAAATTGTTGCCTTGAAGTAGAAGTAGACTCTCGTCTGAATGAATTTGCTCCTAATGTTAACGAGCCATAATCAAGTTGTGTACAGCCTGTTTCAGACAAACACCCGTAGACTGTGAATCATGTCTGGAGAGAACACAGGTGTCGACCAATAGAGTTGTCTCAGTTCATGAACTCCTCTCAGCTGGGAAGTGGCTGCTCTAGAACATCCAGATACAACATTTCACCGTTGTGACAAGTCGTCTGGAAGACCTGGTGTTTAGCCTACAGAGAAGTGGGTATTTATTATACCAGTACTACAGTCTGGTTCCTGTTCTCTTAGTTTTGTCTGATATGAGAGTACTTTTATCTTTATTTTGCAAATTGTATTTTATAGTAATAATATCCACCATTTAATATAAATTATATTTTTTACACTAATTTCTCAACAACCAAGCACCCAGTAGACAGTTATGTCAGCGTGTATTGTCATTACTGTTATACTTCAAAACCGTCATAGAAGTTTCCTTTTTTTCAAGTTTCCTTCCTGATTTGCCTAGTTAAATAAATGTTAAATATTTTTTTTTTTATCCATTATGAATGACTGTTGTTCTGTGACAGAAATCTATTTTGCGGCTATGAAACTATTGCGAAGAAATTCAAGTTTGCTCCACTTTTGAAAAGTACAAAGCCCAATCTGCAATTTCTGCATGACTCATTCATTGGAGAACATTTAACACCCGCTTTAAAATGCTCTCTATGTGCTCATCATGTGATACCAACTTACTGTGAAATCATACCAACAAATGAGCTGGTACAGACCAGCGGTCAGATGTAAACCAATGGGACTGACTGACTGCTGGACAATGAGAGCTGAGAGAGAAAGAGGACAGTTTATGTTGTCACATACTTGTTTAGCATTTGTCATTACAATAGGACTGACCAGAGCCACAGAAAACAGTGATGCTTGTACATTTATCAAGTATTTGATATCATGATTTGTAAATGTCTACGAAAGGTTATTTAAATTATACAATAGTTCTGCAATTGTGTAGAAAAAGGCATGTTTAGATATGTTTAGATAACCAATGAGCAGGCAGTGAGGACACCACAGTCGTAACATACAGAAGGCATGTGAACGGGAACATTGCTGTCTAAAATAAAGCTACCTTCTCTTTGTGATTATACGCAACACAACCCGACATGTAACTTTTGCATTTAAGATTGCTGCTGAACATTAAGATGTGAAAAACATTAGTGCAACTTATACTCTATCAGGCATTTTGCAATAATATTGTTGCTCCTGTCCTGTCGTAAGATGTGGACGCCTACACCTTAAATCTGATTTCAGAACAGTTCCAATGCTTTGCCCTTACCGCATTTCACATTACTGATGCTATGTCAATGGTAACGTCATTCAAGATTCATTACGGTTTAAAATCTCCTTTAATAAAAGTAATTGAACTTAACACTGTGACAGTATGTCATGTTTTGTCTTTGATCATCATGTCTTGTCCCTGTGCTTCCCTCTGCTGGTCTTATTAGGTTCTTTCCCTCTTTCTATCCCTCTCTCTCCTCCTCCCTCTCTCCCTCTCCCGCTCTCTCTATCGTTCCGTTCCTGCTCCCAGCTGTTTCTCATTCTCCTAACGACCTCATTTACTCTTTCACACCTGTCCCCTATTTTGCCCTCTGATTAGAGTCCCTATTTCTCCCTCTGTTTTCCGCTTCTGTCCTTGTCGGATTCTTGTTTGATGTTTGCTGTTCTGTGTCCTTGTTCCGCCCTGTCGTGTTTTTGCCTTCTTCAGATGCTGCGTGTGAGCAGGTGTCTATGTCAGCTTCGGCCTGTGCCTTCCTGAAGCGACCTGCAGTCTGTGGTCGCGTCTCCAGTCGTTCCTCTCTACTGACGAGAGGATTTCAGTTTCCTGTTTTGGATTTACCTTTGATAATATCCAGGAGAATCATTGTTTGTTTAATACTGGAATAAAGACTCTGTTTCTATTACGTCGCTTTTGGGTCCTCATTCACCAGCATAACACAGTAAGCTGCTCTATCAACAGTACTAATGAATACTGATGTCCTTCAAATATGTTCCATCATTGATACATTCGCAGGTCAAGTTCTCTTCCACACCTTGGTGGTGATGTACACTACCGGTCAAAAGTTTTAGAACACCTACTCATTCAAGGGTTTTTCTTTATTTTTTACTATTTTCTACATTGTAGAATAATAGTGAAGACATCAACACTATGAAATAACACATATGGAATTATGTAGTAACCAAAAAAGTGTATTTTATATTTGAGATTCTTCAAATAGCCACCCTTTGCCTTAATGACAGCTTTGCACACTCTTGACGTTCTCTCATCCAGCTTCATGAGGTAGTCACCTGAATGCATTTCAATTAACAGGTGTGCCTTGTTAATTTGGGGATTTTCTTTTCCTTCTTAATGCATTTGAGTCAATCAGTTGTGTTGTGACAAGGTAGGGGTGGTATACAGAAGATAGCTCTATTTGGTAAAAGACCAAGTCCATATTATGGCAATAACAGCTCGAATAAGCAAAGAGAAATTACAGTCCATCATTACTTTAACTTCTTATGGCTGCAGAGGCAGTATTGAGTAGCTTGGATGAAAGGTGCACAGAGGTGCCCATAGTAAACTGCCTGCTCCTCAGTCCCAGTTGCTAATATATGCATATTATTATTCGTATTGGATAGAAAACACTCCGAAGTTTCTAAAACTGTTTGAATGATGTCTGTGAGTATAACAGAACTCATATGGCAGGCAAAAACCTGAGAAAATATCCAAATAGGAAGTGGGAATTCTGAGGTTGGTAGATTTTCCAACACAGCCCCTATTGAACAAACAGTGGGATATGGATGAGTTTGCACTTCCTACGGCTTCCACTAGATGTCAACAGTCTGTAGAACCTTGTCTGATGCCTCTACTGTGAAGAGGGGCCGAAGGAGACAGGAAATAGTCAGGTCTACCATGACCTGGCCATGCTCTGACCATGCGCGTTCACATGAGAGGGAGCTCTGTTCCATCGCATATCTGAAGTCAATGTAATTCTCCGGTTGGAACGTTACTGAAGATTTATGTTAAAAACATTCTAAAGATTGATTCAATACATCGTTTGACATGTTTCTACTGACTGTTATGGAACTTTTTGACATTTCGTCAGCTTTTAGTGAACGCGCTTTCTGACTTTGGATTTGTTTACCAAACACGCTTACAAAAATAGCTATTTGGACATAAATGATGGACATTACTGAACAAAACGAACATTTCTTGTGGAAGTGGGAGTCCTCGGAGTGCATTCCGACGAAGATCAGCAAAGGTAAGTGAAGATCTATAATGCTTTTTATGAGTTTTGTTGACTGCACAATTTGGCGGGTAACTGTATGGCTTCCTTTTGTGGCTGAACGCTGTTCTCAGATTATTGAATATTGTACTTTTGCCGTAAAGCTTTTTGAAATCTGACACAGCGGTTGCATTAAGAACAAGTGTATCTTTAATTCTTGGTAAAACATGTATCTTTCATCAAAGTTTATGATGAGTATTTATGTTTTTTGACGTGGCTCTCTGCAATTTCTCCGGATATTTTGGAGGCATTTCTGAACATGGCGCCAATGTAAACTGAGGTTTTTGGATATAAATATGAGCTTTATCGAACAAAACATATATGTATTGTGTAACATGAAGTCCTATGAGTGTCATCTGATGAAGATCATCAAAGGTTAGTGATTAATTTTATCTCTATTTCTGCTTTTTGTGACTCCTGTCTTTGGCTGGAAAAATGACTGTGTTTTCTGTGATTTTGCGGTGACCTAACATAATCATTTGTGGTGCTTTCGCTGTAAAGCCTATTTGAAATCGGACACTTTGGTGGGATTAACAACAAGATTACCTTTAAAATGGTATAAGATACATGTAATTGATTGATTATGAGATTTCTGTTGTTTGAATTTGGCGCCCTGCACGTTCACTGGCTGTCATATCATCCCGTTAACGGGATTGCAGCCATAAGAAGTTTTAAGACATGAAGGTCAGTCAATCCGGAAAATTTCAAGAACTTTGAAAGTTTCTTCAAGTGTAGTCGCAAAAACCATCAAACGCTATGATGAAACTGGCTCTCATGAGGACTGCCACAGGAAAGGAAGACTCAGCGTTACCTCTGCTGCAGAGGATAAGTTCATTAGCGTTACCAGCCTTAGAAATTGCAGCCCAAATAAATGCTTCACAGAGTTCAAGTAACAGACACATCTCAACATCAACTGTTCAGAGGAGACTGTGCGAATCAGGCCTTCATGGTCAAATTTCTGCAAGAAACTAAAACTAAAGGACACCAATAATAAGAAGAGACTTGCTTGGGCCAAGAAATGATGAGTCCAAATTGGAGATTTTTTGTTCCAACTGTCGTGTCTTTGTGAGACGTGGTGTGGGTGAACGGATGATCTCCGCATGTGTATTTCCGACCGTAAAGCATGGAGGAGGTGGTGTTATGGTGTGGGGGTGCTTTGTTGGTGACACTGTCTGTGATTTATTTAGAATTCAAAGTACACTTAACCAGCATGGCTACTGTACCACAGCATTCTGCAGCGATACGCCATCCCGTCTAGTTTGGACTTAGTGGGATTATCATTTGTTTTTCAACAGTACAATGACCAAACACACCTTCAGGCTGTTCAAGGGCTATTTGACCAATAAGGAGAGTGATGGAGTGCTGCATCAGAGGACCTGGCCTCCACAATCTCTGACCTCAACCCAATTGAGATGGTTTGGTTTGAGTTGGACCGCAGAGTGAAGGAAAAGCAGCCAACAAGTGCTCAGCATATGTGGGAACTCCGTCAAGACTGTTGGAAAAGCATTCCAGGTGAAGCTGGTTGTGAGAATGCCAAGAGTGTGCAAAGCTGTCCTCAATGCAAAGGGTGACTATTTGAAGAATTTAAAATATATTTTGATTTGTTAAAAACTTTTTGGGTTTACAAACATGATTTCATAGTTTTGATGTCTTCACTATTATTCTACAATGTAGAAAATAGTAAAAATAAAGAAAAACTCTTGAATGAGTAGGTGTTCTAAAACTTTTGCATGAAGGTGCTTCTACTTTGGTTTTTAACAGAAGGTTCCAGTAATTACCTGTCAAGTAAGTTTAAAAAAAGTCCTGTCTATGATGAGAGGGATATTGCCAAGCCCCACTATGCATCCTGCATCCAGAAATACTGTAAACAAATTCAAATTCATATTCATTCACCAACATACAATTCAAACGTTCGTGATCAATAACCGTTCCCTAATTTCAGAAAAGTTCCATTTAGTGTGTTGAGTTTGCCCCATCATCCATACCTTCTGAGGTTTTAAACATGAGGGTTTTAAACAGCTGAGTGAGTGTGTATTCAGTGAGTCATACTGCCATCCCCACGCCCAGTAGAGTAACTAACTCCCCTCCCCTCCAGTGGTGAAGTCAGAGGAGAGGCAGGGCAGGGAGACGATACAAAACCATGGTCTGGGAATACACAGCACAGGGAGGTCCGTAGGAGACCGATAACCCCCTTCCACTCAGAGTCCCAGCCCCTCCATGAGTGAGACGGAGCGGAAGACCAGAGACAGGAAGCCGGTCTCCCACGGCTGTCAGGTAGGGTATGGAGAAGTTGTCTGGGTCCAGACTCCTCCACATCAGATGGACTTTCAGATCAGCCACATAGAGAAGGATGCCCACCTAGTGGAACATCATAATCAATCAACCAATCACACCGCCGATCTGAATGAGAAGTCCTTGTAAGTCAATAATGGCCCGTATCAGACTTAGGAAATGGAAATCTTTCCTACTCATGCCTTCGTTACGCACTTCTCAGTAGTTGGTATTCAGACTTCCCTTATGCAGGTGTGTAACGGCCTTTGCAGGCGTGGTTTCCTTGCGCGCGCTGAATAAATGTAATTCAACCGCTGAAAACCCTCCCACTTGCTGACCAACAGAATTTCTTGTGATGTTTGCATTCAATAGGGTTTTCAGTACATTTATCTTAAAGCCATCCCTTTAAATTTGGTGCACCTTTAATTAGAATTTTGTCGACAGACTCCATAGAATACATGGAGAGAACGGGGATCAATGAAAGAAATCCATCTAAATATGCATATTCGTCTCAGTTTCAGCACCAACTGGTAGATTTAAAAATACTCTGATCTTGTAGATTATTTGGGAACATTTTTGGGTTAGAAAGTATGTATGAATCATAAAAAACTGTGTTGGAGAGCCTTTATGCACAAAATACATTGATTCATCAAAAATACTGTGATTTGATTCATCCTGAAAGTTGCCTTGTTCAAGTTCAATGCATGAAATATTGGAAGGTATAAAATAGGGGTTAAACAATAGTCTTATAAATCTACCCTAATCATGGAACTGTATGACAACGGTCCAGTTGTTGTGAACCGTGTGCCAGGCCAAAAGGTTTAAACTGCTATGTGTGGTCTGAGTTCCATAATGATCCTAGCCTAATGCTAGCGACCCTCAGGAACAACTACACCTATTTGACAAAGGAAAGAAAGGTAAACGGAATGGAATGATGCAAAATGTAGGCGACAAACGGAAGGAAACAAACACTACAGTGACAGTTATAAATGTAGGCGACAAACTGAAGGAAACAAACACTAAAGTGACAGTTATAAATGTAGGCTACAAACGGAAGGAAACAAACACTACAGTGACAGTTATAAATGTAGGCGACAAACTGAAGGAAACAAACACTACAGTGACAGTTATAAATGTAGGTGACAAACTGAAGGAAACAAACACTAAAGTGACAGTTATAAATGTAGGCTACAAACGGAAGGAAACAAACACTACAGTGACAGTTATAAATGTAGGCGACAAACGGAAGGAAACAAACATTAAAGTGACAGTTATAAATGTAGGCTACAAACTGAAGGAAACAAACACTAAAGTGACAGTTATAAATGTAGGCGACAAACTGAAGGAAACAAACACTAAAGTGACAGTTATAAATGTAGGCTACAAACTGAAGGAAACAAACACTAAAGTGACAGTTATAAATGTAGGCTACAAACTGAAGGAAACAAACACTAAAGTGACAGTTATAAATGTAGGCTACAAACTGAAGGAAACAAACACTAAAGTGACAGTTATAAATGTAGGCTACAAACTGAAGGAAACAAACACTAAAGTGACAGTTATAAATGTAGGCTACAAACTGAAGGAAACAAACACTAAAGTGACAGTTATAAATGTAGGCTACAAACTGAAGGAAACAAACACTAAAGTGACAGTTATTTACATTTACATTTAAGTCATTTAGCAGACGCTCTTATCCAGAGCGACTTACAAATTATAAATGTAGGCTACAAACTGAAGGAAACAAACACTAAAGTGACAGTTATAAATGTAGGCTACAAACTGAAGGAAACAAACACTAAAGTGACAGTTATAAATGTAGGCTACAAACTGAAGGAAACAAACACTACAGTGACAGTTATAAATGTAGGCTACAAACAGAAGGAAACAAACACTAAAGTGACAGTTATAAATGTAGGCGACAAACTGAAGGAAACAAACACTAAAGTGACAGTTATAAATGTAGGCGACAAACTGAAGGAAACAAACACTAAAGTGACAGTTATAAATGTAGGCTACAAACTGAAGGAAACAAACACTACAGTGACAGTTATAAATGTAGTCTACAAACGGAAGGAAACAAACACTAAAGTGACAGTTATAAATGTAGGCTACAAACGGAAGGAAACAAACACTAAAGTGACAGTTATAAATGTAGGCGACAAACTGAAGGAAACAAACACTAAAGTGACAGTTATAAATGTAGGCTACAAACTGAAGGAAACAAACACTAAAGTGACAGTTATAAATGTAGGCTACAAACTGAAGGAAACAAACACTAAAGTGACAGTTATAAATGTAGGCTACAAACTGAAGGAAACAAACACTAAAGTGACAGTTATAAATGTAGGCTACAAACTGAAGGAAACAAACACTAAAGTGACAGTTATAAATGTAGGCTACAAACTGAAGGAAACAAACACTAAAGTGACAGTTATAAATGTAGGCTACAAACTGAAGGAAACAAACACTAAAGTGACAGTTATAAATGTAGGCTACAAACTGAAGGAAACAAACACTAAAGTGACAGTTATAAATGTAGGCTACAAACTGAAGGAAACAAACACTAAAGTGACAGTTATAAATGTAGGCTACAAACTGAAGGAAACAAACACTACAGTGACAGTTATAAATGTAGGCTACAAACTGAAGGAAACAAACACTAAAGTGACAGTTATAAATGTAGGCGACAAACTGAAGGAAACAAACACTAAAGTGACAGTTATAAATGTAGGCTACAAACGGAAGGAAACAAACACTACAGTGACAGTTATAAATGTAGGCGACAAACGGAAGGAAACAAACATTAAAGTGACAGTTATAAATGTACGCTACAAACTGAAGGAAACAAACACTAAAGTGACAGTTATAAATGTAGGCTACAAACTGAAGGAAACAAACACTAAAGTGACAGTTATAAATGTAGGCTACAAACTGAAGGAAACAAACACTAAAGTGACAGTTATAAATGTAGGCTACAAACTGAAGGAAACAAACACTACAGTGACAGTTATAAATGTAGGCTACAAACTGAAGGAAACAAACACTAAAGTGACAGTTATAAATGTAGGCGACAAACTGAAGGAAACAAACACTAAAGTGACAGTTATAAATGTAGGCTACAAACGGAAGGAAACAAACACTACAGTGACAGTTATAAATGTAGGCGACAAACGGAAGGAAACAAACATTAAAGTGACAGTTATAAATGTAGGCTACAAACTGAAGGAAACAAACACTAAAGTGACAGTTATAAATGTAGGCTACAAACTGAAGGAAACAAACACTAAAGTGACAGTTATAAATGTAGGCTACAAACTGAAGGAAACAAACACTAAAGTGACAGTTATAAATGTAGGCTACAAACTGAAGGAAACAAACACTAAAGTGACAGTTATAAATGTAGGCTACAAACTGAAGGAAACAAACACTAAAGTGACAGTTATTTACATTTACATTTAAGTCATTTAGCAGACGCTCATATCCAGAGCGACTTACAAATTATAAATGTAGGCTACAAACTGAAGGAAACAAACACTAAAGTGACAGTTATAAATGTAGGCTACAAACTGAAGGAAACAAACACTAAAGTGACAGTTATAAATGTAGGCTACAAACTGAAGGAAACAAACACTACAGTGACAGTTATAAATGTAGGCTACAAACAGAAGGAAACAAACACTAAAGTGACAGTTATAAATGTAGGCGACAAACTGAAGGAAACAAACACTAAAGTGACAGTTATAAATGTAGGCTACAAACTGAAGGAAACAAACACTACAGTGACAGTTATAAATGTAGGCTACAAACGGAAGGAAACAAACACTAAAGTGACAGTTATAAATGTAGGCTACAAACGGAAGGAAACAAACACTACAGTGACAGTTATAAATGTAGGTGACAAACTGAAGGAAACAAACACTAAAATGACAGTTATAAATGTAGGCTACAAACTGAAGGAAACAAACACTACAGTGAAGGTTATAAATGTAGGCGACAAACTGAAGGAAACAAACACTAAAGTGACAGTTATAAATGTAGGTGACAAACTGAAGGAAACAAACACTACAGTGACAGTTATAAATGTAGGTGACAAACTGAAGGAAACAAACACTACAGTAACAGTTATAAATGTAGGTGACAAACTGAAGGAAACAAACACTACAGTGACAGTTATAAATGTAGGTGACAAACTGAAGGAAACAAACACTAAAGTGACAGTTATAAATGTAGGCGACAAACTGAAGGAAACAAACACTACAGTGACAGTTATTTACATTTACATTTAAGTCATTTAGCAGACGCTCTTATCCAGAGCGACTTACAAATTATAAATGTAGGCTACAAACTGAAGGAAACAAACACTAAAGTGACAGTTATAAATGTAGGCTACAAACTGAAGGAAACAAACACTACAGTGACAGTTATAAATGTAGGCTACAAACTGAAGGAAACAAACACTACAGTGACAGTTATAAATGTAGGCTACAAACAGAAGGAAACAAACACTAAAGTGACAGTTATAAATGTAGGCGACAAACTGAAGGAAACAAACACTAAAGTGACAGTTATAAATGTAGGCTACAAACTGAAGGAAACAAACACTACAGTGACAGTTATAAATGTAGGCTACAAACGGAAGGAAACAAACACTAAAGTGACAGTTATAAATGTAGGCTACAAACGGAAGGAAACAAACACTACAGTGACAGTTATAAATGTAGGTGACAAACTGAAGGAAACAAACACTAAAATGACAGTTATAAATGTAGGCTACAAACTGAAGGAAACAAACACTACAGTGAAGGTTATAAATGTAGGCGACAAACTGAAGGAAACAAACACTAAAGTGACAGTTATAAATGTAGGTGACAAACTGAAGGAAACAAACACTACAGTGACAGTTATAAATGTAGGTGACAAACTGAAGGAAACAAACACTACAGTAACAGTTATAAATGTAGGTGACAAACTGAAGGAAACAAACACTACAGTGACAGTTATAAATGTAGGTGACAAACTGAAGGAAACAAACACTAAAGTGACAGTTATAAATGTAGGCGACAAACTGAAGGAAACAAACACTACAGTGACAGTTATAAATGTAGGCGACAAACTGAAGGAAACAAACACTAAAGTGACAGTTATAAATGTAGGCTACAAACTGAAGGAAACAAACACTACAGTGACAGTTATAAATGTAGGCTACAAACGGAAGGAAACAAACACTACAGTGACAGTTATAAATGTAGGCTACAAACTGAAGGAAACAAACACTAAAGTGACAGTTATAAATGTAGGCTACAAACGGAAGGAAACAAACACTAAAGTGACAGTTATAAATGTAGGCTACAAACTGAAGGAAACAAACACTACAGTGACAGTTATAAATGTAGGCTACAAACAGAAGGAAACAAACACTAAAGTGACAGTTATAAATGTAGGCGACAAACTGAAGGAAACAAACACTAAAGTGACAGTTATAAATGTAGGCTACAAACTGAAGGAAACAAACACTACAGTGACAGTTATAAATGTAGGCTACAAACGGAAGGAAACAAACACTAAAGTGACAGTTATAAATGTAGGCTACAAACGGAAGGAAACAAACACTACAGTGACAGTTATAAATGTAGGTGACAAACTGAAGGAAACAAACACTAAAATGACAGTTATAAATGTAGGCTACAAACTGAAGGAAACAAACACTACAGTGAAGGTTATAAATGTAGGCGACAAACTGAAGGAAACAAACACTAAAGTGACAGTTATAAATGTAGGTGACAAACTGAAGGAAACAAACACTACAGTGACAGTTATAAATGTAGGTGACAAACTGAAGGAAACAAACACTACAGTAACAGTTATAAATGTAGGTGACAAACTGAAGGAAACAAACACTACAGTGACAGTTATAAATGTAGGTGACAAACTGAAGGAAACAAACACTAAAGTGACAGTTATAAATGTAGGCGACAAACTGAAGGAAACAAACACTACAGTGACAGTTATTTACATTTACATTTAAGTCATTTAGCAGACGCTCTTATCCAGAGCGACTTACAAATTATAAATGTAGGCTACAAACTGAAGGAAACAAACACTAAAGTGACAGTTATAAATGTAGGCTACAAACTGAAGGAAACAAACACTAAAGTGACAGTTATAAATGTAGGCTACAAACTGAAGGAAACAAACACTACAGTGACAGTTATAAATGTAGGCTACAAACAGAAGGAAACAAACACTAAAGTGACAGTTATAAATGTAGGCGACAAACTGAAGGAAACAAACACTAAAGTGACAGTTATAAATGTAGGCTACAAACTGAAGGAAACAAACACTACAGTGACAGTTATAAATGTAGGCTACAAACGGAAGGAAACAAACACTAAAGTGACAGTTATAAATGTAGGCTACAAACGGAAGGAAACAAACACTACAGTGACAGTTATAAATGTAGGTGACAAACTGAAGGAAACAAACACTAAAATGACAGTTATAAATGTAGGCTACAAACTGAAGGAAACAAACACTACAGTGACAGTTATAAATGTAGGCTACAAACTGAAGGAAACAAACACTACAGTGAAGGTTATAAATGTAGGCGACAAACTGAAGGAAACAAACACTAAAGTGACAGTTATAAATGTAGGTGACAAACTGAAGGAAACAAACACTACAGTGACAGTTATAAATGTAGGTGACAAACTGAAGGAAACAAACACTACAGTAACAGTTATAAATGTAGGTGACAAACTGAAGGAAACAAACACTACAGTGACAGTTATAAATGTAGGTGACAAACTGAAGGAAACAAACACTAAAGTGACAGTTATAAATGTAGGCGACAAACTGAAGGAAACAAACACTACAGTGACAGTTATAAATGTAGGCGACAAACTGAAGGAAACAAACACTAAAGTGACAGTTATAAATGTAGGCTACAAACTGAAGGAAACAAACACTACAGTGACAGTTATAAATGTAGGCTACAAACGGAAGGAAACAAACACTACAGTGACAGTTATAAATGTAGGCTACAAACTGAAGGAAACAAACACTAAAGTGACAGTTATAAATGTAGGCTACAAACGGAAGGAAACAAACACTACAGTGACAGTTATAAATGTAGGCGACAAACTGAAGGAAACAAACACTAAAGTGACAGTTATAAATGTAGGCTACAAACTGAAGGAAACAAACACTACAGTGACAGTTATAAATGTAGGCTACAAACGGAAGGAAACAAACACTACAGTGACAGTTATAAATGTAGGCTACAAACTGAAGGAAACAAACACTACAGTGACAGTTATAAATGTAGGCTACAAACTGAAGGAAACAAACACTACAGTGACAGTTATAAGTGTAGGCTACAAACTGAAGGAAACAAACACTACAGTGACAGTTATAAATGTAGGCTACAAACTGAAGGAAACAAACACTACAGTGACAGTTATAAATGTAGGCTACAAACTGAAGGAAACAAACACTAAAGTGACAGTTATAAATGTAGGCTACAAACTGAAGAAAAACAAACACTACAGTGACAGTTATAAATGTAGGCTACAAACTGAAGGAAACAAACACTACAGTGACAGTTATAAATGTAGGCTACAAACGGAAGGAAACAAACACTACAGTGACAGTTATAAATGTAGGCTACAAACTGAAGGAAACAAACACTACAGTGACAGTTATAAATGTAGGCTACAAACGGAAGGAAACAAACACTAAAGTGACAGTTATAAATGTAGGCTACAAACGGAAGGAAACAAACACTAAAGTGACAGTTATAAATGTAGGCTACAAACTGAAGGAAACAAACACTAAAGTGACAGTTATAAATGTAGGCTACAAACGGAAGGAAACAAACACTACAGTGACAGTTATAAATGTAGGCTACAAACTGAAGGAAACAAACACTAAAGTGACAGTTATAAATGTAGGCTACAAACGGAAGGAAACAATGACTACAGTGACAGTTATAAATGTAGGCGACAAACTGAAGGAAACAAACACTACAGTAACAGTTATAAATGTAGGCGACAAACTGAAGGAAACAAACACTACAGTGACAGTTATAAATGTAGGCTACAAACGGAAGGAAACAAACACTAAAGTGACAGTTATAAATGTAGGCGACAAACGGAAGGAAACAAACACTAAAGTGACAGTTATAAATGTAGGCAACAAACTGAAGGAAACAAACACTAAAGTGACAGTTATAAATGTAGGCTACAAACTGAAGGAAACAAACACTACAGTGACAGTTATAAATGTAGGCTACAAACTGAAGGAAACAAACACTAAAGTGACAGTTATAAATGTAGGCGACAAACTGAAGGAAACAAACACTAAAGTGACAGTTATAAATGTAGGCTACAAACTGAAGGAAACAAACACTACAGTGACAGTTATAAATGTAGGCTACAAACTGAAGGAAACAAACACTACAGTGACAGTTATAAATGTAGGCTACAAACGGAAGGAAACAAACACTAAAGTGACAGTTATAAATGTAGGCGACAAACTGAAGGAAACAAACACTAAAGTGACAGTTATAAATGTAGGCTACAAACTGAAGGAAACAAACACTAAAGTGACAGTTATAAATGTAGGCTACAAACTGAAGGAAACAAACACTACAGTGACAGTTATAAATGTAGGCTACAAACGGAAGGAAACAAACACTACAGTGACAGTTATAAATGTAGGCTACAAACTGAAGGAAACAAACACTACAGTGACAGTTATAAATGTAGGTGACAAACTGAAGGAAACAAACACTACAGTAACAGTTATAAATGTAGGTGACAAACTGAAGGAAACAAACACTACAGTGACAGTTATAAATGTAGGTGACAAACTGAAGGAAACAAACACTAAAGTGACAGTTATAAATGTAGGCGACAAACTGAAGGAAACAAACACTACAGTGACAGTTATAAATGTAGGCGACAAACTGAAGGAAACAAACACTAAAGTGACAGTTATAAATGTAGGCTACAAACTGAAGGAAACAAACACTACAGTGACAGTTATAAATGTAGGCTACAAACGGAAGGAAACAAACACTACAGTGACAGTTATAAATGTAGGCTACAAACTGAAGGAAACAAACACTAAAGTGACAGTTATAAATGTAGGCTACAAACGGAAGGAAACAAACACTACAGTGACAGTTATAAATGTAGGCGACAAACTGAAGGAAACAAACACTAAAGTGACAGTTATAAATGTAGGCTACAAACTGAAGGAAACAAACACTACAGTGACAGTTATAAATGTAGGCTACAAACGGAAGGAAACAAACACTACAGTGACAGTTATAAATGTAGGCTACAAACTGAAGGAAACAAACACTACAGTGACAGTTATAAATGTAGGCTAAAAACTGAAGGAAACAAACACTACAGTGACAGTTATAAGTGTAGGCTACAAACTGAAGGAAACAAACACTACAGTGACAGTTATAAATGTAGGCTACAAACTGAAGGAAACAAACACTACAGTGACAGTTATAAATGTAGGCTACAAACTGAAGGAAACAAACACTAAAGTGACAGTTATAAATGTAGGCTACAAACTGAAGAAAAACAAACACTACAGTGACAGTTATAAATGTAGGCTACAAACTGAAGGAAACAAACACTACAGTGACAGTTATAAATGTAGGCTACAAACGGAAGGAAACAAACACTACAGTGACAGTTATAAATGTAGGCTACAAACTGAAGGAAACAAACACTACAGTGACAGTTATAAATGTAGGCTACAAACGGAAGGAAACAAACACTAAAGTGACAGTTATAAATGTAGGCTACAAACGGAAGGAAACAAACACTAAAGTGACAGTTATAAATGTAGGCTACAAACTGAAGGAAACAAACACTAAAGTGACAGTTATAAATGTAGGCTACAAACGGAAGGAAACAAACACTACAGTGACAGTTATAAATGTAGGCTACAAACTGAAGGAAACAAACACTAAAGTGACAGTTATAAATGTAGGCTACAAACGGAAGGAAACAATGACTACAGTGACAGTTATAAATGTAGGCGACAAACTGAAGGAAACAAACACTACAGTAACAGTTATAAATGTAGGCGACAAACTGAAGGAAACAAACACTACAGTGACAGTTATAAATGTAGGCTACAAACGGAAGGAAACAAACACTAAAGTGACAGTTATAAATGTAGGCGACAAACGGAAGGAAACAAACACTAAAGTGACAGTTATAAATGTAGGCAACAAACTGAAGGAAACAAACACTAAAGTGACAGTTATAAATGTAGGCTACAAACTGAAGGAAACAAACACTACAGTGACAGTTATAAATGTAGGCTACAAACTGAAGGAAACAAACACTAAAGTGACAGTTATAAATGTAGGCGACAAACTGAAGGAAACAAACACTAAAGTGACAGTTATAAATGTAGGCTACAAACTGAAGGAAACAAACACTACAGTGACAGTTATAAATGTAGGCTACAAACTGAAGGAAACAAACACTACAGTGACAGTTATAAATGTAGGCTACAAACGGAAGGAAACAAACACTAAAGTGACAGTTATAAATGTAGGCGACAAACTGAAGGAAACAAACACTAAAGTGACAGTTATAAATGTAGGCGACAAACTGAAGGAAACAAACACTACAGTGACAGTTATAAATGTAGGCGACAAACGGAAGGAAACAAACACTACAGTGACAGTTATAAATGTAGGCTACAAACTGAAGGAAACAAACACTACAGTGACAGTTATAAATGTAGGCGACAAACTGAAGGAAACAAACACTACAGTAACAGTTATAAATGTAGGTGACAAACTGAAGGAAACAAACACTACAGTGACAGTTATAAATGTAGGTGACAAACTGAAGGAAACAAACACTAAAGTGACAGTTATAAATGTAGGCGACAAACTGAAGGAAACAAACACTACAGTGACAGTTATAAATGTAGGCGACAAACTGAAGGAAACAAACACTAAAGTGACAGTTATAAATGTAGGCTACAAACTGAAGGAAACAAACACTACAGTGACAGTTATAAATGTAGGCTACAAACGGAAGGAAACAAACACTACAGTGACAGTTATAAATGTAGGCTACAAACTGAAGGAAACAAACACTAAAGTGACAGTTATAAATGTAGGCTACAAACGGAAGGAAACAAACACTACAGTGACAGTTATAAATGTAGGCGACAAACTGAAGGAAACAAACACTAAAGTGACAGTTATAAATGTAGGCTACAAACTGAAGGAAACAAACACTACAGTGACAGTTATAAATGTAGGCTACAAACTGAAGGAAACAAACACTACAGTGACAGTTATAAATGTAGGCGACAAACTGAAGGAAACAAACACTAAAGTGACAGTTATAAATGTAGGCTACAAACTGAAGGAAACAAACACTACAGTGACAGTTATAAATGTAGGCTACAAACGGAAGGAAACAAACACTACAGTGACAGTTATAAATGTAGACTACAAACTGAAGGAAACAAACACTACAGTGACAGTTATAAATGTAGGCTACAAACTGAAGGAAACAAACACTACAGTGAAGGTTATAAATGTAGGCGACAAACTGAAGGAAACAAACACTAAAGTGACAGTTATAAATGTAGGCTACAAACGGAAGGAAACAAACACTACAGTGACAGTTATAAATGTAGGCGACAAACTGAAGGAAACAAACACTAAAGTGACAGTTATAAATGTAGGCTACAAACTGAAGGAAACAAACACTAAAGTGACAGTTATAAATGTAGGCTACAAACGGAAGGAAACAAACACTACAGTGACAGTTATAAATGTAGGCTACAAACTGAAGGAAACAAACACTAAAGTGACAGTTATAAATGTAGGCTACAAACGGAAGGAAACAATGACTACAGTGACAGTTATAAATGTAGGCGACAAACTGAAGGAAACAAACACTACAGTAACAGTTATAAATGTAGGCGACAAACTGAAGGAAACAAACACTACAGTGACAGTTATAAATGTAGGCTACAAACGGAAGGAAACAAACACTAAAGTGACAGTTATAAATGTAGGCGACAAACGGAAGGAAACAAACACTAAAGTGACAGTTATAAATGTAGGCAACAAACTGAAGGAAACAAACACTAAAGTGACAGTTATAAATGTAGGCTACAAACTGAAGGAAACAAACACTACAGTGACAGTTATAAATGTAGGCTACAAACTGAAGGAAACAAACACTAAAGTGACAGTTATAAATGTAGGCGACAAACTGAAGGAAACAAACACTAAAGTGACAGTTATAAATGTAGGCTACAAACTGAAGGAAACAAACACTACAGTGACAGTTATAAATGTAGGCTACAAACTGAAGGAAACAAACACTACAGTGACAGTTATAAATGTAGGCTACAAACGGAAGGAAACAAACACTAAAGTGACAGTTATAAATGTAGGCGACAAACTGAAGGAAACAAACACTAAAGTGACAGTTATAAATGTAGGCGACAAACTGAAGGAAACAAACACTACAGTGACAGTTATAAATGTAGGCGACAAACGGAAGGAAACAAACACTACAGTGACAGTTATAAATGTAGGCTACAAACTGAAGGAAACAAACACTACAGTGACAGTTATAAATGTAGGCGACAAACTGAAGGAAACAAACACTACAGTAACAGTTATAAATGTAGGTGACAAACTGAAGGAAACAAACACTACAGTGACAGTTATAAATGTAGGTGACAAACTGAAGGAAACAAACACTAAAGTGACAGTTATAAATGTAGGCGACAAACTGAAGGAAACAAACACTACAGTGACAGTTATAAATGTAGGCGACAAACTGAAGGAAACAAACACTAAAGTGACAGTTATAAATGTAGGCTACAAACTGAAGGAAACAAACACTACAGTGACAGTTATAAATGTAGGCTACAAACGGAAGGAAACAAACACTACAGTGACAGTTATAAATGTAGGCTACAAACTGAAGGAAACAAACACTAAAGTGACAGTTATAAATGTAGGCTACAAACGGAAGGAAACAAACACTACAGTGACAGTTATAAATGTAGGCGACAAACTGAAGGAAACAAACACTAAAGTGACAGTTATAAATGTAGGCTACAAACTGAAGGAAACAAACACTACAGTGACAGTTATAAATGTAGGCTACAAACTGAAGGAAACAAACACTACAGTGACAGTTATAAATGTAGGCGACAAACTGAAGGAAACAAACACTAAAGTGACAGTTATAAATGTAGGCTACAAACTGAAGGAAACAAACACTACAGTGACAGTTATAAATGTAGGCTACAAACGGAAGGAAACAAACACTACAGTGACAGTTATAAATGTAGACTACAAACTGAAGGAAACAAACACTACAGTGACAGTTATAAATGTAGGCTACAAACTGAAGGAAACAAACACTACAGTGAAGGTTATAAATGTAGGCGACAAACTGAAGGAAACAAACACTAAAGTGACAGTTATAAATGTAGGCTACAAACGGAAGGAAACAAACACTACAGTGACAGTTATAAATGTAGGCGACAAACTGAAGGAAACAAACACTAAAGTGACAGTTATAAATGTAGGCTACAAACGGAAGGAAACAATGACTACAGTGACAGTTATAAATGTAGGCGACAAACTGAAGGAAACAAACACTACAGTAACAGTTATAAATGTAGGCGACAAACTGAAGGAAACAAACACTACAGTGACAGTTATAAATGTAGGCTACAAACGGAAGGAAACAAACACTAAAGTGACAGTTATAAATGTAAGCGACAAACGGAAGGAAACAAACACTAAAGTGACAGTTATAAATGTAGGCAACAAACTGAAGGAAACAAACACTAAAGTGACAGTTATAAATGTAGGCGACAAACTGAAGGAAACAAACACTACAGTGACAGTTATAAATGTAGGCAACAAACTGAAGGAAACAAACACTAAAGTGACAGTTATAAATGTAGGCTACAAACGGAAGGAAACAAACACTAAAGTGACAGTTATAAATGTAGGCGACAAACTGAAGGAAACAAACACTAAAGTGACAGTTATAAATGTAGGCAACAAACTGAAGGAAACAAACACTAAAGTGACAGTTATAAATGTAGGCAACAAACTGAAGGAAACAAACACTAAAGTGACAGTTATAAATGTAGGCTACAAACTGAAGGAAACAAACACTACAGTGACAGTTATAAATGTAGGCTACAAACTGAAGGAAACAAACACTAAAGTGACAGTTATAAATGTAGGCGACAAACTGAAGGAAACAAACACTAAAGTGACAGTTATAAATGTAGGCTACAAACTGAAGGAAACAAACACTACAGTGACAGTTATAAATGTAGGCTACAAACTGAAGGAAACAAACACTACAGTGACAGTTATAAATGTAGGCTACAAACGGAAGGAAACAAACACTAAAGTGACAGTTATAAATGTAGGCGACAAACTGAAGGAAACAAACACTAAAGTGACAGTTATAAATGTAGGCGACAAACTGAAGGAAACAAACACTACAGTGACAGTTATAAATGTAGGCGACAAACGGAAGGAAACAAACACTACAGTGACAGTTATAAATGTAGGCTACAAACTGAAGGAAACAAACACTACAGTGACAGTTATAAATGTAGGCGACAAACTGAAGGAAACAAACACTACAGTAACAGTTATAAATGTAGGCGACAAACTGAAGGAAACAAACACTAAAGTGACAGTTATAAATGTAGGCGACAAACTGAAGGAAACAAACACTACAGTGACAGTTATAAATGTAGGCGACAAACGGAAGGAAACAAACACTACAGTGACAGTTATAAATGTAGGCTACAAACTGAAGGAAACAAACACTACAGTGACAGTTATAAATGTAGGCGACAAACTGAAGGAAACAAACACTACAGTAACAGTTATAAATGTAGGTGACAAACTGAAGGAAACAAACACTACAGTGACAGTTATAAATGTAGGTGACAAACTGAAGGAAACAAACACTAAAGTGACAGTTATAAATGTAGGCGACAAACTGAAGGAAACAAACACTACAGTGACAGTTATAAATGTAGGCGACAAACTGAAGGAAACAAACACTAAAGTGACAGTTATAAATGTAGGCTACAAACTGAAGGAAACAAACACTACAGTGACAGTTATAAATGTAGGCTACAAACGGAAGGAAACAAACACTACAGTGACAGTTATAAATGTAGGCTACAAACTGAAGGAAACAAACACTAAAGTGACAGTTATAAATGTAGGCTACAAACGGAAGGAAACAAACACTACAGTGACAGTTATAAATGTAGGCGACAAACTGAAGGAAACAAACACTAAAGTGACAGTTATAAATGTAGGCTACAAACTGAAGGAAACAAACACTACAGTGACAGTTATAAATGTAGGCTACAAACTGAAGGAAACAAACACTACAGTGACAGTTATAAATGTAGGCGACAAACTGAAGGAAACAAACACTAAAGTGACAGTTATAAATGTAGGCTACAAACTGAAGGAAACAAACACTACAGTGACAGTTATAAATGTAGGCTACAAACGGAAGGAAACAAACACTACAGTGACAGTTATAAATGTAGGCTACAAACTGAAGGAAACAAACACTACAGTGACAGTTATAAATGTAGGCTACAAACTGAAGGAAACAAACACTACAGTGACAGTTATAAATGTAGGCTACAAACTGAAGGAAACAAACACTACAGTGACAGTTATAAATGTAGGCTACAAACTGAAGGAAACAAACACTAAAGTGACAGTTATAAATGTAGGCTACAAACTGAAGAAAAACAAACACTACAGTGACAGTTATAAATGTAGGCTACAAACTGAAGGAAACAAACACTACAGTGACAGTTATAAATGTAGGCTACAAACGGAAGGAAACAAACACTACAGTGACAGTTATAAATGTAGGCTACAAACTGAAGGAAACAAACACTACAGTGACAGTTATAAATGTAGGCTACAAACGGAAGGAAACAAACACTAAAGTGACAGTTATAAATGTAGGCTACAAACGGAAGGAAACAAACACTAAAGTGACAGTTATAAATGTAGGCTACAAACTGAAGGAAACAAACACTAAAGTGACAGTTATAAATGTAGGCTACAAACGGAAGGAAACAAACACTACAGTGACAGTTATAAATGTAGGCTACAAACTGAAGGAAACAAACACTAAAGTGACAGTTATAAATGTAGGCTACAAACGGAAGGAAACAATGACTACAGTGACAGTTATAAATGTAGGCGACAAACTGAAGGAAACAAACACTACAGTAACAGTTATAAATGTAGGCGACAAACTGAAGGAAACAAACACTACAGTGACAGTTATAAATGTAGGCTACAAACGGAAGGAAACAAACACTAAAGTGACAGTTATAAATGTAGGCGACAAACGGAAGGAAACAAACACTAAAGTGACAGTTATAAATGTAGGCAACAAACTGAAGGAAACAAACACTAAAGTGACAGTTATAAATGTAGGCGACAAACTGAAGGAAACAAACACTACAGTGACAGTTATAAATGTAGGCAACAAACTGAAGGAAACAAACACTAAAGTGACAGTTATAAATGTAGGCTACAAACGGAAGGAAACAAACACTAAAGTGACAGTTATAAATGTAGGCGACAAACACTAAAGTGACAGTTATAAATGTAGGCAACAAACTGAAGGAAACAAACACTAAAGTGACAGTTATAAATGTAGGCAACAAACTGAAGGAAACAAACACTAAAGTGACAGTTATAAATGTAGGCTACAAACTGAAGGAAACAAACACTACAGTGACAGTTATAAATGTAGGCTACAAACTGAAGGAAACAAACACTAAAGTGACAGTTATAAATGTAGGCAACAAACTGAAGGAAACAAACACTAAAGTGACAGTTATAAATGTAGGCTACAAACTGAAGGAAACAAACACTACAGTGACAGTTATAAATGTAGGCTACAAACTGAAGGAAACAAACACTACAGTGACAGTTATAAATGTAGGCGACAAACTGAAGGAAACAAACACTAAAGTGACAGTTATAAATGTAGGCGACAAACTGAAGGAAACAAACACTACAGTGACAGTTATAAATGTAGGCGACAAACGGAAGGAAACAAACACTACAGTGACAGTTATAAATGTAGGCTACAAACTGAAGGAAACAAACACTACAGTGACAGTTATAAATGTAGGCTACAAACGGAAGGAAACAAACACTAAAGTGACAGTTATAAATGTAGGCTACAAACGGAAGGAAACTAACACTACAGTGACAGTTTTATGAATTTATGTGGGTATTACTGACTGTGGCTCCCAATAGTGGCTAATATTTAACATGATTCAAATAAAACTGAGAAAAGCCTGGGTTTTCCAAATTTCATCCATGCAAATATGAGGACATATCATAAAAATTCAGAATAATGGCACAGCTATTTGTAGCCTAAGTCACTGTGGACGAGGGGCCGCAATACAGCACTTCCATATGACTTGTCTTCCATATGACTGGAAAAATCATGTAAAATAATTGCAATGTGTATTTACAATCCCCTTCTCGAAATGGATTACTCATTTACCTAACTCTTATCGCTAGCTCTTATCGATTTATAAATTACAGTGTATGGAAATTCTATCAGAACAAAGAAACTTGGAACTGGTAAGTTCGCTCGACATTCATGGTTTCCTGGCGCGTAAAGGTGGTGGAATTATGAGGGAATTAAATCAAGGTCAGAATATCTGTAGACACACCTCCACCACACCTTCATTTATTCAATCTCCACCCCAAACGAATAGCTGGTGAATATCATGCTATTCTCATGCTAAAGTTCAAGGTCAGAATACGTGTAGAGAGAAAAGTGCATAAAAAGGGAATTACGCTCCATTTATGTGCTCTTAACTCAGGTCGGAATTCCCCCTTAGTACTTATAGGTCTATAACACTATAATTATAATTAGACACTATAATTAGAAGTCCTTATAAGTCTGTAGGAGACTTGACCAAACTCCATCTGTGGACCAGTGACCGAGGTGGCAGGCGAGGTGGCTGGCGAGGTGGCAGGCGAGGTGGCAGGGCGTACCTGGAGGAGGGTGTCACACTGGTAGCAGATGATAAAGGAGTCAGTGAGGGCGGAGTGGTCTCCTGGAGCAGAGAGATGAAGGAGGCAGTGTGGTCTACTGGAGCAGAGAGATGGAGGATACAGTGAGGTCTCCTGGAGCAGAGAGGTGGAGAAGACAGTGTGGTCTACTGGAGCAGAGAGATGGAGGATACAATGAGGTCTCCTGGAGCAGAGAGGTGGAGGAGACAGTGTGGTCTCCTGGAGCAGAGAGGCGGAGGAGACAGTGAGGTCTCCTGGAGCAGAGAGGTGGAGAAGACAGTGTGGTCTCCTGGAGAAGAGAGATGGAGGAGACAGTGTGGTCTCCTGGAGCAGAGAGGTGGAGGAGACAGTGTGGTCTCCTGGAGCAGAGAGGTGGAGGAGACAGTGAGGTCTCCTGGAGCAGAGAGGTGGAGGAGACAGTGTGGTCTCCTGGAGCAGAGAGGTGGAGGAGACAGTGAGATCTCCTGGAGAAGAGAGATGGAGGAGACAGTGAGGTCTCCTGGAGCAGAGAGGTGGAGGAGACAGTGTGGTCTCCTGGAGAAGAGAGATGGAGGAGACAGTGAGGTCTCCTGGAGAAGAGAGGTGGAGGAGACAGTGAGGGCAGTGTGGTCTCCTGGAGCAGAGAGATGGCAGAGGAACACCAGGTGACCAGGCACCACCAGTAGGAACAACACCCTCGCTGACTTGGAGTTTACACCTGGAGAGACAAACAGAGGCAACTAATAGATACTGCAGGTAGCTTTTCTCTCGTTAGTTAAGCACTGGCCGAAAAGTACATCTGTACAAATCCCATGACAAAATTAAGAGAGGATAAATAGAAGAGAAATGCCAAGAGTGGAGTTCCTATTTGCTAAATCACAAAGAGAGAGGAAGTCCCAAGTGTATATATATATATATATATATATATATATATATATATATATATAAAGACATACAGTATCTACGTGCAATCCCACGGACAGCCATGACCCCCCATAGAAAGACAGAGTGGACAAGCCTTACCTGAGATGAAGAAGGTGCTGAAGGGGTTGGGCCATCTCATCTTCTGGGGTAAGACTCCATCACGCTCCAGAAGCGCAGGTAGGTAGAGATCCGACTGACCTGGATGGGCACCAAGTTCCCTCTGACAACTGAGAGGAAGCACCAAGAAATGTATGGAGAGAGTATCACCACACAAGTCTCATATTATATAGTCATATGCTTTCCTTTGAAATGTTCACCACTTGCTTTTGACATAAGGATATACTCTTAGAAATGTTAGATTTATATAGTTTCTTAATTGATGTATTAATTCCACATTGACAGATTCTACTTTGTGGTTCTGCTACGGTTGCCATGGAATGGAGGAACTCTAATAAAACTAAGCTTACAATCTAATATACAGTTTTTGTCATATCTTAATCAAAACCCAATACAGCTGTGTATCTCAGACTTGCAGAGACTCGAGGGGACAGTGGTAAAAACACAAAAGTGCTACGTTATAGTCACAGAACCAGTAGAGGGGAAATTCAAACCAGATTGGACAACGTTAACATTCACTGCAAGCGATATTTCACAGAGGTCCAATGGTTATTCAATGCACTACATCAGGCTGCCAATATCAGCCTGGGACACTGCCATTTGTGACTAAGAACATCTGGTTGTGTGCTCTTAAACAGGCTCATTTTGAAAGGATCCCTCAGCATGTGCCATTTAAACACAGCTAACTGACTCTCAGCCAGACACGATAGTCTCTCAGTCTCTCTGAGTGTGGAACCTCTCTCCCCAGCATCCTCTTCACATCACACCCTCACTCAGAGGAAGAGAGTCATGCATGTTCCATGGGACAGTTAATAACTCACTCTCCCATTTCCATCCTTGTATAGTGTGTTGATAGACCATTTCACCATGAGTAGTCCACCAGTGATGACGAGTGTAATACAGCCATTCCCTTAAAGATAGGGTCGCTAACAGTCTTGTCCAAAAGTTGTCCCCCGAAACTGAACAAGGTCATGATGAAATTACCCAGTAACACATCTACTGATCAGGAACACGTATTGAATGCTAAGGTGTCCTGTGTGTCGTACCCATAGAGAGAGTTAGATAGTTCTTATGATGTAAAATGGTGAAAGTCATCAATGGCGCTGCCCATGCCAAAATGGGCTTTTGGGTGAGTTGTCTATTTACCTGCTGATGGACATGACTACAATGACAGGCTGCTAGCTAGACACGAGGACCTTCTTGTTTTGAGGGCTCTTTCGGGCCACCACCACCCACAGAGGAATCAGAGCCAGGAAGAACATACACACCAGACACAGGTACCAGACGTCTACAGTACACAGAGAAAACACAGGTTAGAATGGTCTACAATATATACAATAATACCACTATCCCACACATAGAGAATACAATTCATCTGACATAAGAGCACCTCCGAACTTGCACTGAAATTAATCAAGATATTTCCCAAACATGTTTGATATTCATTAGATATTGAAGCCATTTTACTTCTGCATGTACACATTGAGCTTCGTAGAAGTAACTAATTGTAGTCAGTGCTGACAACAGGCAACAGATGAGTTGGAACCTAACTTCTGCCTCCCTCTGCTGGTTCTGAATATTATTACCACAAAGTGGAGGTCTTCATTGGCTTAAATAGGGAGAGAGAGAGAGAGAGAGAGAAAGTGAGGGAGGGAGGGAGGGAGGGAGGGAGAGAGAGAGAGAGAGAGAGAGAGAGAGAGAGAGAGAGAGAGAGAGAGAGAGAGAGAGAGAGAGAGAGAGAGAGAGAGAGAGAGAGAGAGGGAGGGGGAGCAAAACTTAACAGATACTACTATTGAGACACTTGGCATCTCAATCCAATAAAGGGTGAACTCACCTAGAGTCAGTGCTGCCATGAATGCAGTGATGATGCTGCTGGCACAGACTACAGCAGCCTGGGTCAGCTCTACCCCACCTCTAGGCATGGACCCCAGTGCTATACCTGCAACTGCAACCAGGAAGTGGACCACTGTGGCCTGAACCTTGGGAGAGAATGGACCTTCACAACCCCTGGGTCCATCTATCCATCACATCTACTGTACCTTATGGGCTTAGCATACCTACATGATCATGCCTTGGATAATGTGTGACCAAGCGCTATCTTGACTTCCTAACCCTGGACTACTCCAACACCTGTTTTTACTGTGATCCGTTTCTCCAGTAAAGGTCAAGTTAGCCTCGGGCTTCAGTTAGTGTTGCTATCTGTCTTTCAGGCTGGGAAATTAAAGGAGAAGTTGTGGTGTGTGGCAGGTGACCTAGTTGTTAAGAGTGTTGGGCCAATAACCAAAAGGTCACTGGTTTGAGTCCCCAAGCTGACTAGGTGAAAAATCTGTCGATGTGCCCTTTAACAAGGCACTTAAGCTGAATTGCTCCTGTAAGTCACTCTGGATAAGAACATCTGCTAAATGACTAAACATAAAACATGTAAAATGCTGTGGAAGACTTGTTATCAAGAGCACATAAAGAGACCAGGCTACTTGCCTCCTACTTTGGCTAATACTACATATACAATAGGATGCTGAAGATGTGGACTCATTGCGGTGGAGTGGCGAGCAGCCACGATTTTCCCTTCAGCCCCACCAGAGCTGGGACCAGGATGAAGATCTCTGTGATGACACTTCCCAGTGCTGAAACACACAGAGATCATCTTCAACAGGAATAAACATGTACAGTGGTTCTTCCTTAAAAAGTTGCGTCGTACTGCAGCACACGTTGCGGGCTGCCGCAGATTTCTATGGCATGTCATTTATGTGTCAGCCATTGTTGCCATTAATGCTAGTTAGTGCTAGTTTGACCACCAGAGGGCAACTTTGAGAAGCGTTTGACTGTCATCAGACACAGCCATCATCCCAAAGCTCAACAATCATCTAACACCTATCTTGGGAAGTGTCCCAGTTCCTTCTGCCTCCTCTGGTGGATGGTCCAGAACCTTAGCTCCAGCTCAGAACCTTGTCTCTCTCGCTACCAGCCTTACTCATCAATCCTCCCTCTGTTACCCACACGTCCATTCTCTCTCGATTCAATTAGAGCCTCCCCAGACCACCCTTCCCTCCCCAGACCACCCTTCCCTCCCCAGTCCACCCTTCCCTCCCCAGACCACCCTTCCCTCCCCAGACCACCCTTCCCTCCCCAGTCCACCCTTCCCTCCCCAGACCACCCTTCCCTCCCCAGACCACCCTTCCCTCCCCAGTCCACCCTTCCCTCCCCAGACCACCCTTCCCTCCCCAGACCACCCTTCCCTCCCCAGTCCACCCTTCCCTCCCCAGACCACCCTTCCCTCCCCAGACCACCCTTCCCTCCCCAGTCCACCCTTCCCTCCCCAGACCACCCTTCCCTCCCCAGACCACCCTTCCCTCCCCAGTCCACCCTTCCCTCCCCAGACCACCCTTCCCTCCCCAGACCACCCTTCCCTCCCCAGACCACCCTTCCCTCCCCAGACCACCCTTCCCTCCCCAGACCACCCTTCCCTCCCCAGTCCACCCTTCCCTCCCCAGACCACCCTTCCCTCCCCAGACCACCCTTCCCTCCCCAGTCCACCCTTCCCTCCCCAGACCACCCTTCCCTCCCCAGACCACCCTTCCCTCCCCAGACCACCCTTCCCTCCCCAGTCCACCCTTCCCTCCCCAGACCACCCTTCCCTCCCCAGACCACCCTTCCCTCCCCAGTCCACCCTTCCCTCCCCAGACCACCCTTCCCTCCCCAGACCACCCTTCCCTCCCCAGACCACCCTTCCCTCCCCAGACCACCCTTCCCTCCCCAGACCACCCTTCCCTCCCCAGTCCACCCTTCCCTCCCCAGACCACCCTTCCCTCCCCAGACCACCCTTCCCTCCCCAGACCACCCTTCCCTCCCCAGACCACCTTTCCCTCCCCAGACCACCCTTTCCTCCCCAGACCACCCTTTCCTCCCCAGACCACCCTTTCCTCCCCAGAACACCCTTTCCTCCCCAGACCACCCTTCCCTCCCCAGACCACCCTTCCCTCCCCAGACCACCCTTTCCTCCCCAGACCACCCTTTCCTCCCCAGACCACCCTTTCCTCCCCAGACCACCCTTTCCTCCCCAGACCACCCTTTCCTCCCCAGACCACCCTTCCCTCCCCAGACCACCCTTTCCTCCCCAGACCACCCTTTCCTCCCCAGACCACCCTTCCCTCCCCAGACCACCCTTTCCTCCCCAGAACACCCTTTCCTCCCCAGACCACCCTTTCCTCCCCAGAACACCCTTTCCTCCCCAGACCACCCTTTCCTCCCCAGAACACCCTTTCCTCCCCAGACCACCCTTCCCTCCCCAGACCACCCTTTCCTCCCCAGACCACCCTTTCCTCCCCAGACCACCCTTCCCTCCCCAGACCACCCTTTCCTCCCCAGACCACCCTTTCCTCCCCAGAACACCCTTTCCTCCCCAGACCACCCTTTCCTCCCCAGACCACCCTTTCCTCCCCAGACCACCCTTTCCTCCCCAGACCACCCTTTCCTCCCCAGACCACCCTTTCCTCCCCAGACCACCTTTTCCTCCCCAGACCACCCTTCCCTCCCCAGACCACCCTTTCCCACATCCACATCTGATTTGTATGGAAAGAGGATAAAGGGTTAAAAATTGACATTGTAAAGAGAGAGGACATAAACAGAAACCCATTTTGGATTATCATCAAACAAACTGATTAGCCTCTGAGGAAATATAATCCATGGTGACTCCCCTGTTTCAAGTCATTGTCCATGTTTCCAACGCCCCGGTTACTAGAATGCTTTGCAAATGTCCAGAGAGTTTCAAACAGGAGAAAACCAAGTCTCAAAACCAGGTCTAACCAGGTAAGTGCTCCTGTCCCTTTTGGCCATAAATGACCTGACCATTTTGATTCCCATCAATCTTCATCAAATAGGCATATAATATGTTATACAAATGCAAGTCACACCACTCCACACTCCACACTCCATCCCACCCCATCCCACCACACCACACCATATCCCACCACACCACTCCCGATCCCATTCCACCACACCCCACCCCATCCCACCCCACCCCACCCCATCCCACCCCACCCCATCCCATCCCACCCCATCCCACCACACCACACCCCATCCCACCCCATCCCCATCCCCCCACCCCACCCCACCCCATCCCATCCCACCACCACACCCCATCCCATCCCATCCCATCCCACCACCCCACCCCACCCCACCCCACCCCACCCCATCCCATCCCATCCCACCCCATCCCACATTCACACCCCACCCCATCCCTCAGCCTCCCTCTCTCCCCTTCCATCCCACCCCATCCACACCCCATCCCATCCCACCCCATCCCACTACCACATTTCTTCGCCAGTAACCACCTCGAGCTAGTGTATATGCTGCCTACCTCACAGCTGGGAGCTCGACTTTACTACAGTGTTGCTTTTCGTGGTTCATGAAATGTCATGACAACAAAGCCGGTTACAATAAAGACGTAACAATGGACCGTTGTGCTGAAAAGTGGGTGAACTTGATTAAAGTCCTCTTGAACATGTTGTTCTTTTGCTGTCCTAGCCATATCCTTTTCCCAATAATAAATTAGGGAGATTGGAACAAACACAGAAAACCACAACAGTTGTGTTGTCCTGTGATGAATCAGTCCTGGTGAGGGGTCCAGACGTCACTAGAGTTTTCCCTCTCTCTGTCATATGATACAACCACAGCTGTTGACCACACTGCTAACAGGCTCTATCTTACTGGCACACAAACTACTCTACCAAGAGGCTTTCTCTCAATCCCTGGTCCTTGACTCGGTACCGGTACCCCCTGTATATAGCCTCGTTATTGTTATTTTATTGTTGCTCTTTAATTAAATTTTTTACTTTAGTTTATTTAGTAAATATTTTTCTTAACTCTTATTTTTCTTAGAACTGCATTGTTGGTTAAGGGCTTGTAAGTAAGCATTTCACGGTAAGGCCTATACCTGCGGCGCATAAAATGTGATTTGAGAATAGAAAGAGGCAGCAGGTACAGTTGATCCAATTAGAATCTCCTTGTTGCTCCCGTTCCATTGGTTTGATTGATTCCATGGCCCTTTGCTGGCTCACTGACAGGAGACGTGTCTCTGTGCCCTCTGAGAAAACAGAAGTGAAGAATGACTCATTCGCCGTCAGGGTAGGCCTCTGCAGGAGGTATTTTTCTTTTAAAGAATCGATATTTCAGTGTCAAGACACTTTAATTATTTTGGAAGTATGAATTATGCCCTCAAATACTAAGATAAAACACCAAGATTTTGGCATTATTATTTGATAGATGATCCAACAGAGTAAGCGTCAGTGATTGTCTATATAAGCCAGTCTACTTCATAGACTTCTAATGTATTCACTCGAACATGAGAAGGCTGGATATCAGGGTTCAAAGCAACATGGAGCACTCACTGTCCAGCACCATGGGGCGGCATTCTGTCATTCTGCCCTTGAACAAGGCAGTTAACTCACTGTCCAGCACCATGGGGCGGCATTCTGTCCTTCTGCCCCTGAACAAGGCAGTTAACTCACTGTCCAGCACCATGGGGCGGCATTCTGTCCTTCTGCCCCTGAACAAGGCAGTTAACTCACTGTCCAGCACCATGGGGCGGCATTCTGTCCTTCTGCCCCTGAACAAGGCAGTTAACTCACTGTCCAGCACCATGGGGCGGCATTCTGTCCTTCTGCCCCTGAACAAGGCAGTTAACTCACTGTCCAGCACCATGGGGCGGCATTCTGTCCTTCTGCCCCTGAACAAGGCAGTTAACCCACTGTCCAGCACCATGGGGCGGCATTCTGTCATTCTGCCCCTGAACAAGGCAGTTAACTCACTGTCCAGCACCATGGGGCGGCATTCTGTCCTTCTGCCCCTGAACAAGGCAGTTAACCCACTGTCCAGCACCATGGGGCGGCATTCTGTCATTCTGCCCCTGAACAAGGCAGTTAACTCACTGTCCAGCACCATGGGGCGGCATTCTGTCCTTCTGCCCCTGAACAAGGCAGTTAACTCACTGTCCAGCACCATGGGGCGGCATTCTGTCCATCTGCCCCTGAACAAGGCAGTTAACTCACTGTCCAGCACCATGGGGCGGCATTCTGTCCTTCTGCCACTGAACAAGGCAGTTAACTCACTGTCCAGCACCATGGGGCGGCATTCTGTCCTTCTGCTCCTGAACAAGGCAGTTAACTCACTGTCCAGCACCATGGGGCGGCATTCTGTCATTCTGCCCCTGAACAAGGCAGTTAACTCACTGTCCAGCACCATGGGGCGGCATTCTGTCCTTCTGCCCCTGAACAAGGCAGTTAACTCACTGTCCAGCACCATGGGGCGGCATTCTGTCATTCTGCCCCTGAACAAGGCAGTTAACTCACTGTCCAGGACCATGGGGCTGCATCCTGTCCTTCTGCCCCTGAACAAGGCAGTTAACTCACTGTCCAGGACCATGGGGCGGCATTCTGTCCTTCTGCCCCTGAACAAGGCAGTTAACTCACTGTCCAGGACCATGGGGCTGCATTCTGTCCTTCTGCCCCTGAACAAGGCAGTTAACTCACTGTCCAGCACCATGGGGCGGCATTCTGTCCTTCTGCCCCTGAACAAGGCAGTTAACTCACTGTCCAGCACCATGGGGCGGCATTCTGTCATTCTGCCCCTGAACAAGGCAGTTAACTCACTGTCCAGCACCATGGGGCGGCATTCTGTCATTCTGCCCCTGAACAAGGCAGTTAACTCACTGTCCAGCACCATGGGGCGGCATTCTGTCCTTCTGCCCCTGAACAAGGCAGTTAACCCACTGTTCCTAGGCTGTCATTGAAAATAAGAATTTGTTCTTAACTGACTTGTCTTGCCTAATGGTTAGAGCGTTGGACTTGTAACCGAAAGGTTGCAAGTACGAATCCCCGAGTTGACAAGGTAAAAACCTGTCATTCTGCCCCTGAACAAGGCAGTTAACCCACTGTTCCTAGGCTGTCATTGAAAATAAGAATTTGTTCTTAACTGATTTGTCTAGTTAAATAAAGGTAAAACAAAAATCCCTGTCCCAGCCAGCAGGTAGGTAGGTAGGGAAACAGCACCTGGAGACCTATGAACATGTTAGACTCCTCTTCCACCATAGCCATTGACACCTTCTTGATGAGCTGGACGGGGGGCAATAATGTCAGCTCATCTTGCACATCTAAGGTGTACGCCTTGGGGTTGGCACTGCCACCTTGGCCTGTCCCCTTGGTCTTCCCCTTCCTCTGGCATGCCTCCCCTTCTGGCGTGGTGGTGGATGTGGTGTCTTATACTGAACACGTTCCACACAAAGGTAATCAATAGTCTTACATAACACGCACCAAACCAACAACCAACCTGCTTGCTACACTAATAGGTCTTGCACTGGCATGCTCCAGCATGACAGGAACTGTCAACCCTGCGAAACATAAAACCTGATTCCTTGCCTGGTTGATAATATTGTAGCCATCTGGCTATTCAGAATCACAACAACACAGACTTTTGCTTTGTAACTGGCTATACTTATTTCCCCACTTACCATAATGATACCCAAGTTTCAATTATACTTACCACAACCAATGTTTGACCATTCTTGAAACACACGGTAAATCTGTTGAGCGTGAAAAACCCAGCAGCGTTGCAATTCTTGCCACAAATCGGTGCGCCTGGCACCTACTACCATACCCTTCTTTAACCTGTCTCCTCCCCTTCATCTACACTGATTGAAGTGGATTTAACAAGTGACATTAATACGGTTTCAGCTGGATTCACCTGGTCAATCTATGTCATGGAAAGAGCAGGTGTTGTTAATGTTTTGTACTCTCAGTGTGCATTGAGTGTTCCCACTAGGTGGTGTCATGGAATAACGAAACAGACACAACATACTGGAAAAGGAAAACCTTAAATGTCTTTATTATGCCTCAGTCAGCCATGCATGTAAACATTGATTTGAGAAGTTGTATCACTCACCACATTGCGACCAAATTCTTCGCTGACAGTTGGCTGGCAACTACAACAGTTACTAATCTCTAACAACCTACAGTTGTGCTGTTTTACAGCTGTAGGAGACACATACGGAAATGTACAACGGTATGTTGATGTATTTCAAAGGATGGCTTGCAGTAGTTTCTATCCATATTTATATTCCTGTCCAAACACCATGACTGTATGGTTTGTAGCAGTAGCAGAAGCTGTAGTACAGGGATTATTATTGTTCCCATAATCCTTGTTCATGATGTAGATTTGAGTGTAAACCCCCGAGAGGTGGAAAGCCCCAGGAGATGTCTGGGTTTTGGTTGACGGTCCACTGATGTTTACATTTACATTTACATTTAAGTCATTTAGCAGACGCTCTTATCCAGAGCGACTTACAAATTGGTGCATTCACCTTATGATATCCAGTGGATCAACCACTTTACAATAGTGCATCTAACTCTTTTAAGGGGGGGGGGGGGTTAGAAGGATTACTTTATCCTATCCTAGGTATTCCTTAAAGAGGTGGGGTGCACTATTTTTAACATCACATTTAATCAAAACCAGCAATATGCCAATACTACACCTTTTAAATGTTTTACATTTTCTTTTACTACTTTCTTTTTTAGCGTTGGGAGTTTTGGCAGCCATTCAGCCGTCTACATGAGCGGAAGTGTTTTCATCACCTCGGTAACACCTCCATGCAGACATCATACCGTTCACTATGGGCTCCACAGGAGGGCCTAGGGGGCAGAGCTGTGGGTTCCACAGGAGGACCTAGGGGGCAGCGCTGTGGGTTCCACAGGAGGGCCTAGGGGGCAGAGCTGTGGGTTCCACAGGAGGGCCTAGGGGGCAGCGCTGTGGGTTCCACAGGAGGGCCTAGGGGGCAGCGCTGTGGGTTCCACAGGAGGGCCTAGGGGGCAGCGCTGTGGGTTCCACAGGAGGGCCTAGGGGGCAGCGCTGTGGGTTCCACAGGAGGGCCTAGGGGGCAGCGCTGTGGGCTCCACAGGAGGGCCTAGGGGGCAGCGCTGTGGGTTCCACAGGAGGGCCTAGGGGGCAGCGCTGTGGGTTCCACAGGAGGGCCTAGGGGGCAGCGCTGTGGGCTCCACAGGAGGGCCTAGGGGGCAGCGCTGTGGGTTCCACAGGAGGGCCTAGGGGGCAGCGCTGTGGGTTCCACAGGAGGGCCTAGGGGGCAGCGCTGTGGGTTCCACAGGAGGGCCTAGGGGGCAGCGCTGTGGGTTCCACAGGAGGGCCTAGGGGGCAGCGCTGTGGGTTCCACAGGAGGGCCTAGGGGGCAGCGCTGTGGGTTCCACAGGAGGGCCTAGGGGGCAGCGCTGTGGGTTCCACAGGAGGGCCTAGGGGGCAGCGCTGTGGGTTCCACAGGAGGGCCTAGGGGGCAGCGCTGTGGGTTCCACAGGAGGGCCTAGGGGGCAGCGCTGTGGGTTCCACAGGAGGGCCTAGGGGGCAGCGCTGTGGGTTCCACAGGAGGGCCTAGGGGGCAGCGCTGTGGGTTCCACAGGAGGGCCTAGGGGGCAGCGCTGTGGGCTCCACAGGAGGGCCTAGGGGGCAGCGCTGTGGGCTCCACAGGAGGGCCTAGGGGGCAGCGCTGTGGGCTCCACAGGAGGGCCTAGGGGGCAGCGCTGTGGGTTCCACAGGAGGGCCTAGGGGGCAGCGCTGTGGGCTCCACAGGAGGGCCTAGGGGGCAGCGCTGTGGGCTCCACAGGAGGGCCTAGGGGGCAGCGCTGTGGGTTCCACAGGAGGGCCTAGGGGGCAGCGCTGTGGGTTCCACAGGAGGGCCTAGGGGGCAGCGCTGTGGGTTCGGGAGCTGTCAAAGGGGGGAAACAGTCCCCTCTAGCTAAAGCTGGTACATCTGTGACGTGACAAGCCGACAATTTTGCTATTCACTGTGGAAGTTTTATTGCATTTTCCTTTCTTAGACATGTTTGGAATATGAGATATGGGAGACGATTTGATCAACTGTGGTCTGGATCTTTGGAGTGTCTTGAGTCAGAGTGTCTCAACTCAACAGAGGGGAAGACTGAGGACTGTCCTATATCCTCTCTGAACCTGAGGATGGGTATTTCCAGACCCTCTGGCTAGCATTGTGGAAACTCTCATGGCTAAAAATACATGTCCCTGTCCCTCTGGGCCTGGGCTGTCTGTCAGGGACACCTGTTGCCAGCCCACCAACAGACAGCTGTTGGCCTCACGCTACTTTCACTTTTCCCTTCCCCAACACCCCTGCAGCACCTCGGTGTGTGATCTCTGTCACTGTCACTACCAACGTCATAGGCACAACCCATGAGAAGAGGAGGACAATGGCCTGACTCGGAGTATGCCAATGAAATCATGTGGGTACCACTGCCATTCAAGGACTTTCATTAAAACAGTGTGATTGTTGCAGGTACACTCGTCTGTGGTTATGCCTGAACTGGTTTGCATTCATTCATTTGTAATTTTCCCACACTCTCTATCTTACAGTTTTAGCATGACTTACAATTGCTTTTAGTCTGCCTATTATTCCATGAGTAAACTCCAGAAGTATATCTGGGACAACAACAACAAAAAATGCTTGAAAAACAGACAGTTATCTACTGTATGTAGGCCTACAGACAGTTATCTACTGTATGTAGAACTACTGACAGTTATCTACTGTATGTAGAACTACTGACAGTTATCTACTGTATGTAGGCCTACTGACAGTTATCTACTGTATGTAGAACTACTGACAGTTATCTACTGTATGTAGGCCTACTGACAGTTATCTACTGTATGTAGAACTACTGACAGTTATCTACTGTATGTAGGCCTACTGACAGTTATCTACTGTATGTAGAACTACTGACAGTTATCTACTGTATGTAGGCCTACTGACAGTTATCTACTGTATGTAGAACTACTGACAGTTATCTACTGTATGTAGGCCTACTGACAGTTATCTACTGTATGTAGGCCTACTGACAGTTATCTACTGTATGTAGGCCCACTGACAGTTATCTACTGTATGTAGGCCTACTGACAGTTATCTACTGTATGTAGGCCTACTGACAGTTATCTACTGTATGTAGGCCTACTGACAGTTATCTACTGTATGTAGAACTACTGACAGTCATCTACTGTATGTAGGCCTACTGACAGTCATCTACTGTATGTAGAACTACTGACAGTCATCTACTGTATGTAGAACTACTGACAGTTATCTACTGTATGTAGGCCTACTGACAGTTATCTACTGTATGTAGAACTACTGACAGTCATCTACTGTATGTAGGCCTACTGACAGTCATCTACTGTATGTAGAACTACTGACAGTCATCTACTGTATGTAGAACTACTGACAGTTATCTACTGTATGTAGGCCTACTGACAGTCATCTACTGTATGTAGGCCTACTGACAGTTATCTACTGTATGTAGAACTACTGACAGTCATCTACTGTATGTAGGCCTACTGACAGTTATCTACTGTATGTAGGCCTACTGACAGGTATCTACTGTATGTAGGTCTACTGACAGTTATCTACTGTATGTAGGCCTACTGACAGTTATCTACTGTATGTAGAACTACTGACAGTCATCTACTGTATGTAGGCCTACTGACAGTCATCTACTGTATGTAGAACTACTGACAGTCATCTACTGTATGTAGGCCTACTGACAGTCATCTACTGTATGTAGGCCTACTGACAGTTATCTACTGTATGTAGGCCTACTGACAGTTATCTACTGTATGTAGAACTACTGACAGTCATCTACTGTATGTAGGCCTACTGACAGTCATCTACTGTATGTAGAACTACTGACAGTCATCTACTGTATGTAGAACTACTGACAGTTATCTACTGTATGTAGGCCTACTGACAGTCATCTACTGTATGTAGGCCTACTGACAGTTATCTACTGTATGTAGAACTACTGACAGTCATCTACTGTATGTAGGCCTACTGACAGTTATCTACTGTATGTAGGCCTACTGACAGTTATCTACTGTATGTAGGCCTACTGACAGTTATCTACTGTATGTAGGCCTACTGACAGTTATCTACTGTATGTAGGCCTACTGACAGTTATCTACTGTATGTAGAACTACTGACAGTCATCTACTGTATGTAGGCCTACTGACAGTCATCTACTGTATGTAGAACTACTGACAGTCATCTACTGTATGTAGAACTACTGACAGTTATCTACTGTATGTAGGCCTACTGACAGTCATCTACTGTATGTAGGCCTACTGACAGTTATCTACTGTATGTAGGCCTACTGACAGTCATCTACTGTATGTAGAACTACTGACAGTCATCTACTGTATGTAGAACTACTGACAGTTATCTACTGTATGTAGGCCTACGGACAGTCATCTACTGTATGTAGGCCTACTGACAGTTATCTACTGTATATAGGTCCTACTGACAGTCATCCTCTTTATGTGGGACTACTGACAGTCATCTGCTTTATGTAGGCCTACTGGTAGTTTTCTACTGTTTATAGGCCTACTGACAGTTATCTACTGTATGTACAACTACTGACAGTTACTACCGTATGTAGGTCTACTGACAATTAGATACTGTATGTAGGACTACTGACAGTTATATACTGTATGTAGGCCTACTGACAGTTACTACTCTATGTAGAACTACTGACAGTTATCGACTGTATGTAGGCCTACTGACAGTTTTCTACTGCATGTAGGCCTACTAACAGTTATCTAATGTATGTAGGCCTACTGACAGTTATCTACTGTATGTAGACCTACTGACAGTTATATACTATATGTAGGTCTACTGACAGTTATCTAATGTATGTAGGCTTACTGACAGTCATCTTCTTATGTCGGCTTACCGACAATCATCTATTGTATGTAGACCTACTGACAGTCATATTCTTTTTGTACGCCTACTGGCAGTCTTTTTATAGGCCTACTGACAGTCATCTTCTTTTTGTAGGGCTACTGAGAGCTATCTACTGTATGTAGGCCTACTGACAGTCATCCTCCTTTTGTAGGCCTTCTGACTGTCATCTTCTTTATGTGGGACTACTGACAGTTATATACTGTATGTAGGCCTACTGACAGTTATCTACTGTTTATAGGCATACTGACAGTTATCTTTTGTTTATAGGCCTATTGACAGTCATCTCCTTTATGTAGGCCTACTGACAGTCATCTACTGTTTATAGGCCTACTGACAGTCATCTACTGTTTATAGACCTACTGACAGTTATTTACTGTTTATAGGCCTACTGACAGTTATCTACTGTTTATAGACCTACTGACAGTCATCTGCTTTATGTAGGCCTACTGACCATTATCTACTGTTTATAGACCTACTGACAGTCATCTACTGTTTATAGGCCTACTGACAGTCATCTACTGTTTATAGGCCTACTGACAGTTATCTACTGTATGTAGGTCTACTGACAATTATAGTTATCTACTTTATGTGTTTGGTCAAATTGAATTCAACTAGTCGTAGGTAGGAGCCATGCTCACTGTGATGTCATCCCATGTTGACACGCTGAGCCCATTTCCCTTGGTAAGATTCTCAAAGCCTCATCCAACGACCTGTGACACTGACAGGAATCAACTGTGGTGCTCACAAGGACACTAGTATTCATTCACACCAGTCTCACTGGAGCTGGGAATGTATCTTACTGTATTTCTTACCTGATGAGTTGGTGCATCACGTACGTCACGTTCTGTCGGTATTCAAGTAATGTAGAACATGATCCTCTACAGGACTGTTTATTTATTTTATTTAACATTTATTTAACTAGGCAAGTTAGTTAAGAACAAATTCTTATTTTACAATTGAGTCCTACCCCAACCAAACCCTCCCCTAACCCGGACAACGCTGGGCCAATTGTGAGCCACGCCATGGAACTCATGATCACGGCCGGTTGCGATACAGCCCGGGATCGAACCTGGGTCTGTAGTGACGCATCTAGAACTGCGATGCAATGTCTTAGACCGCTGCGCCACTCAGGATCCCAAAAAGACGTGGCAGCCATTCAAAGGGGTTGCTTGATATGGATAGCTGTTCCTCTTTTCCACTAGTTCCTGCCTCCTCCAGCCTGGTCCAAACAAAGTCTCCATCTGTTTCCCCCGTACTGTGTTCTCCATCTGTTTCCCCATGCTGTGTGTTTTGACTGCGTTGGCAAGGGGAGCTGTGATTCCTGCAGGATGAAGTCACGACCGACCGTGAGACTGACTGTGGAGGGTTGAAAGCTCATGCAGTGAAATATGCTTCATCCACTTACTGCCGCAAAGCATGTCCTTTTTTTTGGTCACAAATCTTCAAAAAAGTTATCTTTCACCATAAATTCTCTAGGTTCAGCATAAATTGTGTGACGTGTCCCTGTATTATTATATATTTTTTTGTGGTAATTTCAACCAAAAGCTTTAAACAAATACTTATTCCACTTTATTCTGACTGTCTCCCATTCGGAAGTGGTAGAACTCAGTCCACCACACTCAACCACACTCTCTTCAAGACATCCTTGTGTCATATCAAATCTAAAAAAAAAAGTAAAATAGTTTAATGTGTTCCACCGCTGTGTGTCTTAGTTTTTTACCTCGGTGGGTAGATATCAGTCAGGGAGCTGATTTTACCAGCAACTGAGCGCTGCGTCAGTGTCTACTGGTTATGATTTCTGGACAAGGGGAAGATATAAAGGACATTTCAGTCCAGAGGGAGTGATAACTGCACAGTCATTCCGTCTAATAAGTATGCATTACACATATGGCCTGAGAGATTCAATGTCTACTTCAGAAACAGGGGGAAATAGGGGCTTATTTTACCCTTTGTCTCATGGCAATAACATTTACTGCTCAATCCAGCCTTGGTGCAACCTGATCAGAGTAAAACAGATGTGTGTGTTTGATAGGCTTGAATGTGTTCAGATCCACCATGTGTTATTACGCTGCACTCCGACCCTTTCATTAAAAAGTACATTACATACATTTACCAAATTTGATTGATGATGGCTTCGTTTTAGAGCTACTCTGTGCCAGTACCTCTTCTCTGTCTGTATTTTCAGCCCCTCTTTTCTCCTCCCAGTCCTATCAGATTAAATCCCTCCTTTCTCTTCCCAGTCCTATCAGATTAAATCCCTCCTTTCTCTTCCCAGTCCTGTCAGATTAAATCCCTCCTTTCTCTCCCCAGTCCTATCAGATTAAATCCCTCCTTTCTCTTCCCAGTCCTATCAGATTAAATCCCTCCTTTCTCTTCCCAGTCCTATCAGATAATCCCCTGCTTTCTCTTCCCAGTCCTATCAGATTTAATCCCCTGCTTTCTCTTCCCAGTCCTATCAGATTTAATCCCCTGCTTTCTCTTCCCAGTCCTATCAGATTAAATCCCTCCTTTCTCTTCCCAGTCCTATCAGATTAATCCCTCCTTTCTCTTCCCAGTCCTATCAGATTAATCCCCTGCTTTCTCTTCCCAGTCCTATCAGATTAAACCCCTGCTTTCTCTTCCCAGTCCTATCAGATTAATCCCCTGCTTTCTCTTCCCAGTCCTATCAGATTAAACCCCTGCTTTCTCTTCCCAGTCCTATCAGATTAATCCCCTGCTTTCTCTTCCCAGTCCTATCAGATTAAACCCATGCTTTCTCTTCCCAGTCCTATCAGATTAATCCCCTGCTTTCTCTTCCCAGTCCTATCAGATTAATCCTCTGCTTTCTCTTCCCAGTCCTATCAGATTAAACCCCTGCTTTCTCTTCCCAGTCCTATCAGATGAAACCCCTGCTTTCTCTTCCCAGTCCTATCAGATTAAACCCCTGCTTTCTCTTCCCAGTCCTATCAGATTAAACCCCTGCTTTCTCTCCCCAGTCCTATCAGATTAAATCCCTGCTTTCTCTTCCCAGTCCTATCAGATGAGGGAAAACAGAGAGCCCAATACAAGAAGAAAACATAGGGAACCTGCTATGTTCAGGTGATTGAGGAAGTGCACAATTATTTTTTTCTCAAAAAAGAAAAAGTACATTTTTTTGTCCAATTTTTTAAATAAAGATGAATGTGTAAAGATTGACTTTTGATAAGACTAAAATGGGTCCACAGTGGTGAAGTCAGGGCGTAATGCTGGGGGGAGCAGCGGCAGCCCGTAGTTTTAAAACTAGAATGGGTCCACAGTGGTGAAGTCAGGGCGTAATGCTGGGGGGAGCAGCGGCAGCCTGTAGTTTTAAAACTAGAGTGGGTCCACAGTGGTGAAGTCAGGGAGTAATGCTGGGGGGAGCAGCGGCAACCTGTAGTTTTAAAACTAGAATGGGTCCACAGTGGTGAAGTCAGGGCGTAATGCTGGGGGGAGCAGCGGCAGCCTGTAGTTTTAAAACTAGAGTGGGTCCACAGTGGTGAAGTCAGGGAGTAATGCTGGGGGGAGCAGCGGCAGCCTGTAGTTTTAAAACTAGAGTGGGTCCACAGTGGTGAAGTCAGGGAGTAATGCTGGGGGGAGCAGCGGCAGCCTGTACTTTTAAAACTAGAATGGGTCCACAGTGGTGAAGTCATGGCGTAATGCTGGGGGGAGCAGCGGCAGCCTGTAGTTTTAAAACTAGAGTGGGTCCACAGTGGTGAAGTCAGGGAGTAATGCTGGGGGGAGCAGCGGCAGCCTGTAGTTTTAAAACTAGAGTGGGTCCACAGTGGTGTAGTCAGGGCGTAATGCTGGGGGGAGCAGCGGCAGCCTGTAGTTTTAAAACTAGAGTGGGTCCACAGTGGTGAAGTCAGGGCGTAATGCTGGGGGGAGCAGCGGCAGCCTGTAGTTTTAAAACTAGAGTGGGTCCACAGTGGTGAAGTCAGGGAGTAATGCTGGGGGGAGCAGCGGCAGCCTGTAGTTTTAAAACTAGAGTGGGTCCACAGTGGTGAAGTCAGGGCGTAATGCTGGGGGGAGCAGCGGCAACCTGTAGTTTTAAAACTAGAATCGGTCCACAGTGGTGAAGTCAGGGCGTAATGCTGGGGGGAGCAGCGGCAGCCTGTAGTTTTAAAACTAGAGTGGGTCCACAGTGGTGAAGTCAGGGAGTAATGCTGGGGGGAGCAGCGGCAGCCTGTAGTTTTAAAACTAGAGTGGGTCCACAGTGGTGAAGTCAGGGCGTAATGCTGGGGGGAGCAGCGGCAGCCTGTAGTTTTAAAACTAGATTGGGTCCACAGTGGTGAAGTCAGGGAGTAATGCTGGGGGGAGCAGCGGCAGCCTGTAGTTTTAAAACTAGAGTGGGTCCACAGTGGTGAAGTCAGGGAGTAATGCTGGGGGGAGCAGCGGCAGCCTGTAGTTTTAAAACTAGAGTGGGTCCACAGTGGTGAAGTCAGGGCGTAATGCTGGGGGGAGCAGCGGCAGCCTGTAGTTTTAAAACTAGAGTGGGTCCACAGTGGTGAAGTCAGGGCGTAATGCTGGGGGGAGCAGCGGCAGCCTGTAGTTTTAAAACTAGAGTGTGTCCACAGTGGTGAAGTCAGGGCGTAATGCTGGGGGGAGCAGCGGCAGCCTGTAGTTTTAAAACTAGAGTGGGTTCACAGTGGTGAAGTCAGGGAGTAATGCTGGGGGGAGCAGCGGCAGCCTGTAGTTTTAAAACTAGAGTTGGTCCACAGTGGTGAAGTCAGGGAGTAATTCTGGGGGGAGCAGCGGCAGCCTGTAGTTTTAAAACTAGAGTGGGTCCACAGTGGTGAAGTCAGGGCGTAATGCTGGGGGGAGCAGCGGCAGCCTGTAGTTTTAAAACTAGAGTGGGTCCACAGTGGTGAAGTCAGGGAGTAATTCTGGGGGGAGCAGCGGCAGCCTGTAGTTTTAAAACTAGAGTGGGTCCACAGTGGTGAAGTCAGGGAGCAATGCTGGGGGGAGCAGCGGCAGCCTGTAGTTTTAAAACTAGAGTGGGTCCACAGTGGTGAAGTCAGGGAGTAATGCTGGGGGGAGCAGCGGCAGCCTGTAGTTTTAAAACTAGAATGGGTCCACAGTGGTGAAGTCAGGGCGTAATGTTGGGGGGAGCAGCGGCAGCCTGTAGTTTTAAAACTAGAATGGGTCCACAGTGGTGAAGTCAGGGCGTAATGCTGGGGGGAGCAGCGGCAGCCTGTAGTTTTAAAACTAGAGTGGGTCCACAGTGGTGAAGTCAGGGAGTAATGCTGGGGGGAGCAGCGGCAGCCTGTAGTTTTAAAACTAGAGTGGGTCCACTATGGTGAAGTCAGGGCGTAATGCTGGGGGGAGCAGCGGCAACCTGTAGTTTTAAAACTAGAGTGGGTCCACAGTGGTGAAGTCAGGGAGTAATGCTGGGGGGAGCAGCGGCAGCCTGTAGTTTTAAAACTAGAGTGGGTCCACAGTGGTGAAGTCAGGGCGTAATGCTGGGGGGAGCAGCGGCAGCCTGTAGTTTTAAAACTAGATTGGGTCCACAGTGGTGAAGTCAGGGAGTAATGCTGGGGGGAGCAGCGGCAGCCTGTAGTTTTAAAACTAGAGTGGGTCCACAGTGGTGAAGTCAGGGAGTAATGCTGGGGGGAGCAGCGGCAGCCTGTAGTTTTAAAACTAGAGTGGGTCCACAGTGGTGAAGTCAGGGCGTAATGCTGGGGGGAGCAGCGGCAGCCTGTAGTTTTAAAACTAGAGTGGGTCCACAGTGGTGAAGTCAGGGCGTAATGCTGGGGGGAGCAGCGGCAGCCTGTAGTTTTAAAACTAGAGTGTGTCCACAGTGGTGAAGTCAGGGCGTAATGCTGGGGGGAGCAGCGGCAGCCTGTAGTTTTAAAACTAGAGTGGGTTCACAGTGGTGAAGTCAGGGAGTAATGCTGGGGGGAGCAGCGGCAGCCTGTAGTTTTAAAACTAGAGTTGGTCCACAGTGGTGAAGTCAGGGAGTAATTCTGGGGGGAGCAGCGGCAGCCTGTAGTTTTAAAACTAGAGTGGGTCCACAGTGGTGAAGTCAGGGCGTAATGCTGGGGGGAGCAGCGGCAGCCTGTAGTTTTAAAACTAGAGTGGGTCCACAGTGGTGAAGTCAGGGAGTAATTCTGGGGGGAGCAGCGGCAGCCTGTAGTTTTAAAACTAGAGTGGGTCCACAGTGGTGAAGTCAGGGAGTAATGCTGGGGGGAGCAGCGGCAGCCTGTAGTTTTAAAACTAGAGTGGGTCCACAGTGGTGAAGTCAGGGAGTAATGCTGGGGGGAGCAGCGGCAGCCTGTAGTTTTAAAACTAGAATGGGTCCACAGTGGTGAAGTCAGGGCGTAATGTTGGGGGGAGCAGCGGCAGCCTGTAGTTTTAAAACTAGAATGGGTCCACAGTGGTGAAGTCAGGGCGTAATGCTGGGGGGAGCAGCGGCAGCCTGTAGTTTTAAAACTAGAGTGGGTCCACAGTGGTGAAGTCAGGGAGTAATGATGGGGGGAGCAGCGGCAGCCTGTAGTTTTAAAACTAGAGTGGGTCCACTATGGTGAAGTCAGGGCGTAATGCTGGGGGGAGCAGCGGCAACCTGTAGTTTTAAAACTAGAGTGGGTCCACTATGGTGAAGTCAGGGCGTAATGCTGGGGGGAGCAGCGGCAGCCTGTAGTTTTAAAACTAGAGTGGGTCCACAGTGGTGAAGTCAGGGAGTAATGCTGGGGGGAGCAGCGGCAGCCTGTAGTTTTAAAACTAGAATGGGTCCACAGTGGTGAAGTCAGGGCGTAATGTTGGGGGGAGCAGCGGCAGCCTGTAGTTTTAAAACTAGAATGGGTCCACAGTGGTGAAGTCAGGGCGTAATGCTGGGGGGAGCAGCGGCAGCCTGTAGTTTTAAAACTAGAGTGGGTCCACAGTGGTGAAGTCAGGGAGTAATGCTGGGGGGAGCAGCGGCAGCCTGTAGTTTTAAAACTAGAGTGGGTCCACTATGGTGAAGTCAGGGCGTAATGCTGGGGGGAGCAGCGGCAACCTGTAGTTTTAAAACTAGAGTGGGTCCACAGTGGTGAAGTCAGGGAGTAATGCTGGGGGGAGCAGCGGCAGCCTGTAGTTTTAAAACTAGAGTGGGTCCACAGTGGTGAAGTCAGGGCGTAATGCTGGGGGGAGCAGCGGCAGCCTGTAGTTTTAAAACTAGATTGGGTCCACAGTGGTGAAGTCAGGGAGTAATGCTGGGGGGAGCAGCGGCAGCCTGTAGTTTTAAAACTAGAGTGGGTCCACAGTGGTGAAGTCAGGGAGTAATGCTGGGGGGAGCAGCGGCAGCCTGTAGTTTTAAAACTAGAGTGGGTCCACAGTGGTGAAGTCAGGGCGTAATGCTGGGGGGAGCAGCGGCAGCCTGTAGTTTTAAAACTAGAGTGGGTCCACAGTGGTGAAGTCAGGGCGTAATGCTGGGGGGAGCAGCGGCAGCCTGTAGTTTTAAAACTAGAGTGTGTCCACAGTGGTGAAGTCAGGGCGTAATGCTGGGGGGAGCAGCGGCAGCCTGTAGTTTTAAAACTAGAGTGGGTTCACAGTGGTGAAGTCAGGGAGTAATGCTGGGGGGAGCAGCGGCAGCCTGTAGTTTTAAAACTAGAGTTGGTCCACAGTGGTGAAGTCAGGGAGTAATTCTGGGGGGAGCAGCGGCAGCCTGTAGTTTTAAAACTAGAGTGGGTCCACAGTGGTGAAGTCAGGGCGTAATGCTGGGGGGAGCAGCGGCAGCCTGTAGTTTTAAAACTAGAGTGGGTCCACAGTGGTGAAGTCAGGGAGTAATTCTGGGGGGAGCAGCGGCAGCCTGTAGTTTTAAAACTAGAGTGGGTCCACAGTGGTGAAGTCAGGGAGTAATGCTGGGGGGAGCAGCGGCAGCCTGTAGTTTTAAAACTAGAGTGGGTCCACAGTGGTGAAGTCAGGGAGTAATGCTGGGGGGAGCAGCGGCAGCCTGTAGTTTTAAAACTAGAATGGGTCCACAGTGGTGAAGTCAGGGCGTAATGTTGGGGGGAGCAGCGGCAGCCTGTAGTTTTAAAACTAGAATGGGTCCAC